>NC_090651.1:291288768-291643268 GCF_040937935.1 Hyperolius riggenbachi
GTCAGCCAGCGATCTTAGCTGGCAGGCTGTTTTTTTATTACTTATTGATTTAACCTTTTCACCTCCCCCAGCACGAGTGTCTACGTCCCTGTATTTACACAAATATAAACAAATACAAACACTTAGTTCTGTTTCTATTTTTAGAACACACTAACTCTGTATCTCCATCTTGTGGCCAAAAAGTAAAACCACATCCAAATACCCTATTATACACCTTCCCATAGAAAAATGAAATACATTTTCATTATTTTTAAAAACCCTTCGAGGTGAAATGGTATTCATATACCGCTGACATCTAACGCAGCTCTGCACAGAGTATAGTCTTGTCACTAACTGTCCCTCAGAGGGGATCACTATCTAATCCATGCCATAGCCATGTCTATGTATGTATAGTGTCAGTGGCGTAGCTAAGGAGCTGTGGGCCCCGATGCAAGTTTTACAATGGGGCCCCCCAAGCACTCTATACATAACAACTGATACGCCGCCCCAAAACCTGCCAATGGCAACTACAGTATCAGAGGTGCAAGAAGGGGATGGGGAACAGTGTGTTAATGATTACCACTATTCAAAGTATCTATAGAAGTGATTATTATGAGCACAGGACCAATAGAGAGCTAATACTGTAGTTGAGGGAGGGCCCTATGGGGCCCCTCTGGCCCAAGGGCCCCGATGCGGTCGCTACCGCTGCACCCCCTATTGCTACGCCCCTGTATAGTGTAGTGTATGCATCTTAGTCTAGGGCAAATTAAAGGGGAAGCCAATTAACTTATAGCTTTTTTGTACAAAATGTAGGTCTTTTTCAATGTTAACCTATGATGATAGTTCAGCTCAACTTGGTAGCATGGCAATGAAGTAATGTACTTATTAGTTGAGCATGTGACTAATCTGAGGTGTAAAAAAAATAAAAAAAACAACTTATCTGTATATTTTTTTTACAAAATGTATGTCTTTTTTTATTAATTAAGAAAAAAAACAAACTAAAAATAGCAGCAGCAATCAAATAGCACCAAATGAATCTCTATTTGTGAGAAGAAAAGGTAAAATTAATTTGGGTGCTAAGTTGTATGACCAAGCAATAAACCGTTAAAGTTGAGAAGTGCCGAATTGTAAAAAAAAATTCCTATTCACTTCACCACTTGAGGACAAGCTCTTGTCCTCAAGAGGTGAAGCAGAATTACGTGCATGAAAAGGTACACACCGGGAGTAGAGTGTAATGCATTGCATGTAATGTATTGCATTCTGCTCTACTCGCCATATGGTAAGGCTGGGTTCACACATAAATGGTGTACATTTCTGTTCCAGTCCTGTCAGTTTTCATCTGTTTGCATCATTTTCGTATCAGTTTTCTATGGCTGGCTTCACCCATACAATGTGTACAGTGCCATTCCTGTCCTGTCCTGTCACATGTAATTCTGCATAAAGGACCACTTACCTACCCAGGTAAGTGGATCTTTTTTTTTCAGATGCTTGGATGTATCCTTGTGAGTCTTTGCAAGCAGGCAGAGCAGCGGTGATTGGATGGATGGGGAGAGCGGCTCCAGCGTGATTGGGCAGTGCAAAGCAGTGCTGCTGAGAGCTGCCTCCCTGGTTGGCTGGCATGTAGAGAGTGCGGGGCTGGAAGAACAGCCGGTTACAGCGTGAGTTTACATCGGGTTATGGCAGTTGGGGCCAAGTAAAAAAAAAGGACTATACTATTTGTCATTTACAGCTTGCCAAGGGTTCCCCTATGATGGGATTACAGTTACAGAAGTCCGTCAGCGCTAGTGCAGGGACTGACGCATAGAGGGTACAGTGACATGTGGATAATTAAAGGGCCATATTAGATATTGAAATAAATGTCACAGTGAATCTTCTGTATGCTTGGTGTAACTACTGTGGGGGTGCTAAAAAATGAAATCTTTTGCGGTAGTGGCCCTTTAAAGGATACATCCAAGCATCTGAAAAAAAAAGATCCACTTACCTGGGGCTTCCTTCAGCCCGTGGCAGCTGTCCTGTGCCCTCGCCGCAGCTCCGGTGGCTCCCGGGCTTTTCCGCTGGAGTTTCTTGTGGGAGGGGTTTCACCACAATATCAGTCACACAGCGCCCCCTGATGATCCGTTTGTGAAAAGGAATAGATTTCTCATGTAAAAGGGGGTATCAGCTACTGATTGGGATAAAGTTCAATTCTTGGTCATGGTTTCTCTTTAAAGTATTCCCTCTGGTCAGGAGTGTAACTATAAATCATAGGCCTCCCCAGCAAACCTCTGATGGGCCCCCCCAGCGTTTACACCCTTTGACGTGCCAACCCCTGGTGACCCTCACAGCCTGGAGGCCCATCTTGCAGGGGTCATAAAACAAGTGTGGCCATCATGTTTTTCACACCTATAACAAGTGTAGTCACAAAAAACACCTGACCTGGAGGATGGACCCATTTATCAGAGGGAGTAAAGTAGTAGATGGGGCCCCCTTACAGCTCGGGGCCCCCTGCAGGGACTGCTCCCCTGTAGTTATGCCCCTGGGCCCCGGTGCGGTCACAACCTCTGCATCCCCTGTTGCTACGCCACTGCATGTAAAATGTAGATCTCTCCCAGAGTAAAGTACACGCTTTCTGCAGAGATCACCTGACAGGACTACAGATGTTGCCGGCTGTGATAAATGTTGGAATTTATATCAGGGCGAGGAAACATTTTACAATGGGCAAACACTAAATAATTTATAAATGCATACTGTGTAAAAAAAAAAAAAAAAAAAAAAAAAAGCAGCAATTTTATTCATCTAGTTATTTTGACTACAGTTCATCGCAGATTAAATGCTTACCCAACACAAGAGGCAGCAACAGGAGTTACAGCAAAGGAATTGATCTTTTGTGAAGTGAGCCCATGCAGTGACATCACTGCTCCCACAATGACATCACCATTCCTGAAATAGCTGACCAGGGTAGGATTGCTCATAGTAAGGCCTCATTCAAATTGGGTGCGTTGAGAAACGTGTAAAATCGCATGATAAAAAGCATGCGTTTGTGCGTGCTTTAGTGTGCATTTCAATGCGTTGCAGTGTGCTTTTTTAAAGCATGTTTTTCTTATTGTAGCAGTAGCAGTTGTCAATAAAGCTTTGTCTTCAAATGAAAATGTGTTGGTTTTTTTTTTCATTTGGGGTAGAAAAAACCGCATGCGTTTCTATGTGTTAAAAAAGCGCACCCGCTCACTTGCATTGATGTGCACTTTACAGCTCAACGCACAGAAATCCATGCAGTGCAGCTCACCGCAGCGCATAGATGTGAACCAGGCACATTAATTACATGGAAAACCAATACTTTGCAGAACACACAACGCAATGCTCTCTGAAAGGCGCACAACAATGTACCTAGTGTGAATGAGGCCTAAGACCACCACTAGTGTTGGGCGAACACCTGGATGTTCGGGTTCGGGCCGAACAGGCCGAACATGGGCCAGATGTTCGGTATGTTCGGCCCGAACGCCGAACTCAATGGAAGTCAATGGGACCCCCGAACATGCCCATTTTGGGGGCCCTATGGGGTCGCAGGCATAAGGGGGGAGCATGCCCCGATCGCGGGGGGGGGGTGGAAATTCCCCCCACCCCCTCCGCTAGCGCTCCCCCCTCTGCCCGCTTCCCCATAAAAAAAGTTTAAGGCAAGTTAAATAGTACTTGGTGGCTGGCCTGGCACTGGCAGTGGAGTGAGGAGGAGGAGGAGTCCGAGTAGCAGAGTGACGCGTTGAGGCCGGGCAGCGGGCGGTTCAGCGGTAGTACCCTTGTGGTACTTCCGCCCTTTCTCTGACCTCACGTCCTCTGCATACGAGGGTACGCGTCGCGCGTACCCTCGTATGCGTCATCACGTAGAGGACGTGAGGTCAGAGAAAGGGCGGAAGTACCACAAGGGTACTACCGCTGAACCGCCCGCTGCCCGGCCTCAACGCGTCACTCTGCTACTCGGACTCCTCCTCCTCCTCACTCCACTGCCAGTGCCAGGCCAGCCACCAAGTACTATTTAACTTGCCTTAAACTTTTTTTATGGGGAAGTGGGCAGAGGGGGGAGCGCTAGCGGAGGGGGTGGGGGGAATTTCCGACCCCCCCCCCCGCGATCGGGGCATGCTCCCCCCTTATGCCTGCGACCCCATAGGGGGGCCGTATTGCGGCATGTTCGGGCGAACAGGGCCCTGTTCCTAGAGTCCTCTGTCCATGTTGCTTCTTCCCATTGTTTTGTCTTTCGCATACGTATGCAATGCTAGTTCCCATATTTCTTTCATATAGCTCTATGCATCCATATATTTTGCACAGTCTACAGTACCATAACATACACTACTCATAACTACAATTTTTCCTTTTACGTAACAAAAAGAAAGAAAAACCACCCAACCTTGGTGTTATTATAACCCAATGTTTGCTCTTTTACAAGAATGAAAGTGTCTGCCTCCCTTTACCTGTTATTTTATCTCCGGGGTCCTAGAACATAGTGTCCCCACTATTGGTTACATTCCTCATTGTATTGTGATAATAATCAGTGGTTTGATACAGGATCCATGACATTCATATTTTTTTTTATATGTAGTAAGTTTATCTTGACCTGACAGCACTGCTTCTTCAGCCTCCTGTAATTTATTAATATGCATAAACCATCTTCTAATCGTTGGAACTGAAGTGGATCTCTAGTAGGTTGGAATTAGGCTCTTAGCTGCGTTAAGAAGGAAAGGTATGACTGATTTCTTGTATGATTTGAGGGATATTGGGGCCAAATGAAACAAGAATTGCCATGGATTCCATTCCAGCTCTAAGCCCACGACTTCTTTGACCACCTCCCTTACCTTTTCCCAAAAGGGGGTTAACATGGGGCATTACCAAAAAAGATGCAGCAAAGAGCCTTCTCCCCCACATCGATGCCAACAGCTAGATTTCTGTAGATTATACATTTTTGCCATCAGCATTGTTTGTGACCTGTACCATCTTGTCAATAATTTGTAGCATCCTTCCTGAATGTGAGTGCTAATAGATGAAGCATGTACCATACTCAGTACTCTTGATTCCTGATGTCATGTCGATTATTGCTCTAATGGCCCCTTAGCTTCTCACCCAATGTGTGATTTGCTGTAGCCTCCAGTAATCAAACTGAACATGTCTATGTTCCCTCCTGAGAACTTCTATAGAGTTTAGTCTAGTGCATGAAAGGAGATGTCCTATCGTCATTAATTTTGTCCCCTTCCAGAAGCTAAAAAAAAACCTTTTTCCAGCCCTGGAGAAAAGCATGGATATCCCTCTAAGAGGGCTAGTGAGGACAGTCCGGGGCCCACCCTAGCTTATTTTCTAATAGATCCCATTGATGCAGGGTATTTTTTATCCATGTAGGGGTTCCTTCTGAAAAGCCCCTTTCTGTATTCTTAACCCAAGCAGCCCCCGCCAAGTCCCTTCCCGCTAGTGTTTTTTTCTACTTTAACCCACCATTTTTGTTCCCCATTATAGTGCCAATCCAATATTCTGTTTAAAGAGACTCCGTAACAAAAATTGCATCCTGTTTTTTATCATCCTACAAGTTCCAAAAGCTATTCTAATGTGTTCTGGCTTACTGCAGCACTTTCTGCTATCACAGTCTCTGTAATAAATCAATGTATCTTTCCCCTGTCAGACTTGTCGGCCTGTGTCTGGAAGGCTGCCAAGTTCTTCAGTGTTGTGGTTCTGCTATGAACTCCCCCTTCCAGGCCCCTCTATGCACACTGCCTGTGTATTATTTAGATTAGGGCAGCTTCTCTCTTCTCTCTTATCTTTTACAAGCTGGATAAATCGTCCTCTGAGCTGGCTGGGCTTTCACATACTGAGGAATTAGACAAGGGCAATGCTGTTTGCAGGAAGAAAAGAGCAGCCTGAAACTTCAGTGCATGAGAGATGCAGATGGAAAGAAACACACAATGATCTCTTGAGATTCAAAAGGAAAGGTGTATACAGCCTGCTTGTGTATGGATGTATTTTCTATGTGTGGACATACTGTACATCAACCTACTTCCTGTTTTGGTGGCCATTTTGTTTGTTTATAAACAAACTTTTTAAAACTGCTTTTAACCACTTTTAATGCGGCGGGGAGAGGCGAAATTGTGACAGAGGGTAATAGGAGATGTCCCCTAACGCACTGGTATGTTTACTTTTGTGTGATTTTAACAATACAGATTATCTTTAAGGCCATTGCTTTATAGTATACCTTGAGGTCTGGGGGAACAAGGCCTCCTTTCTGTTTGGGTCTCACCATGTTACTATAGGACAATCTGGGTTGTTTCCCTCTCCATATGAATCTGATAAACATAGATTTCAGTTTTTCAAAAAAGGAACTAGGTAGAGAGGTAGCGGCCATTGACATCGGGAACAAAAGTCTCGGTAAGATATTCATTTTGATTATACTTATACGTCCTAGCCATGTGTAGCTTTGTTTGGTCCATTTTTCAAGGTCTTTCCTTATGGTATCAAGCAACGGTAGGAAATTCCTAGGGTATATTTCTGTCAGATTAGGTGATATATCCATGCCCAAATATCTCAAGGATTCTTTTCTAAAAGTAAAGGGGAAGGTACCCTTAAGTGTTTCAATCTCTGTTGTCTCTAGGCCTATCCCAATGTACACAACCTGCACAATGTACAGAGGCACAGCGCTCAACATCAAATATAACAGTGTTAGTAACACCCCTTTAAATTGTCCAGCACCTATCCAGAGACCAAATGTCCAGATTTTGCCAAACTTTGCATTCCCTGCAATTTCCACAATAATAGTAGTTCACAAAGTTCACTTGACTCCAGAAACCTGTTTCAATTCTTCCACACACATAAATGCCAGAATACTCTTACCAACAGAGATGGCTGATTGATTGACAGATCAGCAGCAAAGTTTTTGTGATGATATGACGTAATGCTCCTCTGCTCCGATATCCACTCCTCCTGTATATCACTCAGAGACAGGGAAACAGTAATAACATAGCGTGATCCCAATGTAATCTGACTTGCTAAGATTTATTTTGAACTCTGAGAATTCTCCATAATTACGCAGCTCTTCTAGTACCCTAGGTAAGGAGTTGTGCGGGTCTGTAACATATAGCAACACGTCATCCGCAAGAGCAGACATTTTTACATTCCTGAGCCCCAATCATAATTCCCTTAATATTGTCATTCATTCTAATGCTTTGCAAGAGGGGTTTAAGGGTCAGAACGAATAAAAGGGGTGACAGGGGGCAGCCCTGCCCTGTGCCATTCGCCAGATTGAAGCTGTTCGAAAGTACCACATTCGCTCTGATCCTTGCTGAGGGATTGGTGTAAAGGCTATTAATCCATGATTGCATATTGGATCCTAAGCCAAAGTATTCAAACAGCTCTTGCATTAATCCCCAGTTCACCCTGTCAAAGGCTTTTTCTGCGTCGGTCGAGAGAAGTATCATCGGTATCTTTCTAAAACGAGCCCAATGTATGGCATTTAAGGCCTTATATGAATTATCTCTTGCTTTTCTACCTACAATGAAACCTGTTTGATCAGGGTGAACTAGGGATGGTAAACCGTCCTTTATTCTGTTAGCTAATATTTTTGTGAATACCTTTATGTCAAGATTGATGAGCGAAATAAGCCCATAGCTCTGGCACAAAGCAGGGTCTTTACATTCTTTGGGTAACACTACTATATGCTCTTCCGTGCCTTTTGCAGGGTTCCCACCCCCCTCCACCTCTTTCAAACAGTTTAAGGCATCTCTCAGGGGACCTAGCAAGTGCCATGCATATGTTAAGTAATATTTTTTTGTGAAGCCATCAGGTCCAGGGGCCTTACCATTGGTCATATCTTTCAACCCCCCCCCCCCCCCCCCTGATTTCCTGTGTTGATATTTCTTGCTCCAGACCCGCACACCATTCCTCTGACCATTTCGGCATGTGTACTCTCTTCAAATACGCCTTTATTCTTTGTCTATTTTGTGTGGACTCTTCTACAGTTTGACCTCTCCTTGTATTGTATAGTGTATCATAATATTTCTTAAAGCGGACCCAAACCAAACATTTTTTTAATGCAAAATATTTAGTTGCACCACTCTGACACATACAAAGATAAATAAACACTCCTTCAAGCCTATGAGCATTTCAGTGCATGCTTTTCACCACTCTCTTTTCATAACTATGGTTATACAGGTGGCAGCCATTAGCTATTCCTCCTTTGCTATTCCACCAGTTTGCCGGATTCTGTCCCGGCAATATGAAAGGAAGTGAGGGGTCCCTCCAATAAATGTAAAATATTTTATATTTGCCATCATGCAGCTGAAAAAAGGCTGCTATTTATTATTATAATTTAGAAAATAGATTTCTGAAATCTTGTATTTTTAATTTGGGTCCACTTTAAACAAGTCAGCAATCTTATCAGCCTGGAATTCCATAATATCTTTAGGACCTTTACGTTTATGTATGTAATTTAGTTCCCTCTTTTTCCTAATACTATACGCTAGAATCTTTCCACATTTATTGCTGTATTCATACATTTGGGCAAACGATGCCCTTTGTCTATTTTTAGTTTTAGAGTCTAGTAGCTTCAACAGGACTCCTCTCTCCTCTTTTAAGGATTTCTCCAGCTCTAAAGATGAAGTGAATTTATGGGCTGTTTCAAATTCGTTTATTTTGTTCAATGTTTTAAGGATCCACCCTTGATCCTCTTTTTTCCTCCTTGCCCCTTGGGAAATAAGTTCCCCCCTCACTACAGCCTTATGAGCCTCCCATATTGTACAACTAGAGATCTCTGGAGATGAATTTTCCCTAATATAATTCACTATGGTTTTTTTCCACTTTATGAGTTACCTCTATATCCTCTAGAAGAATTACGTTCAACCTCCAATGTCTACCTCTACAGTTGGAAGGACCCACCTCTAAATCTATCCACACAGCCGCATGATCAGATATTGTAACGTTTTCTATCTTTGCCTTACTAACCCCCTGTAGGTGGTATTGATCTATCCATAAAGAATCAATGCAGGTATAAACCTTGTGGACTTGCGCAAAATATGAGAAATCTCTATCTAGTGGGTGCAAGTATCTCCAGCAATCAATTAGATGTTTACTTTTCATCAGCTGTGCAAATTCCCTTAGCGTTTTCTGAGGTAGAGTGGAGGGACCAGAGGAGGAATCCTGTTTAGGGCTACTGATAATGTTCAAATCTCTCCCGAACACCAAGACTATCCTCCGAAAAAGCCTGTATTTTTTCAAGACTGATTTCAGGAAGGAGACCTGGTGCACATTTGGAGCATACACATTCACAAATGTATATTTCACATCACCCATTTTGAGCCTTTACAGCAATGTATCGACCGGAGTCGTCTTTATCAATTCCTAACATTTGAAGAGGAAAACCTTTGGCAAATGCAATGGCTACACCTTTTGCTCTATGAATAAGATAATTATTAAAGAACCATTGGGAATATAGGTGTTGAGGCATCCTTGGTATACATCTACCCCTGAAGTATGTCTCCTGTAAAAAGAGGACCTGTGGTTGTAATATCTCTTAATATCTGTCCACAGCCTGCCTGTCTTACACGGGGAACATAGACCACGAACGTTGTATGACAAAATTCTACATTTACCAGAACCCGTCATTAAAAATCAAATGTACTGTTCTAGGAACCTGTATTTGGACATGGAGTACAGACACTTTCTTGGATAGAGCAAACAGAACTATGTATAAACCAAAACATATAAAAAACAAAGAGCCCTGTTTCAGGCCCAGCAGATCTCTAATTTGTGTAGAGCCATGTGTAATAATCTCTATTACATCTCCCCAATTAAGAGGATCCCTACTAGGGGGTCTAATCGACATATTCCTTCTCTCCATTTATAGCCTCCCAAACGTTAGAACGTTAGAACAATAGAACTTCCAGCAAAGTGCATGTATAAACTTATATTAGGGTATACAATATCCCCCTATCCCAGCACCAACCTCCCCACCCCCGCTGAAACACCTTTGCTTCATGCTCTTCCTGTAAACCCAGTGCAATCCGCATAAGGCTTTCCATAGTATGCAAACAGTCATAGAGTGCATGTTGCGAAAAATAAAAAGTAAAAGTCAGCGAAAGAGAACCAAGGAAAAAATAATATTGCTCCTCAATGTGATAGATCAAGAAAAACAGTTACCATACACTGCCCGACTTGAGCTGATTGTAACTAGGCATATCGTAATCCATAACTTGTCTGGTTGGAGAGGACGGTTCCTCATGCTGAGGTGAGGTCAAGTTCCTCTTTCTCCTGGAGTTCTTGGTCTGCCATCTGTCTTTTTGAGGTGAGGGGGTGGGTCTTGTACCCCTCTCCAATCCTTGGAATCTGACATCGGTAGGTTTAGATCTTCTCTTCTCTAGGTCATCCTTGGAGCGTAGAGTTGCTGTGACTCCTTCCACTGTAGCTATAAAAGCGAAGGGGAATCCCCATTTATATATACCCCCATTCTGTCGGATGGCCTCCAATAAAGGTTTTACCGCCTTACGCTGTTGTAGAGTTCTTCTTGAAAGATCTGGATAAAGCGTTATACGTGCCCCATCGAACTCCAAGAAGTCCTTATCCCTCATCTTACGCATCAATAACTCTGTATCAGTGAATCTTAGTAGTCGGCATATAACATCTCTGGCCTTATTAGGGTCTAGGTTCTTGGGCCCAAGCGCCCTGTGCACTCTCTCAATGCCTATGGGTGTCTGCGTGGGTCTCTCTAAGATCATGTTGAAAATGTCCGTGACCGTAGCCTGCAGATCTTCTGCTTTAGTCGCTTCTGGCAGTCCCCTCAGCCATATATTTTGTCTCCGAGAGACATCTACAGTATCTGTGCAATGAGCATGTCAATCTGTTTGTCTTGTTTGCTTAGCTTGTCTTTTACCTCCACCATCTTCGTGTCGGCACCATCTTGTCTCTCCTCCATCTGCAATACTCGATGGCTTATTGCTGTGATATCTTTATGGAGTTCATCCATTTCTCTCCTGAATGAGCGTTCAATGCGGCTCGCAAAGATTTCAAGGTCCTCTTTAGTAGGTAAGTTTTTAATTTGGTTGTGCAGATCCTCCACCGCAACCAAGCTCCCCATGTGCTCACTCCGCGGAAGGGGAAGAGACGGATCCCACGGTAGGGGCCAGGAAAGAGATCGGGGATCAGAGGCCTGGTCAGGATGTAACCGGGGAGGTTACATCCCGACCAGGCCTCTGATCCCCGATCTCTTTCCCGGCCCCTACCGTGGTATCCGTCTCTTCCCCTTCCGCGGAGTGAGCACATGGGGAGCTTGGTTGCGAACGGGATTCTGGTCTTCCATCTGTCTTGGGAGGGGAATTTTCTGTACCTCCAGCTCTTTTCGTTGTGGCCTGTTCTGTCGCCATCTTAGAGAGCATGGTCTCCCTCGCGGTCGCGTCTCGGAGAAACCTCTGGATTCCTTGTCCTGGAGCTGTGTTTTTTAGTTTTTTAGTGGAGCTCCTAGTTACCTGTGACTTCTTGGGCATACTGCGCTAGTCAGGGGGCTGGATTTGGAGCTCGGAGCACCAGGAAATAGCTTCAATCTGCCGGGAGCTCTCTAGCGTGCGTCCTACTCCGCCATTAGGTGGCCACACCCCAGCTATTTTAATTGTTTAATTTTGAATACTTTATAATTATCATTATAAGTTTACAATGTTTTCATCCTTGTTTATAGATCTTTTCGATGCAAGGAGTAATAGAAAGCACAGAGGATTCTGGGACCTGTAGTCCGCTAATGGAGTAGGTTTAGCTGCATGTCTCCTTAAGCTGGCATCATGAGAAATGTAGTTCAGTGTAATGGTAACATAGTGAGAGCTAAGGCAACCTGTAGGATTATGGAATGTGTAGATTATTTAGCCAATAGCAGCATAGCTTTTGAGACCGGCAGCAAGCGGCGAATGAATGAAGCTGAAGTAGGTGCATCATGTGATGTGGGGTGGGAACAAATAGCAACTCTTGGCTCCGATAGGCTAAGCCCCTAATGAGTCAATCGACAAAACTAGTCGGGCGGAGCGAGTGAGACGTTGCACCATACTCATGGAAAAACTTTTTTCCATATGCCTTCATGGCAGCATACATATGGTTTAAGCCCCACCCCTACCAATTAACAGGACCTTAGCTAAAAAAGAAAGTGACCCCTAGAGCAGCATACTCATTTTTGTCCTCACCTCCGAACAGGTTCCTTAGTGTTCCATCACTATTTATTTTTATTTTACTCTTACCTCGCTGACATTCCTGCGGCGTTCCGGCCAGGTTCAGCCTCTCCTGGTCGCAGCCCTGTTGTCATGACTAAATGTCGAATTATTCAGGGACCTTATATCTGGGGTGATGGTGGGAGCTTGACCTAAATGATCTTTTCCCCCCTTTATGGCTGCTCTGCATGACTTAAATACGATTGCAGAGCATAGTGTGATCCTTCTCACCTTTTTTTCTTCCTGTCTGCTGTCTGCAGTTGCACAGGTTAGTGGTGCTTAGTTCAGCCTCTCCTGCTGTGTTCAGTGTTGCTGAGTGTTCAGTGTGATCCCTCTCACCTGTGTCTCTTCCTCTGTCTGCTGCCTGCATAGGCTCCATTATGTGAGGCATAGTTCAGCCTCTCCAGGTCCTGCAGCGTCTCCCTGCTTCCCCTGTCTCACTGAAGCACATGGCTAAGCATGCATTTCAGCTTGGAACTCACAGCTAGCAGACCAGGAAGTGTTTGTAGTGACTGCTCTCCAATCCCTGCTCTGGACACAGCACTGATCACAGCCTCCTCACAGCTGAGCTCTCCTCTCACAAGCAGGCTGCTCCTCTCTGACTTAAAGGTAAAGGCACTGTTATTTGCTGTCCCTCTGATGTAATGCTTCTCAAGCTGCAGGAGGAGGTAAGTTGTTCCCAGTATCTTGGAAGAAGTGTGTACTATATTTTATCACCTGCCATTCTCATTACTTGTGTACTATGTGCAATATAAATTACATAGCATTCCTTGCATGAAAGTATTATCTGATTTCTTATTTATTTATTGTACTTATAAAGCGCCAACATATTCTTATTTTTCTGCTACGTTTCATGTACCTCTTATCTTACTTATTTCATCTCTGGCAGTCCGTTGGACTGCATTCTGGATCACACTGTGCCAGAAACAGATAATTCTAAGGTCAATAGGTAAGAGTTATACAGGTAAGTGACCCTGCTTTTCTACAAAAAAGAGAGCACACCTTCCATGAATGGGCTGTATTTTTTTTATATACAAGGCCAAGAAGAAGAGAACAGAGGATGGCAAGTTCCCACCACAGTTCTAGGACATTAGTTCCTTATGTCATCAATTAAGATCCTGCTTTAGATCTTTAGATCATCACTCAGGATCCTGCTCAAGGAGCAGGTAAATCTGCCTGAGAACTGGAGGATCAGGTCCCCGTTAAAGTCACCATAGCCCCCCAGATTGCTGGGCTTGTGGCGACAGAACCATGCCAGGGAAATCAGTAAAGTAGATCTGTTTCTACCAGATGGGAAAAGAGCCAGAGTTCCATCAGATGCACACATCCAAGATGATAGAGCAGGCTGTCCAGGAATCAATGGACTCCTATGTAGGCTCTTTGGTCCCCAAGCATCCTCCCAGCAAATCAATGAAGATACTGAATATCCTCAATCATCTATGGTTTAGCATGAATCCAATGAGAGTGAGCATACAGATATCTGGTTTCTATTTCTCCTTTATCCAAACCATCTGTAAAGCCATTCACTGGGAAGAGGAAACCCTTCTCCAGGCTAAAAGAAATAATTATCATTCTCCTTTCCTGTCTTGAAAGAGATCAAATAAATAAAGATGAATGGGAAAAGATAAGGAGAAAGTCCTTCCTGAAAAAGCAGACTTTCCAAACATCATCCTTTTTCTTTAAGAAAATTCTCCAGTCCTAGGGTTCACTTCCATGGTGGACATGTCAGTCATGTGTTTTGCATGCCATGTAATGTTAAAAGTCTTGATTACTTTTTAAGATGTCCTAGACCATGAACTTTATCTAGATTTAAAGATGGTGTATACCACTACTGGAGGGGCATGTAAACCAGCCCTGGCTCTATCTTCAATTGCCACGGAAGTGGACAAGAATTCTGATTCTATCCTGGCAGCTTAGAGAACTTTCATATTGTCTCTGAGTTTATTAGGGAAGCGGCTATAGATTTTGTCCAGTCCACTTAACATGCCAGGCTTTTTGCCATGACAGTGGATTGAGCCTGTTAAAAAAAAAAAAAAAATCTAGTCTGCTGATCCCAGCTTCCAACAAATTGCCTTTAAAATTCTGTTTCATGGAAGAAATCTTTTTAGTAACAAGTTGGATCTTGCAATCAACTGTCACCAGGGCAAGGCTGGCATTATACCAAAGAAGAGAAGACATTGCGGAAGGAAAGACCAGACCATAGGAATTGGTAAACTTCACATGCTAATCTCCATAAGCTCACAAAGCAGTCAGCGCAAAGTCCTATTGACAATTTTGAAGTCCAGAAAGTAGCTGCAAGACTTCAGCTGTTCCATATTATCTGGACAAAAACAATAAAGGATGAGTGGGTCACAGATACAGAATGGTTAGGTTTTTCTTGGACGTGCAAGTTCACTCCACCACTCAGTCACTTTGTCTTTACAAAGACCTGCTCTTTTACATTCATGACTCATTGCAGAAAACAGCTGTTATGTTTGTTCCAGAAGAGAAGCACTTTCAGGAAGTCTACTCTCCTCTCTTCATTGTAAAGAAATCAGGTGATCTGCGTTCAGTACTGGATCTGAAATTCCTAAATCTTCATCTTTTTGAAAACATTCAAGATGGAGTTACAACAAATGAATGGACCAGCCATTCCCTTACAGAACTGGATATATTCAATAGACTTGGCAGATACATTCATTATTTCAAACTTCTTTTCACCATGCAGGTGGTAACATTCTTCTCCAGTAACCATCCTCCTTCTCGACATTATCACAGCCATGACAACCTTTTTTGGTACTAGTGTGTCTGGTGGCTCAGTTGAGAAAGCAAAGTTAGGACTTTATCACTATTTACACAATCTTTTGTTGCTAGCCTCAGATCCCAAGGCTCTACTTTGTTAGCAACAGATTCTTCTTCAAACACTTTCGGTCTTTGGCTGGTTAACAAACAAGGAGGAAAGCCACCTCACTCCTGAGGACCTAATCTTTCCGGGAGCAAGATTCCAATCTATATCCAATGCAGTAACCAGAGGAGAAAATTGCTGCCATAATGTCGCGAGTGCTGATTATCATACTATATTCATTAATCAAGGTGTTGTATACACCTCCTGGGCACTTTGTCATCTACAATCCAGATGGTAAAATGGGTTCACTGGCACATCTGCCCATTCCAACTAGGGTTTCTCCATCACTGAAACCACCAGAGTTACTCTCAGACCATCCTTCTCACTCCCACAATGAGAGACTGTCTGCGGTGGTGGCTAAACACAAGCTCAACAACTATTAACCAATCGTTCACCCATAACTCGTAAAGATGCAAGCATGGTTTGACATGTCTACAGGTCGTATTAGCCTAGGTAAAATAGTCACAACAAAGCTGCTCGATCCCTGCAAATATACTCAAACACAGGGTGGCTTATCTGGTGCTTCAGACCTTCAGCCATCACTGGAATGAAACGTCAGTCTTTAATATCAGGTAGCAGAGGGGCACAAGGAGTCTGCTCCTCATGTTAGAGGTCAGCAATATTATCTCCAGTGCAGAGAGCAATTTCTGCAGCATCATGGCAATTTATCTCATAGGGCCTCAGAACTCTGCGGCAGATTTTCTCAATCACGGGGACTGAGACAATAGCTTGAGGCCACTCAATAAAACATATCCAGAGTGATCTGTGACCATTGGGTAGGTGGACCTGATGGCAACCTACATCAACTAAATGCCAGCTCAAGGAGATTCGCCCCCACATTCAAGAGCTCAGGGCGCTCTGGCAACACCTGAAATTTCTGAATGGTCTGTTTTTTTCCTCCAACTCCACTTATCTTCAAAATTCTGAGGAGACTCCTCCTAGAACAAGTGGTACTCCTGGAGGTGGGTCCATTTTGGCCATGCCAGCCATGAGTCCCTCTAATTTGGAGCCTGAAGTTGGAACCTCCTATTCCTCTTCCAGTCAGACCAAAACCGCTGTCCCAGGACTCAATTTATCATCTGTCTCCTCAATCCCTTAATTTAATGGCTTAAGGATTGTGGGAGGAAGCTTAGAGACCTGGTAAACTCAGAATCATTGATAAACACACTGCTAAAAGCACGGAAAACTACCACAAACTGGAAAATATTTTTTCTCAATAGCTCTGGTAAATAATTTTGATCCAATGGCTCCACCAGCACAACATATTCTTAGCTTCCTCCAGATTGGCCTAGAAAAACAATTGTCTCACACTCTCAAAGTGCAGGTTTCTGCTATCTCTGCTTGACGGATCACTGCTGGCTCTCTCACCCTCTAATAGTGCAATTTATGAAGGCTGCCACCAAAAACAAGCATCCTAATTGCAACCTTTTTCCAAAGTGGGAACTGCGCAGGTTCTCAATTACCTAGCAAAACCTCTTTTTGACCCAGTGGAAGACTGCAGGAGATGAGACTTAACCTTAAGAACTATGCCTCTAGTCGCTATCTCCTCAGACAGAAGAGTTTCTGAGCTCCAGGATCTAGGGGCTCATTCTTGACATTCTACTTAGTGTTTTGAGACCACTACAGCACTTCATTTCCGGGCTTCCCTTTAATCAGGATCGGACAGTGCCATCTTTTATGGATACAAATTCATCTGATCTGCATGTTCTAGATGTTGCAAGAACACTTAGAGCCTATGTGAATGTAACAAGGGAGCTTCAGGAAATCAGAACAGCTCCTCATAATTGCATCAGCTCTGATAAAGAGCCAGCTAACATCAAACTCAAAAGATCTCTTCATGGTTTAAATTAATCAACAAAGCCTTTCCTAAGGCTGGCCTATTATCAGGGTTTTGACCTTGTCCCTCTGGGTGGCATCACAGTGCACTCTTCTCAGATCACAGCTGTCATAGGGGCCACCTTCGCTATCCGGGCAAAGATTCACCAGGCTGCCAACTGGTCCTCTGTCCATACTTTCATTGCCCATTTCAAAGTCAATCCAGCAGCCTCCGCTTCAGTTTAATTTAGAAAGAAAGTTATTTCTGAATGTGTTAAAGCCTTAATTGAAATTATTTTTGGTCAGCAAGTCTTGTCCCACCCTTACTTTTTTCTGCTAGTTAAATCCCATATGTATGCTGCCATGGAGGCATATGGAAAATTGTATACTCACTTAACGGTAATTTTCCTTTCCATGTGCATCCATGGCAGCATAGGGATTTTCCTCCCTTTCCTTTTGTTGACTTTTTGCTGTTCTCCGGTTCGGCTAGTCAATGAGAATGCTGCTCGATAGGGGTCACTTTCTTTTATAGCTAAGGTCCTGTTAATTGGTAGGGGTGGGGCTTAACCCATATGTATGCTGCCATGGATGCACATGGAAATGAAAATTACCGTTAGGTGAGAATACAATTTTCCATTATATGCGCATAATCATTGGCATTTTGTAAGCGCACTACCTTTTAAATATTTTATCAATAAAACGGAATTATGCTATGTTGAGCCTTGTTTGAGTCATAGGCAAACTGTCTTCTGGAGAAACGCCATTATGGACCTCATAAAACGCTGGGTTTGCCTGTCTGTGCTGGGTCAGCATATGAATCTGGTAAGAAGCTTGTGTACTTACTTGGTGGAGGTACACTGGGTGCTGTAATTAAGCTTGTGGTGGCACTGGTGGTTAGGGGCGTCTCTAGCCATTTTGTCACTCCAGGCGAGAAATCCTGTGCCCCCCCCCCCCGTGATTGCCCCCAGTCCCATACCCCGCACCCCTCATGGTGAACACCACTCCTGTGGTGAACCCCACCCCCAAGACCCCCGAAAATCATAATGCAGCAGCGTTTCACCAGAAAATGTACTTATTGCGGCATGGGTTCACCAGAAAATAGTTGTTATGCAGCAGAGCGTTTCACCATAAAATATACTTATTGCGGCATGCACTCACACACACCACACACAGTACACACACACACACTATACACACACACACAGTGTACACACACACACACACACACACACACACACACACACACAGTACACACACTGCACACAACATACACACTATACACAGTACACACACACACACAGCACAGTACACACACTATACACACACACACACAGTACACACACTGCACACAACATACACACACACACACAGTACACACACTGCACACAACATACACACTATACACAGTACACACACACACACTAGACATGCACAGCACAGTACACACACTATACACACACACAGTACACACACTGCACACAACATACACACTATACACAGTACACACACACACACACACACTTTAGACACGCACAGCACAGTACACACACACACACACACACACTGCACACAACATACACACACACACACACACACACAGTACACACACTGCACACAACATACACACACACACACTGCACACAACACACACACACACACACACACACACACACCACACAGAGCACACTGTACACAGCACACAGTAGACATACACTATACACATACAGAGATAGGAGGAGTGGAGTGAGACTGAGAATAGCCTGAGATGGAGCAGTTTATCTGTATTGCAGTCCCACATTACACAGAGACTAGTTGCTGGTAATAGGACTGCTGTCCCTGCCAATCTCTTACACAAGTCAGCAAGCAGCCCTCCTGGAGTCTAGGGACTGTCAAAACTTTTCAACCTGTTTAAGACCTTATCTGCACATGCAGTCATTATAACAATGGAGAGAGACCAGACAGATTTTTTCCCACTGACCCTCCAGACGAGATCTACATCATGCTGTGTATATTTACCAGCTAGCCTGCCCTCTAATTGCACTTTTATCAGCTAGCCTAGTATTTTACATTGCCTTACATCAACAAACCTGAATACAGCAGACACAGGACCAACCCTAAATCATTGAATGAAAGGCAGCCTGGGGGGGAAGTCAATGCCTGGCTGCTACACAGTCTCTACATCCACGCAGTTAGCAGTAGCAGAGAGAGAGGGACTGAATTCTCAGGAGTTGGACTCAGGAGCTGATGATGCTGTACTCCTCGGATCCCTGACTAGGATGAGTGCCTTCTCTCACTGACTCATTCATTACTGTGGTTCTTTGAATCATTGAGCTGAAGTCCAGTCAGCCCCGCTGCTGCTGTGTAAACTGACACCTGAGTCAGCTGAGAGGCATTTCTTCTCTCACTACTCAGTGCAGAAGCGCCCTTGCCTCTTCCTGTCGCCTTAGGCGAAAATTTATAGCTGCCTAATGGCTCGGACGCCTGTGCTGGTGGTACTGCATACAAAATATTCATACAGTATTACGCTATTGTGGCATATTTTTTTTGCATGATCGAAGCATTGAAGATCTTAGAAGGCTGAGCACAGCATATGTGTTAACTGACAAGGCCACAAATGTGTTTTGCTGATCTTACTCAGTCAGCCATCAAATCTGGTGAGCGTAATTCGTTATTATTGAAGGTGTTGTGAAGAGAACCATGTCTAGAGGGAATTGAAAGGACTCTGAGGACACTGTGAATTTTATTAGAACTTTTATTTTTAAAGGGACACTTCAGTCAAACAAAAAAAATGAGTTTTACTCACCTGGGGCTTCCAATAGCCCCCTGCAGCTGTCTGGTGCCCTCGCCGTCTCCCTCCGATCCTCCTGGCCCCGCCGGCAGACACTTCCTGTTTCGGTGACAGGAGCTGACAGGCTGGGGACGCGAGTGATTCTTCGCGTTCCTGGCCACAATAGCGCCATCTATGCTGCTTTAGCATATATCATATACCATATAGCAGCATGGAGGGTGCTAATGTGTCTGGGAACGCGAAGAATCACTCGCGTCCCCAGCCTGTCAGCTCCTGTCACCGATACAGGAAGTGGCTGCTGGTGGGGGCAGGAGGATCAGAGGGAGACGGCGAGGGCACCGGACAGCTGCAAGGGGCTATTGGAAGCCCTAGGTGAGTAAAACTCATTTTTTTTGTTTGACTTAAGTGTCCCTTTAAGGAAGGCATTATCTTTTGTATAGTGTGAAACATTCCCTATACCTGATTTTAGTGTGAATAACCACTTACCTTCTGCCTCTTGATGTGCCTATTGTTGAGTCTACCCTGTGAATTTATACAAAAAAATACATACCGGTAAATAGTTACCTTAGGGACTAAACTTTAATATGTATGTGTAACGATCGGTTTCAGCACGCAGAGAGAATCTGATTAGTGGTGATCTACAGTATCACCAAAAATACAGATATACACCTGATTATTGATGATCTGCACAATCACCGATAATACAGATATACCACTAACCTCTGGACACCTATATAGTGTGAGTGTTTGGTGCAACAGTAATAACTTTGAGTAAGGACCACCCGAGAAGCAAGTGGTCCTTGGCAGTATGAGAAATACCTCCCTTTGGGAGTGCAGAGATCTTGTGGCAGCCTGAGAGATCCAAGGGGGCGGAGTCCCAGGCTGAATAGCAAGAAGACCCAGTGGCTAGTGACCCCTGGAAGATGGGTGTCACAAGCAGGTCTGGAGAATGACACAAATGATAATACAGTTCCCTAGTCTTGGGTACGAGGTCCATGGTCTCAGCACCCTGGAACTAGTCTGGAATATAACACAAATGATAACACAGTTCCCTAGTCTTGGGTGCGAGTCCGTGGTCTCAGCACCCTGGAACTAGTCTGGAGTATAACACAAATGATAGCACAGTTCCCTAGTCTTGGGTGCGAGGTCCGTGGTCTCAGCACCCTGGAACTAGTCTGGAATATAACACAAATTATCATACAGTTCCCTAGTCTTGGGTGCGAGGTCCGTGGTCTCAGCACCCTGGAACTAGTCTGGAGTATAACACAATAATAACACAAGTAATCTGGCTCAGTGTGAATTCCCAGGTCCTCCCGGCTCAAACACACTGTACGATCTGACTATGGTCTGAATGCCCTCACGTAAGTGTTCGCAATGGCAGACAACTAGCAACTGGCAAGCAACCTGAATATATAGTTGCTAGACTCAGCCGCCCCGCCCGAGCCACTCAGCCAATCAGGAGTCCAGCAGGAATCAGCTGATCAGCCTGATCAGCTGATACATCTCCTGCTGGAATAAAAGGTCTGACTTCTGGTGCGCGTAGCTCCTCAGCCCGTGTGAACGAACAGACCCAGCCACACCAGACGCACGCTGCTGCAGACAAACCGCCGCGCTGGACGCGGAATCAGCCGTTTCCTCACAGTACCCCCCCCCCCCCCCCCGGGGAGTGGACTCCGGACACTCTCCAATCGGGTTCCCAGAATGTGGGTCTAGAATTTTTTCGGTCTCACATTCCGATTGGTTCTTTACCATCACAGGGAGGGGGGTAGCTAAATCCACGTGCACTATGTCCCCTGGGGAAAACTCCCACTACAGGCTTTCTCTTATTGGTCTGTTTTTTCTGAGTCCGGGGGTTTCCTCGGCACTGGTAAATGTTGTAATGTACCCGGTGAGGTCTGACTAGATGTTTTACCCTCTAGAATGTCTTGCTGGCAAGGGCTTAGATTAGGCATCCAGTCCTTCACTGTCTCCGCAGGTGCCCTGACCCCCTTCCGAGGTAGGCTGATCTCAGGCTCGGAACTTTTAACTAAAGCTTCTGCTTTTACCTGCTCTGCCACTCCTCCAACCTGTGTCTTGGTAGCACAACTTGCCCTTCTCCCCAAGCAACGCTGATGGCAATAGGCTGACCATTTCAGTAACTGACCTGAAGCCCAGTCGATTTGTGGGGAGTGGAGTCGCAACCAGGACATACCAAGAACAATGGCGGAGGTCGCCATGGGCATAACCAGGAACTGTAATCTCTCCTTATGCGATGCCCCTAGCCAACATGACAACAAGGGGGTTTGAAAGAGAGGTTGATTACTCTGTAACGGAGAGTCATCCACTGCAGTGACCAGAATCTGCTGGCCAGGCGGGGACAAAGGTATCCCCAAACTTTTAACGAAATCGTAATCTATGAAGTTCGCTGTAGCACCAGAGTCTACTAAGGCTTCTGCGGAACTAGTCCGACCTTCCCATGTAATCGAGCAGGGAAGGAGCAGACAATTTTTGTTTAGAGATGATGACCGCTCACCTCTGATATTGACTAAACCCAGGCGGCAGCATTCTTCTGGGCCTTTAGCACCATGCAAACCACTTTTTCTTGGCCTTCTGTGACTCTTTTTTACTTGACTCAGCCCTGTATACCCGATTTGCATCGGCTCGACTGAGGGTGTTGGAGATCCAGAAGAGTCGTGTAAGACAGACCTTCTAGCATTTCTACCACGAACCTGTTTCTGGTAGTGCAAACGGCGATCTATCTGCACGGCTAAAGAAATTGCCTCGTCTACAGATTTGGGCTCAGGATGTCCAATCATCACATCATAAATTGCATCCGACAACCCTGCCAAAAAACAATCCAAAAGTGCAAATGGCCCCCATCTCGCAGATACTGCCCATTTCCTGAACTCAGCTGCGTAATTTTTAACTGAATCCTTGCCCTGCTGCAACGTCTTGAGCTTCCGCTTAGCGGTCGAGGCAATGTCCGGATCATCATAAATTATAGCCATAGCTTCAAAAAATTTCTCAACTGATGCTAGGGCCTCATTCCCTGCCTGAAGACCATATGCCCAGGTCTGGGAATCCCCTGAGAGCAGAGTCTTAATAAACGTAATTCTCTGCGTCTCGGTTCCCGATGAATTAGGCCTCAACTCGAAGTATGACAACACTCTATTTCTAAATGAAAGTCAGATCTGTGACCAGAAAACCTTTCGGGTACAGGCATACGTATGTCTGTGCTAGGAGAAGATCCAACTGAGTTTATAGCTGATTGAAGTTCCTGAATAGCCCCAAATAGCTGGCTGATCTGGGTCTGTTGGTTCAAAACTGCCCCGGAAAGATTGTTTACCGCGGCGGTCAGGACTTCAACATGCCTATACCGTGCGTTCATTTGGTTTGGGTCTGCCATTCTGTAATGATCGGTGTCAGCACGCAGAGAGAATCTGATTAGTGGTGATCTGCAGTATCACCAAAAATACAGATATACACCTGATTATTGATGATCTGCAGAATCACCGATAATACAGATATACCACTAACCTCTGGACACCTATATAGTGTGAGTGTTTGGTGCAACGGTAATAACTTTGAGTAAGGACCACCCGAGGAGCAATTGGTCCTTGGCAGTATGAGAAATACCTCCCTTTGGGAGTGCAGAGATCTTGCGGCAGCCTGAGACATCCAAGGGGGCGGAGTCCCAGGCTGAATAGTAAGAAGACCCGGTGGCTAGTGACCCCTGGAAGATGGGCGTCACAAGCAGGTCTGGAGAATGACACAAATGAAAATACAGTTCCCTAGTCTTGGGTGCGAGGTCCGTGGTCTCAGCACCCTGGAACTAGTCTGGAGTATAACACAATAATAACACAAGTAATCTGGCTCAGTGTGAATTCCCAGGTCCTCCCGGCTCAAACACACTGTAGGATCTGACTATGGTCTGAATACCCTCACGTAAGTGTTCGCAATGGCAGACAACTAGCAATTGGCAAGCAACCTGAATATATAGTTGCTAGACTCAGCCGCCCCGCCTGAGCCACTCAGGAGTCCAGCAGGAATCAGCTGATCGGCCTGATCAGCTGATACATCTCCTGCTGGAATATAAGGTCTGACTTCTGGCGCGCGCGCGTAGCTCCTCAGCCTGTGTGAACTAACAGACCCAGCCACACCAGACGCACGCTGCTGCAGACAAACCGCCGTGCTGGACGCAGAATCAGCCGCCTTGCCGCCAGTACACGCGGCGGCTTTTCCGCGTTTCCTCACAGTATGTCAAGAGGGTATATTTACTATTACTTTATAATTATTGGGCTTGTAATCAGGGATGGACGCAAAACTGAAATGGGACAAATGAGTAAATAAAATGTGTGGGTTTTAATTACGGTAGCAAGTATTATTGTAAAACTATAATGGCCGAAAACTGAGAAATGTTTTTTAAAAAAAAATATTTTTCCTGATAGAACACTTTTAGAATAAAATAATTCTTAGCAAAAAGTACCCCCCAAAGAAAGCCTAATTGGTGGCGAAAAAAAGAAGCTATAAGGCCATATGCAATTACATTTTTCTCCTAAAGTTTCTCCTAGGCGATATTTTCACAACTTGTCATAAAATCCTTTTTAAGACACCAGCAAGCAAGAAAATACTCAAAACAATTTTGATAGTACTTTTTCACCAACTTTTTGGTACTTTTTCTATTACAAAATGCTGAAAAGTTGTTTTAAAAAGAAGTTGAAAAATTATCTCCTAGGAGAAAAGTCAGGTGAAAAAGTTAATTGCATATGGACCATAGATTGTTTCATTGTGATAAGTAGTAATAAAGTTATAGGCAAAGGAATGGAAGAAGCGCTGACAAAAGAGAAAATTGCTTCGTTTTTTTAAGGAGAAAAACCCTTTGAGGTGAAATGGTTAAACAAACCAACAAAACTTGTTAATATAGACTAAAACAAACTATCCTTATGTCTACAGCTGATTCTTTACAAAAAAAATTAAAACATTAAAGTACAACCCAGATCGGTATTAAAATTGTTTTAATATTTGAAAATATATACGGTACTTCTTTTGTTTTATTGTTCCAAGTGATCCAGATGGGATGGAGAGTTCAGCAAATAAATCATCAGATTTCTGCAGCTATTGCTGGGGTACTATACAACTTTTTACGGATGGGTCAAACTACCTACAGACTCAGAAAGTGACGGATGTGATATTTATAGATATATACAGTATATTTATGTATTCATATGCAATTATGCACCTCTGTAGAGATAGAAGAAATAAAATGACTGGTATGGATGAAATAATAATGGGTTAGTCTAATCATCCCTGTTATTCACTAATGGAAAGTCGTAAGAAGCATGTCATTAAGAGAAGGATAGGCGGTGTGTTGGCAGGAGTCACAGCTGAGCCCACGACTTTCACCGGAGTCACACAAAGGACACGAGTTTCCTTCCACTATATATTTTTATCTGATTGATTGAAGGGTAGCTAGGAAGTCGAGCACAAAAGAACAATGCTATTAGGCTCTGTTCACATCTAAAATCGAAATTGCAAATGCAAGCGTTTTGCGATTTTGTGCGCAATTTTTTTTAGCGCCTCCTGGCATTCCACTATGCGCTGCATTTTTTTAAAAATCGCTTTTCTCATCGCTTTTTCAGAGCGATTTTTTAATTCACTCCCTGACGCAAGTCAGGAAGTGAACTCTTTGACCCGGAAAAGAATAAATACAATGTATTTATTCTTAAAAATGCAAATGCAATTGCAGCACAAAGCGATTTTGTAAGCATTTTGCATTTTTCCTATACCTGCGCTTGAAAAAAAGAGCAAAAAACGCCCTTAGTGTGAACAAGCCCTTAGCAGGAAAGTGAGAGTGAGGAAAAGGCTACACACCAATGCCAGCTATGTTTGAATTGTGTCTATTACTGTTATGTATAGACAAGGGAGGGTTGTTGTTAGGCATACCAAAGGAGGGTTCTTGTTAGGCACAGATAGGCAGGGACGGATTTGTACTCTTTACCGCCCAAGGCCACTGTCATCAGCCCTTCGGTATTGCTAGTGAGATGACCCCTCCCCCCTTCCCTCCAGTATAGGTAGCCAGATGACCTCCTCCAGTATAGGTAGCCAGATAACCTCCCCGGTATAGGTAGCCAGATGACGCCCTCCCACCTTCCCCTCCAGTATAGGAAGCCAGATGACTTCCTTAATCCCAGCCATCAGTGCCATTAATTTCTCCACTCATCTCCAGTGCAGAAGCTTCCTCTTCCTGTCTCCAAAGCTGCCCAAGTCCATAGCCGCCGGCCACAATGCAAAGGTGCACAGAGAACAAGGTGGCTGCTGCACAGCTGGCTAGCCGCAGAGTACCACGGTCAGGAAGATATTAGCCTGATCTTTCTGCATTGCAGCATTTACAAGCTCGCAAATGCTGCAATAGTTTAGCCTGCTGCTTTGGTGCCCTCACTCCTGTGGTGCCCTAGGCCATGGCCTAGGCGGCCTTGGCCTAAATCCGGCCCTGCAGATAGGGGAGGGTTCTTTTTAGGCACAGATGGGGAGGGTTCTTGTTAGGCACAGATAGGGAAGGGTTCTTCTTAGGCATATATAGAGAAGGGTTCTTGTTTGGCATAGATAAAGGGAAGGATCTTGTTATGGTGGCCACTAATGATCCAATCTTTTTCATCCAATGTTGCCAAATCTATGTAGTAGAAGGGTAAACTGAGTGAATATATTGAATGGATTATTTAGGCAGTTCCCTTATATTACATAGAAATGGTAAGATTGGATGAAAACGACTGGATTGTTTTTGGCCACCATTAGGCATAGATATAGGAGGGATCTTGTTAGGCACAGATAGGGGAGGGTTCTTGTTAGGCATAGATATAGGAGGGATCTTGTTAGGCACAGATAGGGGAGGGTTCTTGTTAGGCATAGATAGGGGAGGGTTCTTTTTAGGCATAGATAAGGGAAGGTTTTTGTTAGGCATAGATAGAGGAAGGATCTTGTTAGGCACAGATAGGGGAGGGTTCTTGTTGGGCACAGATAGGGAGGGGTTCTTGTTAGGCATAAACAGGGGAGGGTTCTTATTAGGCATAGATAAGTGAAGATTCTTGTTGAGCATAGAGGAGAGTTCTTGTTAGCCACAGATAGGGAAGGGTTCCTGCTAGGAATATATAAGGGAGGGTTCTTGTTAGGCATAGTGTAAGGATCCCTCCAGTAGCATGTCCTGCTGGTTGCAGTGGAACTGCAGCCTGGCAGTTCTGAGGTCTTTGCATGCATTTGGTTGCATAGCCTTGTTTGTATTTGCACTGAATGTCATTATCTCTGGTAATCACCCTGCAGTTCAGAGCAACTCAGGATGTTGTCGTGAAACCACTTGTGGCTTGTTGCGGCTGAACTGCAGCCAGACACTGCCAGTTTCCTTGCATGCATGTTGCTGCATATTGTTGTATGCATTTGTAATGAGAGTCTGGTTCATTGGCAGTCAGCCTGCAATCTGCAATCAGAGTGACTCAGGATTGAATGATTAGCATTCAGCTGTGCGAGAATTTGCACGTCTGTTCTCATTTAATGATGCTCATGTAAAGGTCTTGATGCTGACAGTTTGCTTCAGGCTTGAAGGAGGAAGTGACGGCAGCGAGCCTTGGAACGCTACTATTAGGACGCATGGACCTATATGGAGCGCGGGGAGGACGCGGATTAAAGGGTAAATAACCCTTCCAATCCCCGCTGCTCAGCTGCTGTAATTAATCCTCATTTGAATCACGAGTAAACACTCGTGATTACTTGTGATTACTCGTGATTAAGGTCGGAGATCATCCCTGCGTAGTAGTGACCAGTGGTCACTTAAGGTGGCCATACACTTATAGATTTGCAGCAGATTTGACCATTAGATAGATTTCTGGCAGATGTCCGTCAAGCCACATCTGACAAGAATCTATCTGATGTGTGCCATACACTAGGAACAGATTTCCAATAGATTTCAGAATGAAATCTATTGGAAATTGATTTAAATGCATTATTGGATCATTAGATCCAATGCAACTCTATGGCCCATCGATCTGCTGCCAGTAGCAGATCGACCTAGATTTTCCATCCTGTCAGATAGATCAAATCGATCAAAATTGGCTGTAAATCGATCGAATGGGGAATTTGATAGAATCGATTTCTGATCAATCGATCGATTCTATAGAATCGATTGATCGATGGCTGAAATCGAGCAGTGTATGGGCCCCTTTAGACTCTCAGTGGTGAGGTCAACAGGTCTGTCCCGTAACACATAGATAGAGGAGGGTTCTTGTTAGGCATAGATAAGGGAGGGTTCTTGTTAAGCATAGATAGAGGAGGGTTCTTGTTAGGCATAGATAAGGGAGGGTTCTTGTTAGGCATAGATAGAGAAGGGTTCTTGTTAATCATAGATAGGGGAGGGTTCTTGTTAGGCACAGACAAGGGAGTGTTTTTGTTAAGCATAGATAGAGGAGGGAACTTGTTAGGCATTTATAGAGGAGGGTTCTTGTTAGGCATAGATAAGGGAGGGTTCTTGTTAGGCATATATAGAAGGGCAGGTTCTTGTTAGGCATAGATAAGGGCGGGTTCTTGTTAGGCATAGATAATGGCGGGTTCTTGTTAGGCATAGATAAGGGCGGGTTCTTGTTAGGCATAGATAGAGGAGGGTTCTTAGGCATAGATAGGGGAGGGTTCTTGTTAGGCATAGATAGAGGAGGGTTCTTAGGCATAGATAGAGGAGGGTTCTTAGGCATAGATAGAGGAGGGTTCTTGTTAGGCATAGATAGAGGAGGGTTCTTGTTAGGCATAGATAGAGGAGGGTTCTTAGGCATAGATAGAGGAGGGTTCTTAGGCATAGATAGAGGAGGGTTCTTGTTAGGCATAGATAGAGGAGGGTTCTTGTTAGGCATAGATAGGGGAGGGTTCTTGTTAGGCATAGATAGGGGAGGGTTCTTGTTAGGCATAGATAAGGGAGGGTTCTTGTTAGGCATAGATAGAGGAGGGTTCTTGTTAGGCATAGATAGAGGAGGGTTCTTGTTAGGCATAGATAGAGGAGGGTTCTTGTTAGGCATAGATAGGGGAGGGTTCTTGTTAGGCATAGATAGAGGAGGGTTCTTAGGCATAGATAGAGGAGGGTTCTTGTTAGGCATAGATAGGGGAGGGTTCTTGTTAGGCATAGATAGAGGAGGGTTCTTGTTAGGCATAGATAGAGGAGGGTTCTTGTTAGGCATAGATAGAGGAGGGTTCTTGTTAGGCATAGATAGGGGAGGGTTCTTGTTAGGCATAGATAGAGGAGGGTTCTTAGGCATAGATAGAGGAGGGTTCTTAGGCATAGATAGAGGAGGGTTCTTAGGCATAGATAGAGGAGGGTTCTTAGGCATAGATAGAGGAGGGTTCTTAGGCATAGATAGAGGAGGGTTCTTGTTAGGCATAGATAGGGGAGGGTTCTTGTTAGGCATAGATAGGGGAGGGTTCTTGTTAGGCATAGATAGGGGAGGGTTCTTGTTAGGCATAGATAGAGGAGGGTTCTTAGGCATAGATAGAGGAGGGTTCTTAGGCATAGATAGAGGAGGGTTCTTAGGCATAGATAGAGGAGGGTTCTTAGGCATAGATAGAGGAGGGTTCTTGTTAGGCATAGATAGAGGAGGGTTCTTGTTAGGCATAGATAGAGGAGGGTTCTTGTTAGGCATAGATAGGGGAGGGTTCTTGTTAGGCATAGATAGGGGAGGGTTCTTGTTAGGCATAGATAGAGGAGGGTTCTTAGGCATAGATAGAGGAGGGTTCTTAGGCATAGATAGAGGAGGGTTCTTGTTAGGCATAGATAGAGGAGGGTTCTTAGGCATAGATAGAGGAGGGTTCTTAGGCATAGATAGAGGAGGGTTCTTAGGCATAGATAGGGGAGGGTTATTGTAAAGCATAGATAGAGGAGGGTTCATGTTAGAGGCACAGATAGGAATGGGTTCTTGTTAGGCATAGATAGAGGAGGGTTCTTGTTAGGCATAGATAGAGGAGGGTTCTTGTTAGGCATAGATAGAGGAGGGTTCTTGTTAGGCATAGATAGAGGAGGGTTCTTGTTAGGCATAGATAGAGGAGGGTTCTTGTTAGGCATAGATAGAGGAGGGTTCTTGTTAGGCATAGATAGAGGAGGGTTCTTGTTAGGCATAGATAGAGGAGGGTTCTTGTTAGGCATAGATAGAGGAGGGTTCTTGTTAGGCATAGATAGAGGAGGGTTCTTGTTAGGCATAGATAGAGGAGGGTTCTTGTTAGGCATAGATAGAGGAGGGTTCTTGTTAGGCATAGATAGAGGAGGGTTCTTGTTAGGCATAGATAGAGGAGGGTTCTTGTTAGGCATAGATAGGGGAGGGTTCTTGTTAGGCATAGATAGAGGAGGGTTCTTGTTAGGCATAGATAGAGGAGGGTTCTTGTTAGGCATAGATAGGGGAGGGTTCTTGTTAGGCATAGATAGGGGAGGGTTCTTAGGCACAGATAGGGGAGGGTTCTTGTTAGGCATAGATAGAGGAGGGTTCTTAGGCATAGATAGGGGAGGGTTATTGTTAAGCATAGATAGAAGAGGGTTCATGTTAGAGGCACAGATAGGAATGGGTTCTTGTTAGGCATAGATAGGGGAGGGTTCTTGTTAAGCATAGATAGAGGAGGGTTCTTGTTAAGCATAGATAGAGGAGGGTTCATGTTAGGCATAGATAGGGGAGGGTTCTTGTTAGGCATAGATAGGGGAGGGTTCTTGTTAGGCATAGATAGGGGAGGGTTCTTGTTAGGCATAGATAGAGGAGGGTTCTTAGGCATAGATAGGGGAGGGTTATTGTTAGGCATAGATAGAGGAGGGTTCATGTTAGAGGCACAGATAGGAATGGGTACTTGTTAGGCATAGATAGGGGAGGGTTCATGTTAGGCACAGTTGAAGGAAAGGGTTCTTGTTAAAGAGTTAGCTGGGGGGGGGGGGGGTTGATTAAAGTTAGCCGTGGTGGTTGGGTAAGGTTAGGCATTAGTAGAGGGAGGGTTCAGTGTGAAAATAGGGTATGTTTAGCTGTAGTATCGGTATCTATTAACGATATTGTGCTATCATCATTTGCACTATAAGAGTAGAATATCAGTAAATTTATAGTTATGGTTATTGGTTTCAGGATGCCCTTTCTTTCATGTACACCCTGTACTGATGCTAGATATTTGCAAAAAACAATCACAAATAATCATGTTGGGCAATAAAAATTTAGCATCTGTACATTTCCGATCATTACATTTTTCAGTGATAAATACTGTATGCTTACACATAAAAGTGACAGGAAGGTGGCAGGTGCAGAGAAAGCAGAATGTTTGGACTTCACAAAGACAAATTAAAGGTATGTAGTTATGCTTCAAAAGGTACATTAGAAAAACAGAGCTCACATATGCATTAACTCATACAGATATAGGAAAAAGGAGTTAGGCTAGAGGATGTTAATATATATAAAGGCTTCACTGTTGTACAAGAATAGGGTATCGTGAAATCCACTCAGCTTAGAGTTCATACACACATCCATGGATGCGAGTCGCGCCGGCCAGATCAGGTAATGTATAGCTGGCGGGCAGGTGGCAGCTCCACTGATTGTGATCGGTTTCATGCTGAAATCGATTCACAATCTGTTTGCAGTAAAGGCAGCCATACGATCCCTCTCTGATCAGATTCGATCAGAGAGGGATCTATCTGTTGGTTGAATCTGATGGCAAATCGACCAGTGTATGGCCACCTTAAGACTTGTGTCTCTGCTGCTAATGTTTTTTTTCTTAGCTGTACTACACATACAAATAATTAGATCATAATTTGTTTTCGCTTCAGTGTGTCTTTAAGTTTCTTTATATTGCTGTAATTGCATATTGCTATTATTTCACATGCACAGAACTAGCAAATATACAATACATACAGAAATGCACCACATTTAAACAAAACAAAATAAACCACTTGTTATTTATTGGGAAATGTGCATAAAGAAATGCTGTTATTACATATATACAGTACATTTGTCTCAACGTGGGACTGTTGAATGCATTAAGGTCTATCTGTATAATACAGTCTGTATTCACTATGCCATAGCGATATACCTGCAGAATGCGTTTTTGTGGTGTACAAAATGTAATATGGCTAGAAAACTCTGTACTGTTCCACCTGTCAACTGTCTTTCAGGTTACTAAGATACGGCAAACACAAGGTAAGTGCTGACAGCTGAACCGGAGTGAGGCCTCTTTTCCATGGACTGTTGAGCTGTGTGCTTAGCAAGGCTGCAGTGAGCAGTTATCAGACAGCAGTGAGCAGATACCAGGCAGCAGTGAGCAGTTTTGAGAGTTTGAGAGGCATTTCACTGCCTATCAACACTCCGTGGAAAAGAGGCCTTAGGAGAGTGTCGCTGAGAAATCAGCTGCATACAAACACTTTACACTTTTTAATACCATTGAGCTATATTGTTGGACATTACATTATGCAAGGGCACTAGTGAAAATCTGACTGCACTGTACTCATTGCCCAACATGCCTGGTTTATGATACAACAGCTAGAGGCTAATCCTGGACACGGACTTCTACTAGCAACTTTCTACACACATATTTCCTCATCTTTTCTCACCGCATGCTGTATTTAGTAACTAGTATTGTACTCTCACAGCTTAGAGGACACTTGCACTGCCTCCTTGATCTGGTGATTAAGTCTGATGATTATTCATTTAAAGACATCAAAAAAAGATTCTGGTAATGCCAGCATAGCCGGATTTCAGGCAGGACCACAAAGGCCATGGTCTTGGTCTAGGGCACAGGCAAAGCAAGGGGCGGGACGTTGGCAGCAGTAGCAGTTCGGGATGTTGGCAGCAGTTAGCCTGCCGAACATTCATCCTGCTACACAGAGTTTGCACATAGCTGTGAGCAGCTGCCAACAGCCGGATCTGACACTAAGGGAATGAAGGAGCAGCTAACGGGCACTTACAGTGATCTCTGAGCTGCCTGTCACTCATTGAATGCACCACTCACCGAGGAGCTTACAATTTAATCCCTGCCGTCATGTTACTAACTGTCCTCAGAGGAGCTTATAATGTAATTCCTGCCATCACTTCACTAACTGTCCTCAGAGGAGCCAAACCATGTAATCCCTGCTGTGTTGGGGGGGGGGGGGGGGGGGGAGTTTATGATGCTGTTGGTCCGGGGGAACCTGGTGATAGTGGGCTTTGGGTGATACACAGTACAAATCTGGCCCTGAATGCCAGTGGGTAGATGTATATCATTGTTCATAAAGCCAAGAATCTCCCATGGTTTCCAGAGTAAGGTAGCCAAAGCTCACTTCAACAGTGAAATAGAACACTGATGGGGAGGGATTGCTTTGGAGTTGCATAGTCTGCGAGGCAGATGTACCAAAACCGGTGCAAATTGTAGCAAATAAGGGCATAAAGTGGAGCAGTTGCTCTCACCGACTAATCAAAATCCCGCATCAGGGAAACTGCTCCAATTTCTTGCGCCAGTTTTATTTCAATTTTTTTGTACTGGTTTTCATAAACCTGCAGTTAAGTCTGCCCCTGTGGCTTCAATTAAAGATATACTGTACTAGGAGAGATACGGAGGCTGCCATATTGATTTGCTTTTAAACCGTGCCAATTGCCTGACTGTCCTGCCAATCTCTCTGGCTGCAGTAGTGTCCACATCAAACACCTGCAATTAGCATGCAGCTAATATGGCCAGTCTTTAATCACGGCATCAGATGTTCATACTAATTACGGATCAGTGACTGAAAGTATTAAGAGAATCAGGATCAACAAGACAACCAGGGAGTTGGCATAGCTTAGGCTCTCTTCCACAAGCAGCTGACAGACAGAGAATTCACCACCTGTCAGCTGCTGCCATCCACCGACCGGATTCTTGGTAGCTATCGGCGCAGGCGGTGGAAAGGAATCCCCCCCCCCCCCCATGGAGGTGCACCTGAGCACGGCGTTTGCACTGGCGGCAAGTGGGACGCTAAACTGCTAGACATATGAGCAGTTCAGACGTCTGTGGAAAAAAACAAACAAAAAAAAAGTCTGAAAAGAAAAGAGCAGACTTCACACTCCCCCACTACAGTTCTCCTTTAAGCAAAAGAGCCTCAGATGCAATGTGAGACATCACAGAGCTGGACAAGGCAGCTACAATTCATGATAATTCACGCAACACTAGACTTGGTTCTGCAGTGGTCTACCTACCTAAGTCAGTAGCAGATTATTAATACTATTGTTAGTTCTCTTGAAAAGTGACTGCGGCGGTAACTGGCCCAAAATATTCAGTAATGGAGGTGATAATATTGCTTGTTAAAGTATAACTTGGCACATGGTAACGTTTACAAGTCCAAATGGAAGGAATAGGAAATGCAGCTGTGTTTCCTGGTAGACGTACTCCGGTACCATCACAGCTTGGGTCCACCGCAACCTCTAGCTAGTGGGAAGAACTCTTTTGCATAGCTACAAGGTCTGAGAAATGAGGGGGAACCTTTCTTTGATAATCTATTAGACATGCTTGTAAAATGTGTGCTGCTTGACAAGAAAAGCTAATACCTCCGTCAGAGAGATGGGATTCAGACTAATGAAGCATGAATGGGCCTATGGAGGCTATCGCTCTCAGCTGGTTCTTTTTTACTCTTTGTGATTCATATAATTCTTAAGTGACACCACCTCAGTTAGGTGATCTCTTGTGAAAAAAAAACATACATGACATTTAAATGTAGAAAAAAAATAAAAAATGGAATACATCTATGCTTTTTATGATGAATTAACCCCTGGGTACTACATTTCATGACATTTTAAAATCCTCTCTCAGCAAGAGAAACATTTAGTTATTGAAACCCAGTACATTCTAGAACCTAGGTTCTCAACATTGAATGGAGAGCATGCACACCAAAGGGTGCCTCTGATGAGTTCAGGAGGCACTTGGGATTGATAGAGTAAAGGCCCATATCCACCAGAAGATTTTCGTGTCAAATCACTAATGTTGAACGACCGTTTGCGCAATATCACGTAAAATCATTTTGATGTTCGATGACAGCCGATTACATGCGATAACCGTTCATTTTGAATAACCGTCATAATGGATCCAATCGTGGACGGTCGTTCAGATCGCCATTGACCCCCATGCTAATTACCACGATCGTTCAACATTGCGTTTGCACCCGTCATTTGTTCCAACGGTATGCGGTGGCTGGGGATGGATCAGCGGAACAAATCGTTCGTTGCCGTGTATCCCTCGATCCATCTTCCACAGTCTTTGTGGTGGGTACAAATTCAAAAAATTAGTAATCATACATAGACAAAACTGAATAAGAATTTCACTTAATAAAAGCCACAGGAAATTTTCAGAAAGTATTTATGCAGTTAGAATGTACTGCTAATTAAAAGACACTTGACCAAAGTGAGGCTACCCAAGGTAAGCATAGTGGTATGTTCATGTTGGATCCACATACCTTTGTGCTTTATCTGTTTCTCTCCTTGTTCCCCAGGTCCACGTAATCACCCTTCAAAAAAAAAAAATCTGGCTTTTAGCTAAAGTGAAATTTTCAGACAGGAAGAGGCAGGCTTGCAGTGATGATCCCTCCCCACTGATCCCCTAAAGGCGAGGGGATGGGGCAGGGAAGAGAAGGAAGTGGGAGGGCGATTGGAGGGAACATTGCCACAAGCCTGCCACTTCCTTTTCAAAGATTTTATTTTAGCTAAAAATCATATTCTTCAAGTAGTGATTATGGAGATGGGGGACGAGGAGAGGAATGGACATCATACAAATGTACGTTGAGCATACCTCTGTGCTCATCTTTTAGGTAGCTTTGCCTCAGGACAGGTATATTTTAATGTATGTATATCATATTTGGCAAACACAGGTTTTCATATGGGGTATGTACCAAAATAATGTTGAGAAACACGGCTCCAGAATTCTTGGATCTGAACTGTTATTTTAAATTGGTATAAAGGTAAGTCCTAAGTATCCGCTAAGCAATCACAGAGCACTGTCGTCTAGAATACTTCTCATAAGTTTTGCCTCCCAATCCGTGCTGCCTGCAGCATCCTGTCTAAGTAATGCCTGAATGGTATGTTTCCGCTTGGTATGCCTGCGGAGAGTATTTCTCTCCGTGAAGCGCACGTAACAGATTTCACATTGATAAGGTTTTTCCCCAGTGTGCACTCTTTGGTGTCTTTGTAGTTCACCAGACTCTCTGAACCCTTTGCGGCAAACCGTACATATGTAAGGTCTCTCTCCCGTATGAATGTGTTTATGTCGTTGCAGGTGAGATGATCGTTTAAAGGTTTTCCCACACACTTTGCAATCATACGGTTTACGCTCCGAGTGGGTGATGCTGTGGCGCTCTAAGTCGGAGAGATACAAGAATGACCGGAAGCAGATTGGACAGTAATGAAGTCTTCTTGGATCATCTGGGTCATCTTCTTGTAGTGATGACATGTAGTCCTCCTTGAAAACTGTGTATGGAATTCCCCTATCATCTATCAAGAGAAAGTTACTTTCTTCTTCAGTACAGCATGCTTCTTCAGAGTCTTGAGTATGAGATTGAAGAGCTTTGGTTGGTGCGGTATCAGGTGAAAAGCAATCCCCGCCTTTGTCATCTTTACTCGATTCTTGTATAGTTTCTGAAATTTCCATCACACTCGATTCATCACTGTCACTTGAGCTCAACTCAATTGGACAAAGATCCTCAGTTTTGGACTCTGAAGAGGGAGCGTCATCCTCCACACTTTCATGCTCTACTCTTTCGGTGTCTCTGGTAGCTTCGGAGGACATCATTTCACATTCGTAATTCCTCACTGCCTCAGAAACATTTCTGGTAGCTTCTGAGGCTGCATTCCCGTAACTTAGCTGTTGTGATTGCTCTGCCATCATTTCACATTCGTAATTCCTCACTGCCTCAGAAAAATTTCTGGTAGCTTCTATGGCTGCATTTCCGTAACTTAGCTGTTGTGATTGCTCTGCCATCATTTCACATTCGTTTTTTCTCACTGCCTCAGAAAAAGTCTCCATGTCATTCCAAGGTGCTTTCAGCAATGAATTGGAAATGGGTACCGTAGCTACTTTTATTAGTTCTGTTCCGTGTGTTATCCACTGTGATGTTACCTCTTCAAGAACATCTTTGTGAGGGATGTTATCCATAGGATTATACTGGATGGGAAAATGGTGGTCAAATGCAACACCTGAGCTGGCAGAGGGTAAATGCTGTGGAAGGCAACGATTATGTGCTTCATTGACACGAGTCTGTAAAGTACTGTTGTATCTATAGATTTGTTGTGGACGTACGGGCTTCACATACGAGTCATAGGTCTCTCTGTGTAGAGGCTCGGTTCCAGAGTTCCAGACCTGTTTCCATGATATAGGGTTCCTCATTGGGTGGACCAGGTCAGAATAGTCTTTGTAATACAAGTGATTCACCATCCAAGGTTGGTGATACTGCATATTGTAATTCGTTGATTCCATCTTTATAGGCTTGTGTCTTATAAGTAATCCATTACACTTTATAGGCTGACCTAGAATTAGAAATACAAGAAAATAGAAGCAATAGTGTGAAAAATGATTTTCTGTGCTTGATTTTATTGATAGGAGCGTTATTTTAAATTGAATTATGCATGACATTTTTTTGTAAAAGACAAAAGTTTTTACAAAAATAAAAATGCCTAGTATTGTGATTTACACTGTTTCGTCATACGTCCAACATGATAGTTGGACAATGTGTAATAGCAGTACACGGATGACATTGGTGGGTGGAGGCACCCAAAATTGTAAAATAATTAAAAACTGTTTATATAGGAGAGGTATGGTTGGTTTACCTCTCCTGGAGGTCTTAACGCATTTACCACTCTCTCAGTTCAATACAGTATAATCTCGTAATAGTAAACTCTGATATAGTAAACATTTAGGAATAATAAACTAAGAGTCCAGGTCCCAGCCAAGCACCATTATAAGTATATGGGAGTAAGGATACATATGAAATCGTCGCCGGGAGACTTGGGCGCAGGCAGTGGCGTAGCTACAAACCTCTGGGCCCCGATGCGGAATCTGGATGTGGGCCCTCCGGCAACAACAGCCCCCCCTCCCCGGCAACACCCGACGCACACACATATCCGAATCCCTATAGCCAGCTATAGGTCCCCCCAGTATAGGTAGCCAGGCATAGGTAAGCCAGTATAGTTGCCCCCGGTATAGGTTAGCCAGGTAGGTGCCTCCAGCATAGGTAGCCAGTATAGTTGCGCCCAGTATAGGTGAGATAGGCAGGCGCCGCCAGTATAAGTTAGATAGATAGGTGCCCCCCGGACAGGTTAGCTAGGTGGGTGCTTCTAATATAGGTAGCCAGAATAGTTGCCCCCAGCATAGGTTAGATAGGTAGGTGCCCCCAGTATAGGTTAGTGAGGTAGGTGCCTCCAATATAGGTAGCCAGTATAGTTGCCACCTGTATAGGCTAGCTAGGTGCCCCCAATACAGGTTAGATAAGTAAGTGCCCCCAGTATAGGTTAGATAGGTAGGTGCCCCCCAGTATAGGTTAGATGAGTTAGGTGCCCCCCAGTATAAGGTTAGATGAGGTAGGTGCCCCCCAGTATAGGTTAGATTAGGTAGCTGCCCCCCAGTATAGGTTAGATGAGTTAGGTGCCCCCCAGTATAAGGTTAGATGAGGTAGGTGCCCCCTAGTATAAGGTTAGATGAGGTAGGTGCCCCCCAGTATAGGTTAGATTAGGTAGCTGCCCCCCAGTATAGGTTAGATGAGGTAAGTGCCCCCCAGTATAAGGTTAGATGAGGTAGCTGCCCCCCAGTATAGGTTAGATTAGGTAGGTGCCCCCCATTACAGGTTAGATTAGGTAGGTGCCCCCCAGTATAGGTTAGATTAGGTAGCTGCCCCCCAGGATAGATTAGGTAGCTGCCCCCCAGGATAGATTAGGTAGCTGCCCCCCAGGATAGATTAGGTAGCTGCCCCCCAGGATAGATTAGGTAGCTGCCCCCCAGGATAGATTAGGTAGGTGCCCCCCAGGATAGGTTAGATTAGGTAGGTGCCCCCCAGTATAAGGTTAGATTAGGTAGGTGCCCCCCCCCAGTATAGGTTAGATTAGGTAGGTGCCCCCAGTATAGGTTAGATTAGGTAGGTGCCCCCTATTATAGGTTAAATTAGGTAGCTGCCCCCCAGGATAGATTAGGTAGCTGCCCCCCAGTATAGGTTAGATTAGGTAGGTGCCCCCTATTATAGGTTAGATTAGGTAGCTGCCCCCCAGGATAGATTAGGTAGCTGCCCCCCAGGATAGATTAGGTAGCTGCCCCCCCAGGATAGATTAGGTAGCTGCCCCCCAGGGTAAATTAGGTAGCTGCCCCCCAGGATAGGTTAGAGTAGGTAGCTGCCCCCCAGGATAGGTTAGGTAGCTGCCCCCCAGGATAGGTTAGTTAGCTGCCCCCCAGGATAGGTTAGTTAGCTGCCCCCCAGGATAGGTTAGTTAGCTGCCCCCCAGGATAGGTTAGATTAGGTAGCTGCCCCCCCCAGGATAGGTTAGGTAGGTAGCTGCCCCCCAGGATAGGGTAGGTAGGTGCCCCCCCCCCCCCCCATAATGGAGGGGGAAGCCGCAGCCGCGGGGAGGGCAGCCCGACCTCTCCCTCCCTTCCTCTCCCCGGGCCCCCCCCCCCCTCAGATGCAGAGTGAGCGCTCACGGAAGCGCTGTAGGCAGAACTTACCTCCGTCCCTGGTTCCAATCGCCACTGATCTCCTCCCGCTCTGTATAGATGCTGATACACACACTGCCGGAAGCAGTGTGTGTATCAGCTTCTATGCAGAGAGGAGATCAGCGGCGATTGGAACGCAGGGAGGTGAGTTCTGCCTACAGCGCTTCCGTAAACGCTCACTCTGCATCTGAGGGGGGGCCCCGGGGAGAGGAAGGGAGGGAGAGGTCGGGCTGCCCTCCCCGCGGCTGCGACTCCCCCCTCCCAATAGCGCGCACGGGCCGCATGGCCCTCCAAACGGACATGGGCCCCCCGGGCCCCTCCCCCGCCTCCTCAGGAGCCGGGCTCAGTCGCCATGGCGACCGTTGCGACCGCGGGCCCTACGCCATTGGGCGCAGGATACAGCCGGTATATGGCTGATCCTGCTGCTGCACAAGTCCCGGCCGCGCTAAATACTATTCCCCCTCCAGGCTGCCATGGATAGTGGGGAATGAAGTAATTTGGCTTCCAGCAATTGCTGGAACCCAAATAATTATTGTGTTTTAAAAGTAACTTCAACTCCGTCTTCTGACAGCGCCGGAGTTACTCTGTGTACGCTGCTATAGCTGTAATTCCTATTACAGCCTATAGGGGCGGCTGCTGCGCCCAAATCTACCTGCGCTGTAATTAGAGCGCTCGTGGGAGTAATGCCTGGTATAGTGAAACACGATATGATAGAACTGTTATCATAAACCTGTTTTTTGGACCCTTCAGTAGTCTATATGTGGCTATATTAAAAAGTGGGCGGAATCATGCGTCATACATCAGTCTGAGACCCACGAGCCATGGTCAGGGGGCAGGCTGGCAGCAAATTGTAGCCTGCTCACTATCGGCACACTAATCTGGGCCTGCGTGGATTACCTCAAAAGCACCAGTTGTGTGAGACCTATGCTTCCTGTGTAAGCTGCTGCCTGATTACGGAAATTCCTGTCATCTGTGACTTGCTTGTGCATGGCTGCAACGCTATAGTATCATCCAGGCTGCACAGAAATGTGGACAGAGGAATACACTATAAAGTACTGTACCAGCATTAACTGAGACCTATGAATACCTGTGCAAGCTGTTGTGTGATTAATGCATGCCAATCCCTGCATATTGAGCACTGTCATTTTGATCTAGCTTAGACACTCTTTGCTGGCTTGCTGAAGCAGAAAAAATGACTCCCAATTATTTTAAAGTAGTTCTTGGTTTTAGTCAGGATCTACCTAACTACCAGGAGTGCCAACTTCTGAGGACCCTCACAGGGGCAGGAAATCCTTCGTAAGGCTCCATTCACACTTACAAAACGCTGGTGCTTTAGCTAGCGTTTTGCTCTGGCGTTTTTGGGCGATTAACGCCATTCACACTTGGGGTGATTTCCCATCGACCGCGATTAGCGCTTCTATAGCACTAAACTCGATCGCCGGGAAATCGCTTGAAAATGGTGCAGGATACAAATTTTTTGGCAGCGATTTGCGTTACTCGCCGGCGATTAACACAAATCGCCCAAGTGAGAACAGGCCCATAGGTTATTATTGCACTAGCGCTTAGCGTTTTGCCGAAATCGCTGGCAAAACGCTCTAGTGTGAATGGGGCCTAAGCCTTATTGGTGGTTGCATAGGTTTTGCAACTAGAAATTTGTAAGTGGTTCTACTAAAATATTTGAGTGTTTTGACTTATTGCACTACTGGCTCCTGGTTTGTTTCTCCCTTATGTCTTCTCGGGCCGCAGATCCCTTGTCCTACACTCCTCCAGTATGGTTTTTGTGTATGGCCAGTACACTGATGAGTCATCATTCTGCTTGCCCTCATGCAATCAATCCCATTATTGGAGAGCAAAATAAGCCAGTCGACCCCAATGAGTGTACAGAAGCATGCATGATGCTGATATTAAGACATAAATAAAAGTTTTGATAGTGTGACCAAATGCAGCTACGTTGAGGGAGTTAAATTCAGACACTGTGGGTTGGGCTGCTGCTGCTTCTTGTATTGAATCATTCTGCTGTTTAGACTGCAAGGAGGAAGGCACAGACTAAAGGCTCATACACACATCAGACCATAGTCTTTGGAAAATGAAAGATCACAGACCAATTTTACCCCCTTCCATGTAGTATGAGAGCCATACCTACACAGTATATTCTATGGAGCTGAACTCCCCATCAGACATAAATCTTTGCAAGATGCTGCACACAAAGATGCTGTAGACATTCAAAAGATCTGTATTTGCAAAAGATCTGTTCCTGCAAAAGATCCGTTCCTGCAAAATGCATTCATAGTCTATATCTGCAGATCCTCATACACACCTTGTTTAACAGACATTCATCTGCAGATCAGATCCACCAGGATGGATCTTCAGATCTGCAGATGATTGTCAGATCTGCAGATCAATGTCAGTTAAACAAGGTGTGTATGAGGATCTGCAGATATCATAGACTATGAATGCATTTTGCAGGAACGGATATTTTGCAGATACTGATCTTTTGAATGTGTGCAGCATCTTGCAAAGATTGTTGGTATCTGATGGGGAGGTCAGCTCAATAGAATAGACTGTGTAGAGTATGGCTCTCATACTACTTGGAAGGGGGTAAAATTGGTCTGTGATCTTGCCTTTTCCAAAGACTTTTATATCAAGTGTGTATGTAGCATAAAGGTGCCCATAGACTTAACCATTATGGGCAAATTCAACAAATTCCAGCTTTAAAATGACAAGTAAAGTGAGAGGGATGTAGAGACTGCCATATTTATTTCCTTTTAAGCAATACTAGTTGCCTGGCTGTCCAGCTTATCCTCTGCCTCTAATACTTTTAGCCATAGACCCTGAACAAGCATGCAGCAGATCAGGTGTTTCTGACATTATTGTCAGATCTGACAAGATCAGCTGCATGAGTGTTTCTGGTGTGAGTCAGACACTACTGCAGCCAAACAGGTCAGCAAGGCTGCCAGGCAACTGGTATTGTTTAAAAGGAAATATATATGGCAGTCTCTATATTCTTCTCACTTCAGTTGTTCTTTAGACCTTGTTCACATTATAAATCGCCAGTGCTATCGCAAGCGCGAAGCGATTTATTAAGCTTTTTTCAAAGTGCTTTTCCCTGCGCTTTGAGCTTAGTAAGCAAATTACATCTTTCCCGACTATCCATGGCGGCCTGGAGGGGGAATAGTAATAGTAATAGTGGATGCCCCCAGCTAACGGAAAAGTACCAAAAATCACATTGAGCTCTATTCACAATAAGCAGTTCGGTAAAATCATTTTGGATGGTAAAGTACCTCATGCTGTCTTGTGTACTACTTGAGCTTGTATGTGCTAAAAATAATTCCAGGTACAAACCCCTGTACTTGGCCATTAAACTTGATTCTGATTCTGATTCTAAATCTGTATGTTACACTTTTTTCTTCCAAATTCACAAACGTTTTGCCCCATGAGGCAGAAGTTTGGTAATTTACTGAACAAACGTGCCTCAATTCACTAAGCCCTGGTCGGTAAGGCCTCTTTTCCAAGGACTGTTGATAGGCAGTGAAATGTCTCTCAAACTCTTACAACTGCTTGTTGCTGCCTGGCAACTGCTTACTGCTGTCTGGTAACTGCTCACTGCTGTCTGGTAACTGCTTGCTGAGCACACAGTTCAACTGTTTGTGGAAAAGAGGCCTAAGTGTCACTTACCAGCCTTCTAGCAGGGCAGCGGGCGGGCAGGGAGCTGTGTGTGACTGAGGTTTTCTGTCCTGTGCATACTATCATCCCTTTAGATGTGCTGCAGCCACCAGGGGGAGCTCTTCTGTGTGCTACAATACAAATATGCACATCTAAAGGGATGCAGGGATGCCCGCAGAATTGTCTGCTTCTTGTGCTTTGATACACTGAAAGACCCACCGGCATCCCTGTCGCATCCAATCACAGTGAGAAGCAGGCTGTGTGGCTCTCCCTATTGCCTGCCTGGCTCTCCCCAAAGGCTAGCTAGTAAGAGTTAGAGTTAGTTATCGGCTGCTGTGAGCTGGAGAAAAATACCGAACACTTTTGGCCAGTAAATGACAAATGCAGAAATCTTTGTGAATTGACATTTCCCGAGGTAATTACCGCACAAGTCGGTAATTTACCTCACTAGTCGGGAACTGTGATTTTCTGTGTGGAGATAGGTTTAGTGAATTGTAACTTGGGTACTTTTCAATTAGCTGGGCGCATTCACTAGGTGGCGATAAAACTCCACCAGAATTACATCTTTCCCTACTATCCATGGCGGCCTGGAGGGGAATTAGTAATTAACGTCACCTAGTGGATGCGCCCGGCTAACGGAAAAGTACCGTAACTTGTGAAGGTGAGCACTAAAATCAGCTGTTTTCAGCATGACTGAATGCGGTAATGCTTTGTGAATAGAGCCTAATATGTAGAAAAATACACCACAACCAGTGAATGCTGCGCAACTGCATATTTTAATTAGCGTAATTGCAGTACACATATTAGTATTTTTCAATGCATGACAATGCAAGCATTTGCAAAGACTATGGCTATCATTCATAAAGCATTTCCGCATGCGGAAATGCTTAATACCGCTGACTTTACCGAACACTCAGCAAAGTCCCAATTCATAAAGGCTCTTTCCGCATGAAAAGCTAACATTCCCGTGAAGAGCGATACATTTCCACCTTGTGCGGAGTTTTTCTAGATTAATCTAGAAAAAGTAACAAACACATCCATTCATAAAGATTAGAGCAAGCGGTATGCGGAAGGAAAATACCGCTTGCTCGACAGTAGCGATAGGCGGGCGGATTACGTGTAAATAAATGGGACGGACCTCCCAAGCAGCATCAAACAGAGGAGTGCACGGAGGGAATCGGGCAGCTTTTATGTTTCCGCATGTCTTCCGCCACGCTACCTCCAGAAAACCTCCGCACTTGTATCGCAACAGGCAACTTCTTTATGAATGACCACCCAGAAGTCTTAAGTACCGGTTGCGGAGAAGAACGGTGTTTTCCCGCACTACCGACTGGTCCTTTATGAATGATAGCATATATATATATATATATATATATATATATATATATATATATATATATATATATATATATATATATATATTAACATCATAAATTGTAGGTCTGGCGCTAGCTATGCAAGCAAGGATTAAACATATCCATCATTATAAAACCTTCAATTAGGCATCCCTGCTTGTAATATTGCCTCAATCGTATAAAGAGCAGATTAGTCCAAGTAATGAATCTCACTTAAATGCAATCCACTATGGAATAGACAGGCAGGCAGGCAGGCAATCCTAGGCAGAATTTTAGTTGAAACAGTTCCACAATTGAAATAGTTTCCCATTGCCAATGCAGCTGTATTTTCAAAGCAAAGATGTATGGAATAGATGCTGCATAGGTCAGACACAGTTAAGGGCCTATTTCGGCTACACGTGGATTCTAGATGTAGAAAACTGACTCCAATGAATACCTATGGGAAATCTGCATCAGAAAAATTGTGTTTAGTGAAAACAGGCCCATAGACATTCATTGGAGTCAGGTTTTCTGCATCCAGAATCTGCGTGTAGTGGAAACAGGCCCTAGTCCGATTTCCCAGATTACAATTGTCCACAACGTGTAAAAACATTGTTGCCCCAGTATCTTCTCTGGTGCGTGGACAATGTAAATGAAGTGCAAAGCTTTCACACATGATCAGTTCATTCAAAGAAATCACAGTGCAATGGCTTTAAATCACTTTTAGCAAAGTCTCAAACACGCAAACTCTCTCAAGGCTCCAGACGGAGATACTGTGTAGTGCGCAATACATATAGTTACCAGTCCTTTGGATGTAGCTGAAGCTGCGCATATAGACCGCTATCCTCCGTTGCCTTTGAATAGTTGGTAAGAAAGTTCCACCATGTAGCCGCCAGCCTGTACATAATCGGTAAATCCTTGGACTTAAGTCCGCTTATGAATTGTAAGAGCACACCAGCCGCTGTGACCAACTGTCATACGCCAGACCTACGTGATGACGCAGTATCACGTTAACATGTTTCATCCCGCCCACAAGACTTCCTCAGAACATACTGCCTAGCAAGTTGGTAGGTGATGGTTGTGTTTATACACAGCACTATGATGTACTATATATACATATGCTTGCATTGTCAGGCTTTGAACAATACTATGTGTACTTCAATTATGCTAATTTAAATACGCAGTTGAGCAGCATTTACTGGTTTTGGTGTGGGTTTCTACTCTGGATAGTCCAGACTGGACTGTCAGTTTAGGCGTAAATATGGTAGGGAGACTAATGGAAATGATCAATAAAATGTACAAATAAAAATCAGATCACAACTTTACAATTATGGCCATCTTACATGGCAGCCTGATTTTCAAACCAGAAAAAGGGGCCATGCGAGGTCAGATTGCTGCTCTATAAGTACAGAACATTTTCTATCTCTATATTTATGTTCAGCACCCTCTAGTGACTGGAGACAGCAATAGCCCAGCAGATAAACACAAATAAGGCCTCTTTTCCACGAACTGTTGAGCTGTGTGCTCAGCAACCAGTTGCTAGGCAGCAGTGAGCAGTTACCAGGCAGCAGCAAGCAGTTGTGAGAGTTTGAGAGGCATTTCACTGCCTGTAAACATTTCGTGGAAAAGAGGCCTAACTATGGGGTTGCAGCTCTGCAGTCTGGGAAAAAGAATCAGCAGGACAGCCAGGCAACTGGTATTGCTTAAAAGTAAATAAATATGGCAGTCTCCATATCCCTCTCACTTCAGTTGCCCTTTAAACACACACACACAAAAACTCTGCAAGCAGTTGAATATTAAAGGGCACCTGAAGTGAGAGGGATATGGAGACTGCCATATTTACTTTTAAGCAATACCAGTTGCCTGGCTGTCCTGCTGATCCTCTGCCTCTAATACTTTTAGCCATAGCCCCTGAACAAGCATGCAGCAGATCAGGTGTTTCTGACATTATTGTCAGATCTGACAAGATTAGCTGCATGCTTGTTTCTGGTGTGATCCAGACACTATTGTAGCCAAATCGACCAGCAGGACAGCCAGGCAACTGGTATTGTTTAAAAGGAGATAAATATGGCAGCCACCATATAATTCTCACTTCAGTTCCCCTTTAAAGATGAACTTAGTTGAAGACACGCCCTTTTTTAATATAGATACTTAGGGCCCTGTTTCAAACTGAAAAATTGTTCCAAAACGACTGCTATTTTGCCACAATTAGGCCTTTTTTCCATGGACTGTTGATAGGCAATGAAATGCCTCTCAAACTTGCACAACTTCTCACTGCTGCTTGGTAACTGCTTGTTGCTCCTGGTAACTGCTCACTGCTGCCTGGTAACTGCTTGCTGAGCACAGAGCTCAACAGTCCGTGGAAAAGAGGCCTTATATTTGCAATTCTCATTCAGTGAGGACTTCACATTTGCAATTCTCATTCAGGGCTGGTGCACACCGACTGGGCTGGGGATACGCTTGGTCAATGTATCTCAATGGGGTGGTTCACACCAGAGCGGGAGGCGTTTTGCTGAAACGCATACTCCCGGGGTGAGGCATTTTTTGGATTGCGGAGGCGTTTCTGCCTCCAATGTAAAGTATAGGAAAAAGTATAGGAAAAACGCAAACCGCTCTGAAAAAACGGCAGTTCAGAGCGGTTTTGCAGGCGTTTTTGTTACAGAAGCTGTTCAGTAACAGCTTTACTGTAACAATATATGAAATCTACACCAAAAACACTTCCCAAAACCGCAAAATGCTAGGTGAAACGCTACAGAAAAATAAGAAAAAGCGTTTCAAAATCTGCTAGCATTTTGCGGATCTGCTAGCGGGTTTTGGTGAGCACCAGGCCTCAGTGAGGAATTCTCGTTCCCTGAACAAGAATTGAATACGCAATTGGGGCAAAACTTTGCCATGATTTTCAATATGGAACAGACTGGTTTTCACAGTTATTTTCAGCTATTTTTGTCTGATATATTTCTGATCTCTACTAGGCTGCTATGTCAGTGCTGCATTTGATCTTGTGTCTGATCACAATTTCTACAATATTATACAGGGCTGTGGAGTTGGAGTTGAGGAGTCAGAGGTTTCATAAACTGAGGAGTTGGAGTCTTGAATGAATGTTTTGCTTTCTGTTTACTTTTCACTTATTTGATAACACCTGCCTTGCAGGCAAACAAAGGGACCAGATAATTTCGTAATAAGACTACTACTATATGTATCTGTGTTTATCTCATGTCACTTCAGGTATGCTTGACAAATGGGTACTTATCCGTTAGCCGGGCGCATCCGGCAGGGCAGGTGGCGCTTATTACTATTCCCCCTCCAGGCCGACATGGATAGTAGGGAAAGATGTAAATCTGGTGGAGTTTTGTCGCCACCTGCCGGATGCGCCTGGCTAACAGATAAGTATCGACAAATGTTCTAGTAAATTTATATAAAAAGTTGTGTCTTAGGCCTCTTGCACACTGCAAGCGATTCAGATTCAGATTCCGCTTTTTAATCTGTTTTTACTTCCGATTCAGATTTGCAGTTTTCTCCCTGCACACTGCAAATCGGAATCTGAATCTGATGTAAAAACTGATTAAAAAGCGGAATCTGAATCAGAATCGCTTGCAGTGTGCAAGAAGCCTCAAAGAGACTCGGAGCTGAGTCTTCCTGCTGTTTTTTACTTACCCAGGGCTTCCTCCAGCCCCATAAGCATGGATGACTCCCTCGCTGTCCTCCGTTCAGCTGCAGTCAACTCCCGGTACGCGGCTCAGTCGGACTTAGTCTGACTAAGTGACGTCACCCGGGGCTTTCTGTGCTTGCATGCGCAGAAGGCCTGCCGCTGACATCACTGAGACGCTTACTGGGGAAGATTGCGGCTGAACGGAGGCGCTGAGGAGGATGGCGAGGGACTCATCCATGCTTAAGGGGCTGGAGGAAGCCCCGGGAAGTAAAAAAACAGGAGGAAGACTCCGCTCTGAGTCTCTTTAAGGTGCGTTCACACCTCCAACTTTACTCCTGATTGTGATTTAAACTGGTCGTTTGAATGAATTGAAATGCAAACAACAAGCTGTTCAGATGTCCTGTACACACTGACCAACAAAGCGGCTGATATCCTAATTTACTGTCGTTTAACCAGCTTGATAATGGACAATGGACTGGATGGAACAATGGACTAGATTAAACAATTGATCAAACAACTGTAAGTTTGAACGTCCATTAGTTAGACAAACGACTAGAAGTTGTTTGTACACACGTGCGGACCTTACAGTCGTTTGATCGACAGTTTTTCCAACTGATCCGACAAGCGGATTGGGCAAACCGCCTGTTATCAGTCGCTCGACTGTGCATACACACGTCCAACTTGTCGTTCAAATGACAAGTCGGACAACAAGTTGGGCGGAAAATCAGGACAATTGTACGTACCTTTAACTGGGGCTCCTAAAAGTATACCAACAACACTTAGGCTGCTTTCACAGTGGGACGTTACAGGCGCACGTTAGAGCAGCCTGTAACGCAGCCCACCGCACAGTAATGAAAAATCAATGGGCTGTTCACAGTGCCCAAGTTGCGTTACATTGTAACTCTGCAAGTTCTGGGAAAGTGCAGCATGCTGTGCGTTATACTGGGCTTTAGCTGCGTTAGACTGCTTGCACATGCTCAGTGACTAGCCACATGGCTAATTAATATTCACTGCACTGTGGTGAGGTAACCTGGACTCATAGTGTTGTCCGGATCATGAATGAATTGTTCATTTGATCCGGATCTTTTTTGTGAGTCGAATCATCCGGATCATCACAATGAACAATTCGGTTCACAGTGGATGTCTGCCTGAAAGAAACAGGAACATACAGAATGTACAGTGCAGGGAAAGTCCTGTCCTGCTAGTCATTTCACCCTCAGTCTGCTTCCCTAGTAAAATGATTCAAATGATTCGGTTCAAACATCTGGATCTTTTCAATGATCCGATTCGAATCATCCGAATCCTTGAAAAGATCTGGACTTCCCATCACTGTCCTGGAGTGGCTGTTCTATCAGTATAGATAGAACGAAAACAGCGCACCAAGAGCCTCATAACGCGGCTCAATCTGACGTCCAACTTCAACACCACCATGCGTTGCGTTAGGGGCACGTTATGCGATCTTAACGTCCCCTAACAATGTACAGCTACAACATGGGGAGCACCATCCCCTACAAACTCAATATATCACCCAATAATTATCGAAAAAAGTAATCGAAACAAGTGGGTGTAAATCTGAACTGTGCAGAACGGTCAGAAAATAAGCATCATATACTAGAACCAAAGCAATGACCTCAAAATAACCGCACCAGGACAGACGTTATCAAATACAATAATGCATCCTTTATTTGAAATTACAAACATTAAAAACTATTAAAACATGATGGGGGAATATATAAACCCACAATATCGGAGAACTGGCGGACAATAAAGTGCTAATGAAGAATATAATCATTCTCAAATAACCTGTGCATGGCACTAGAAGTGCATAACGCTATAGTAACACATACAATGACATCAGATATATACATGTGCAATAGATGTCCCAAGTCAACGCATGAGACCAGTGAGAGTAGAAAAAAAGAATAGGGTGACCAGGAAGAGGGAAGCAATCCCCTGAGCCGTGTAAATGTGTATTAGAGAACGGCCAAAGACCAAATAGAAAAGTGCACAAGCTTCGAAAAAGCCACACTATAGGCGGCGAATCGCGATAGCGGCGGTGGGGACCCGTGGAGACATTATACTGGTAGGATCTTAGCCATCACTATCCACTATTTCAGCATTTGGCTCTGCCTTTTTCATCATTCTCATTCACTTATTCCCTTGTGCACTTTTCTATTTGGCCTTTGGCCGTTCTCTAATACACATTTACACGGCTCAGGGGATTGCTTCCCTCTTCCTGGTCACCCCATTCTTTTTTTCTACTCCCACTGGTCTCATGCGTTGACTTGGGACATCTATTGCACATGTATATATCTGATGTCATTGTATGTGTTACTATAGCGTTATGCACTTCTAGTGCCATGCACAGGTTATTTGAGAATGATTATATTCTTCATTAGCACTTTATTGTCCGCCAGTTCTCCGATATTGTGGGTTTATATATTCCCCCATCATGTTTTAATAGTTTTTAATGTTTGTAATTTCAAATAAAGGATGCATTATTGTATTTGATAACGTCTGTCCTGGTGCGGTTATTTTGAGGTCTTAACGTCCCCTAAAACGCAATGTCTTGGTGTGAAAGAGGCCTTAAGAATAACTATACCATGATACATGTACACTGCTATCTAAGTGTCATTAGGAAGCCTCACCTGTAGAGGGCAGAATTGTTTATTTCCCAGCCCATGTTCAGCAGCATCTTGATTCAGATTTCAGCATGGTTTTCATGGTCAGCAGTCAATCCTGTCCACCACCCAGAAGACTGGCTTGATACAATGTCTGCCTTGGGCTATCATGTGCCTGACCCCTCAGGGTCAAGAGTGAGGCACTTCCCATTTTTTCTGTAATCAACGTTGGTGCCCATGTCAAGCTGAATTCTGAGGCTCTAAAGAGGCAGCGATGATCAGCACTGATTCTAAGGACACAGTTTTAGACTGGAAGGACACATCTGTGGTCATAAAAAAGAAGACAAAAGTCAAAATCACATACACTGTACAATGCTGGAATTTAGCAGTAGCAACATTTTCACCGAATACAGGTTTGTCCATTGCAATAATTGCAACGGAAATTCCCGACCTGCATGATAATTAGCTGGAAGCAGATGTATTGCCATAACCAAAGATAAGGCACATTTTCCCTCCTCAGACAGTGCAAAGATCTTCCACAGACTACCGGAACGAGTACACCACCCACTCTGGCTGGCCCACAGTGTGCTGTGTGGATCAACCCTAAACCATGAAAGAAAAAAGTGATGGGTTTTTACATACCTACAAAGCGAAAAAGGTCAGCACTGCAAAATATATTCAAGCGATTTTATTTATCAATTACTCCATAAAATTATAAAAGTTGTGGTAGCTGTGACTTGTGGTGCCGACCCTTTTCGCTTTGTTGACTGGACTGGCTCTGAGGGGTACCTGTGTTGGGTCAAGGCATGCAAGGATTTACGTTTAGCCATTTGTGTGCCCCCACATAGGCCTTGGACTTAGACTGTCACCTATGTCAATCAAACACAAAAGTGGACATTATTGGAGTAGTGGTTAGCACTCTCTCCCCTTGCGGCGCTGGGTCCCGGTTCGAATCCTAGCCATGTTAACATCTGAAGGGAGTTTGTTTGTTCTCCCCATGTCTGTGTGGGTTTCCTCCGGGCACTCATGTTTCCTCCCACATCCAAAAAACATACAGGTAACTTAATTGACTTCCCCCTAAATTGGCCCTAGACCACAATACATGCACTTTACGATACATACATAAACATATGACTATGGTAGGCGATTATATTGTGAGCTCCTCTGAGGGCCCGTTTCCACTAGAGCGTATCTGCATGCGTTTCCTGCATGCAGATTTGCATAGACAATACAAGTGGATGGGACTGTTTCCACTTGTCAGGATTTCTGAGCATTTTTCTGTGCAGAAAAAATCTGCACGGCAGAGCCATCAGAATTCACATACTGCATACCGCTATGCGATTCGCATACAATGTATTTAATAGGAAATTCGCATGCGGTTTTGGTATGCGAATTTTCATGCGAATTCGCATACGATTTCGCATAGAAACAATGGAAAAGCACACAGGCACTGCCATGGTTAAATTTGCATACATAGGCTATCATTCATAAAAGTGTGGTCGGTAATGAAAATCAGTGCGGGAAAACACAGCTTTCAGTATTTTACACTTCTGTGTGGTCATTCATAAAAAAGTGTACAGGTGCGATTGCAGTTTTGAGATTTCCCGAACTAGGCTGGCGGTAGGCTTGCGAAAACACAGGAAGCTGCCGCGTTGATACATTTCTCCATGTTTCGCTCTACTGCAGCTGCCTGGGAGGTCTGTGTCTCCATTTACTTAACATGGTTATCGCCACATCCAAGGGAGCGGTATTTCCCATCCTCATACCGCTTGCGTTAATCTTTATGAATTAACATTTTGTTACATTTGTAACGATAGTCACTGCACAAGGTGGTGATTTATCTCTCTGCTTGGGAATGTCAGCTTTTCATGTGGAAACAGCCTTTATGAATACACATTTTGCTATGTGCTCAGTAAAGTCAGCCGTTTTCAGCATTTCCGCATGCGGGAATGCTTTATGAATGATAGCCATTGTCATCCATGCAAAATCGTATGTGAATTCGCATGAAAATTCACATACAACCGCATGAGAAATTCGCATCTGCATTTTTTCCGTGGCGATTCCCACCGCACAAGTGGAAACGGGCCCTGAGGGACATTTAGTGACAAGACTATATTCTCTGTACATCGCTGCGTAAGTTGTCAGCATAAATAACAATAATAATATTTAGATAGCGCTAATCTTCCGCAACTCTGTACAGAGTAAACTGTCTTGTCACTTAACTGTCCCTCAGAGGGGCTCACAATCTAATCCCTACCATAATCATATGTCTATGTATGTATCATGATCTAGGGCCAATTTGGGGGGAAGCCAATTAACTTCTCTGTATGTTTTTGGCATGTGGGAAGAAACTGGAGTGCCCAGAGGAAACTCACGCAGACATGGGGAGAACATACAAACTCCTTGAAGATAGGACCCTGGCTGGTATTTGAACCAGGAACCCAGCACTGCAAGGCAAGAGAGCTAACCACTATGCCACTGTGCTGCCTAAAACACATGAAATCTATTTTTAAAAAGTAAGAGTTGCCCACAAGCACAAATGCTTTAGCAAGTTCTGCAAATACGATATAGGAGGATTGTCAGTGTTTCGGAGGCAGGTCCATTTCGGGTTGTCTCTGATGACTTCTCTGTAACTAAATGCAGCAAAGATAATTCTTATGGAAGTTATGCAGAGCTGACAACCCAGTGCATTCAGTACACTAGGGAGAGCAAGAACTATTCTAAAGTACAGATAATTTTTTGTCTTATCAGAGGTCATCCTGTGAATGCACTTTTGAACTTCAGTGGTACTCAGTGGACATACCGTAATAGCTTATTATGAGTAAATGAATAATTGTACAGGGAAATTTTACTCACCTTTGGTATAAACGTGTATCAAAACTTCACATATGTTTCTGCAGTTTATGGCATATAAGACTGCTTTTTAACACCTGAAAATCTTCTGAAAAGTCAGGGGTCGTCTTTACGCCAGGTGTCATTGATGCCGGGTGATACGCCCTATCCTGTTACTGACTCTCAGATCTCGCTGCTGAGGACTGTAGTGAAGCGCCGCAGGCGCACATGTGCAAGATCTGAGAGGCAGAGAAGGAGGTAAATAGGATACAAGGGTGGGCCAGAAGGCTGAAAGGTAGACAAGGAGAGCTGACCAATCCACTTAGGGAGAGTTCACCAATCCAACCAGTCAGTCGCCTATATACTGTTATATACTGGGTACCACATACAGTACAGCACCAGTTGTTTAATTTTGATTTGGTGTGCGTTGGAAGAGGTGTAGTCTTATACAGCGAGTATATCCCAAACTCTATATTTTAACTGGAAAAGTTGGGGGGGTCATCTTATATGCCCAGTCGTCTTATACGCCGGAATATACGGTAGATGATAAATGACTTTCCCTACCACAGCTCACATTGCTGAATTTAAAAGGAGAAGCCTAACTTTAAATGCCAGGTACTTTTATACATCTGTTGGAATGTCACAAGGTAAACCAGTTTTAATCTCAGGTTGTGAAATCTCTGTATGTTGAGATTAGAGTTGCTGCTACATCTAATCCTAAATGGTGTTTACAAGGGATATGGACTCCTGTCAGCTCTTCCTGTTCAGTAAGCCAGCACCTATTCAGTGAGGAGACCTTGGGCAAGACCCCCAAACATTGCTACTGCCTATAGAGCGCGTCCTAGTGGCTGCAGCTCTGGCGCTTTGAGTCCGCCTGGAGAAGAGCACAATATAAATGTTCTGTATGGCCTAGTGCACACCAGAGCGGTTCTGCTGCAGTTTGCGATCCGCTTGCGGGTGCGGATCTGCTAGGGTAATGTATTTCAATGGGCTGGTGCACACCAGAGCGGGAGGCGTTTTGCAGAAACGCATACTCCCGGGCTGCTGCAGATTTTGGATTGCGGATGCGTTTCTGCCTCAATGTTAAGTATAGGAAAAACGCAAACTGCTCTGAAAAACGGCACTTCAGAGCGGTTTGCCAGGCGTTTTTTGTTACAGTAGCTGTTCAGTAACAGCTTTACTGTAACAATACATGAAATCTACTACACCAAAAACGCTTCACAAAACCGCAAAATGCTAGGTGAAACGCTGCAGAAAAAGAAGAAAAAGCATTTAAAAATCTGCTAGCATCTTGCGGATCTGCTAGCGGTTTTTGGTGTGCACCAGGCCTGTCTTCTCTGTGTCTTGTCAACATGGATAAGCAAAACTGTATTTTAACATAGAGACCATTTTTGAGGCAAAAATTACAGAATAAGGACTGTTTCACACTGAAAATCACCAAATACAATTGCATCGGAAATTCGGAATTGCAAATGCAATATTTTTTTTTACATTTATACCAGGTGTTTTAACGGCAATTTATATTTGTACAGTGTCTACACTAATAACACCATTACAATGACTATTAAATTGCTACGTGCAGCGCTTTTACAATTTTAAGTAAAACAAACCACTCTATAAGATTACATAGCCAAATCGTTTTTTGAACTGCCAGTGATTAAAAAATCTCTAAAAAAACAACAGTGCTTGCAATGTGTGAAACAGCCAAGCCCCATGTGTAACTTCTAAATTATTATTTATCCATTTATAAATACATGATTAACAGAAAGGGGCCAGTATCACTAACCATCTATTCTGGGCTGTGGAGTCGGAGTCATTTTTGGGTACCTGGTTTCATAAACTGAGGAATCTGAGTCCAGGCGCATTAGATTAAAGAGTAGGAGTCAAGGAGCCGGAGCAATTTTGGGTACCTGGAGTCAGTGGCGTCGTTGAGTATTTTTGTACCGACGCCACGGCCCTGCATATATTTATGTGCATTATGCTTGTTGTTGTGTAACAAAGGCTCCAGCAGTAAATGAAGTAGCAGAAAGTCTTATGGTGCCCATACATGGTACAATTTTCTTCATCCAATCTTACCATTTCTATGTAATATAAGGGAACTGCCTAAATTCTCCTTTCAGTATATTCACTTCATTTACCCTTATACTACATAGAAATGGTAAGATTGGATGAAAAAAATTGTACCATGTATGGGCACCATTAGGCCTCTATCACATGGGAGGCTGAAGGAATTGAATTCACTGCCTGTCAGCTGCTCTTGTGCAGAGGCTACCTTGTAAAATGGGTGCCACATAGACCGCAATGTTAATCGTGTTCATTGCAGCGCCCAGTGAGTAATTTGGTTGGCCTTTGGTTTATTACGAATTAGCGGCAGCAGGTGGTGCTAATATTGGCGGAGGTGTGTGGGTGGTGAGTTATTGTTAGGAGTAGGTAGAGGGTGGGTTAGTGTTAGTAGGTAGAGGGTGGGTTAGTGTTAGGAGTAGGTAGAGGGTGGGTTAGTGTTAGGAGTAGGTAGAGGGTGGGTTAGTGTTAGGAGTAGGTAGAGGGTGGGTTAGTGTTAGGAGTAGGTAGAGGGTGGGTTAGTGTTAGTAGGTAGGGGGTTGGGATAGTGTTAGGAGTAGGTAGAGGGTGGGTTAGTGTTAGGAGTAGGTAGAGGGTGGGATAGTGTTAGGAGTAGGTAGAAAGTGGGTTAGTGTTAGTAGGTAGAGGGTGGGTTAGTGTTAGGAGTAGGTAGAGGGTGGGTTAGTGTTAGGAGTAGGTAGAGGGTGGGTTAGTGTGAAAAGAGGTAGTGGTGGACTTACCTCCTCCAAGTAGACACACAAAGACTGTAGTAAAGACAGTCAATATATTTTGGTTCACAGAGGTGCCTGGCTCTTCTACTGACCACATATGCTATTGCTCCGTTGTTAATGCCTGGTGAAATGGGATCAAACCTGCGAAACGCGTTGCATATTTGGAGTTCATAAATAAAATATATTCACTGTCTTTACTACAGTCGTTGTGTGTCTACTTGGAGGAGGTAAGTCCACCACTACCTCCTCTATTTACCAAGAATTTGGTTTTTAAGCTCATTTAGCTTCCTTTTATCCTCTTGGCGCCTCTGTTCTCCTGCATAGTTTGGAGTCCACCCTGGGTGGAGGATTGAACCCCTTTTTCTCATCTACAGAGAGCGACTTCTTATTCCTGAGTGGGGTCAGGAAAATCTCCCCACCTGCCTTTACAGTGGTTGCCTAATAGTAACCCTGGTTTGTGAGTATTAATATTTACTCTATCTAGTAACCATTTACCAGTACATATTACACTATTGGGGCTCTTGGTGTTCCTTGTTTTTAATGTGAAAAGAGGGCTAGGTAAAGTGAAAGTAGAATATCAGTAAAAATTACCTATATTCTACTATCTATATAAGCCCCTGCCCAATTGTGGAATATCTGTAATTTTACCGCCATTTTACACTTGGCTTCACCCAGCTCCCTCATATAGCCCTTTTTTTAGCATATGCGTTTCTATTGCCGACCTCTGACTTTACCACCTTGAGGGTCACCCTATTAAATGCCAGTAGATTTCTCTGATTAAACACTGCTGTTTTTCTGTTCTTTATTTTTGGCAGCAAACACTATTACAATAATTTTTCTATTTACTGTACACCCCTAACTAAAGTCTTGTTTACCTCTATATATTTTGTTTTTGTTCCATATATTTTGGGTGTGAGAGATGCTGTTGCAATTCGCTGTGAAATACAGTGTGTGTATATATATATATATATATATATATATATATATATATATATATATATATATATATATATATATATATATATATATATATATATGTGACCATTGGTGTAGCAACACAGACGTCTGATTATGTGTGATCTGCAGAATCAACGATAATACAGACGCTATACCTGATTATGTGGTGATCTGCAGAATCACCAATAATACAAGTATAGCTAGCAGGATAGCAAGGTGTATAGTGTTTGGTGCACCAGTAACTGAATAGTTTAACTCGACCTCACCAGAGGAGCTGGTGGGCACTATTGGTACACAGTAACTGAATAGTTTGGCTAAACCCCACCAGGGGAGCTGATGAGTACTAGACAAGAGCACCTCACCAGTGACAAGGGCTCACTGGTGAGTAGAGTGGTCAGACAGGCTAGGATCAGTAACAGGCGGGCAGGTACAGTACAAAATCGACAGGCAAGAGAGTAGTTAGATGTCAGGAAGAGTTCAGCAACAGAGTCAGATGGGCAGAAGTACAGAATCGATTTGCAAGAGCAGAGTCAGAGGATAGCCAGAGTCATACACAGAATATCAAATATACAATAAACAATAATCCTAGTCTTGTGTGAAATCCCTGGTTTCCTCCCAGATCAAAACACACCGGATACTATCTAAGGTCTGAGCACTAACACGTGAGTATTCGTAACAGCAGACAGGTTGCGAGTGAAGACTGAAGGCTTTTGAAGCAGAGGAGACCCCACGGCCGCGCCCACCACCAATCAGCCAATCCGGAGCACCGTGAGTCTCCTCTGACGTCAGCCAACCGGCTGGTCAGCTGACGCGCCTCCTCCCCGCATAAAGGTCCTGTCTCTGCACGCGCCCGCGCGATACAGCAACCCTATGAGCAATAGACAACCCCGTCCTTGGCGTACTAGACGCCAGAGGAACGGGAAAAGTCCCAGAGCAGGGAAGCGAGGCGGCTGCGGAGACACCCTGCGTGCCCGCAGCCGCTGCTTCCATGGGTGTCACAATATATACAAACAAATAAAAGAATAACAAAAAAACCCCATGGTATAAATATTCACTTTGCATAAAATTGCTTATAACCCAGATCCACAATTTCTTAAATTGTAGGAATAATTTACGAGACGAAAAATAAATTAAACTCCACTATTCCAATGCATCCAGACACTGGCAAAATACAGCTAAAAGCAAATGATGGGAGAAACTGCATACTCCATGCACCACCTAGTGGGCAACTGTATCATCATTTATTTCTCCATTGGTTATATAGCTGTGCTACAAGGAGCAGTGAGATGCAGAAAACTTGTCAGCATTTCAGCCTCAATCAACAAACTTAGCAGAGCTCTCAGATTAACCTCCTTGCCGGTCTAATTCCCCCGGCAAGGAGGCAGCGCAGCACTTTTTTTTATTTATTTATTTATTTTTTAAATCATGTAGCGAGCCCAGGGCTCGCTACATGATAGGCGCTGAGCAGCGGCAGCTCTGCAGCCACTTTCTGGCGATCGGAGTAAGCAGGAAATCCCGTTCAGAACGGGATTTCCTGCTGTGCTTCCCCGGTCGCCATGGCGATGGGATGACGTCACCGACATCATCGACGTCGGGACGTCATAGGGAATCCCTATCCACCCCTCAGCGCTGCCTGGCCCTGATTGGCCAGGCTGCGCAGGGGTCTGGGGGGGGGGGGGGGGGAGGCGGCGATCGCATACTACACGCAGCTAGCAAAGTGCTAGCTGCGTGTAGGAAAAAAAAATTATGCAAATCAGCCCAGCGGGGCCTTAGAAATCCTCCTGCGCAGGTTACCCCGAGCTGAGCTCGGGATAACCGGCAAGGAGGTTAATAGGGCTTTTACCATTTGTTTTCCTATTCTTGAGCATCCCAGCGATAGAGAAATAGATCACCTATTCTGCATCATTCTAAAAACACTATAGAATACTGAAATTGACAGTGCCAAAACTAACCTATGTGCATGTATTGTCAAGGTAGTAAAGACGTACTTCAATGTCCGAAGTATTCCGAAACCCACCATGCAGCTTGTAATTCTGGGGTTAGAGCGGGGCATTGCCTGGGGCGCAGCAGCGGTGGTTGAGGGGGGGGGGGGGGGTATGGGCGTACCAATAGGGGATGCAGCCCATGCGCCCGCGGGGAGGTCCAGGCCCCCCCCCCTGGGGCCCGCTCGTGGCCGTTTTGGGGCCTGGAGGGGTCGCAGCATGAGGGGAAAGCTATGGCCACACTCCCCCCCCCCCCCCTCCCTCGGGCTTTCCCCTCTGTGCTCCCCTCCAGCTTCAATAGCTATACAAATACAGCGGAGCGGCGGGCAGCGGCAGGCAAATATATCTTCCATGCGTTCCAGCGCGGACACTTCTCGCTCTAGTGACTGACGCGACTTCCTGTATAAAACAGGAAGTGGCGTCACTCACAAGAGCGAGAAGCATCCGGACGCACGGAAGGTATGTTTGCCTGCCGCTGCCCGCCGCTCCGCTGTATAACTATTGAAGCTGGAGGGGAGCACAGAGGGGAAAGCCCGAGGTGAGGGGGGGGGGGGGGGACGACACTTGGCCATAGCTTTCCCCTCATGCTGCGACCCCTCCAGCCCCCCAAAACAGCCACGAGGGGGGCCCGTTCACAATTTCTGCAGGTGGGCCCGGGGGCTCTTAGTTATGCCCCTGGGGGGGAGGGGGCAGGGGTTGAGCGCAAGCAGAATGCACAACAAAAGTGTTTACTCACTTCCTGAGATCCACACGCTACATGTCCTTCGGCCTCTGGTTGGCCGCCTCTGCAAAGCCGTAGCGGCTGCTATGAGGGGACCCCCTAGACTGGCGTGGTGCGGAGGAAATCCCATCATGCTGTGCACAGCATCAGGGAAAAAAGGCCTGGGCGGTATTCTTTGATGGTTGGAGCTTAGATGACCCCTCCCCCTTCCCTCTGGTGAAAGTAGCCTGATGCCCCCCCCCTCAGTATAGGTAGCCAAATGACCCCTCTCCCCTTTCCCTCCAGTATATCCCTCCTTTTCCACTACCCCCTTTCAGTATAGGTAGCTAGCTCGCCTTCACACCGCAGCAGCCATCAGTGTCACTCATTTCTCTGATCGTCTCCAGTGCAGAAGCTTCCTCTTCCTTTCCATCTCCAATGCTGTCTAAGTCCATAGCCTCTGGCCACAAAGCCAACATGCACAGAGAGCAGGGTGGCCACTGCACAGGCGGTGTACCACAGTCAGGCACTCGCCTGATCTCCCTGCATTGCAGCTTGCAAATGCTGCACCAGTTTAGCCTGCTGCTGTGGTGCCCTTGCTACTGTGGTGCCCTAGGCCATGGCCTAGGGGGCCTTGTCCTAAATCTGGCCCTGGTTGGACCCCAGAACACATAATGTGCAGTAACTTGCTAATAAATGCTAGTTTAAAAGCCTGTATTGTTATTATTGATTTATAAAACGCCAAAATATTCAGTGGTGCTGTACAAAGTAGGAAAACAACAAGGGATACATAATGATACAGATAATGATATACATCAAATATGGACACTGGTACAAAATACAGAACTGCTGATTACAATGACAGATGTAACCTGATGAATAAAATGTATAACAGAGTGCAAGCTATGAAATGAATAACATTCCAAGGCACAGAAGGGTGAGAGAGCCCTGCCCTTGCGATCTCACAATCTAAAGGAATGGGGGGAAACAAGAGGTGGGGGAAGTATGCAGTATACATACAGGCAGTGCATGTTTAGGTTATCTAGTAAGTAGTAAAACTTGATGAGAGGTCGAAGGGGGAATGGCCTAAGTTAGAGCACATGATTGTCGGAAAAAGTATGTTTTTTAGGGAGAGTTTAAAGATTTCAAAGGTGGGAGAGTGACAGATGTGCGGTGGAAGGGCATTCCAGAGGAGGGGTGAGGCACGTGAGAAGTCTTGTATACGTGAATGCAAGGAGGCAATTCTAGAGGGTAAAAGAAGCTCATGCGCAGATCTGAGATTGCGGTTGGTTTGGTATCTGGAAACTAGTAGTGAGGAGATTGAACTGGATCCTCTTGCTAATTGGTAGCCAATGAAGAGCTTGACAGAGAGGAGCAGCAGAGGAAGACGGATAAGAGAGATGAATGAGACGAGCAGCCAAGTTCACTACAGATAGGAGGGGTGTCAGTTGGTAGTCCACCAAAGCAATATATTACAATAGTTCAAGCGAGATTCTAACAGTTTAGTTGTATCCTGAGTGAGAAAAGGTTGGATGCATTATATGTTTTTGAGTTGGAGATGACAGGCGCTGGTTAGGGAGTGAATGAATGGAGGGAATAAATGAGTAAGAAGAATCAAATATTACCTCTAAGCCAGAACCGGATTTACAACTCAGAAGCCTGTAGGCACAGATGTTTTAGTACCTTAAACTCCGCCCCTGAACACAGGCCACACCCCCACAAAAATAATCTGAACTTTAATCCATGCCTTATGTCACTAACTGTCCTTAGAATCTTACAATCTAATCACTGCCTCATATAATCCTCAGTGACGTGAGACAAGTATTAGGGTGTAAGTGCCTGAGGTCAGTGATATGAGGCAGGGATTAGACTGTAAGCTTCTGAAGTCAGTGATCTGAGGAGGGGGGCCGCCCCTCCCACATAAGGTGCCTGTAGGCTCAAAGCTCAAGAGCTGCAGCCACTAAGGCCGCGCTCAAGAGGCCACGCTGCAGTGTTAGGAAGTCTTACCCAAGGACTTCTTACTGAATAGGTACTGACCCTGGCCAGGATTCAAACCCTGGTCTCCTATGTCAAAGGCACAGCCCTTAACCAGTACATTGTCCAGCAGAGAGGTAGACAGAGATGGTGGAAAGATGATTAGTTCTCTTTCAGTACAGTGCCTCCTTGCATTGGATTTGAATTAGCACAGCAATATTATAAAAAACTAAAATACTACTCATGTGTGTGCCTCTCTCAACTGCCTTATTAGCCTGTTTACATAAGCACCCTATGACAAAAGCATAACTTGGAGTACCTTCACCTCCTCAGACCCATCCATATAAGCGGGCTGAGACTGTAGCACTCAAGGATGAATACTGCATTCTCATACTACAGAGGAAAGGTCAATGCAGAGCTGGAGCACAGGATGGTGTAGATATTGTGACTACCACTGGACCCTGGTTCCAGCATGCCCAGCCAAGCAGGTCCCTGGTTCAGCCACCACATCCGCTTGTTATTGGTGTTATAGTGGCAATGATTACCACCATAAGTGCTTAACATACTGGTAATATTAAGCAAAGGTTGTAGGCGGTGGCTTAGTGTGGGTGTCAGCTAAGTGCAGCGGTTGTGGTGTGTGCGCACAGTTGCAGGTGCATATGTGCATACTTAAAGGGGAACTGAAGAGAGAGGTATATGGAGGCTGTCATGTGTATTTCCTTTTAATCAATACCAGTTGCCTGGCAGCCCTGCTGGTCTATTTCTCTGCAGTAGTATCTGATTAAAACCAGAAACAGGCATGCAGCTAGTCTTGTCAGATCAGACTTATAAGTCTGAACCACTGAAACACCTGATCTGCTGCTTGTTCAGGGGCTATGGCTAATAGTATTAGAGGCAGAGGATCAGCAGGGCTGCCAGGCAACTGGTATTGTCAAAAAGGAAATAAACATGACAGCCTCCATATACCTCTCTCTTCAGTTCCCCTTTAAAGGAACACTATCGATTAACATGTTTTTTTATCCTGGGATTGAAAGAGTTCTGGAAGTGCTGGTAAATAATGATGTATACAACTCACTTGCTTTTCTCTTTTGTTTACTGTATCAAATTCCTTTCACTCTAAACCAGGTATGTCAAACCGGTCCTGCGAGGGCCGAGATCCTCACACATTTTTGATACAGCTCAAATGAATTGATGGGTCTGAATCAGGAAAGGTGTGGTCCATCAGGTAGAACACATTACTCTCTTTCTCAGTCCATTCTAAACACTGGCATGGATCTGGCCCTTCAGGCCTGGAGTTCGACACATGTGCTCTAAACTGACGGCAAGTCTGCTCAATTCTGACGACCAGTGAAACATGAGGGGAGGGGGAACTACTACATCTAACACTACATCTATTAACACTGGGGGAGATTTATCAACGCATTACCAACAGTTCTTTCTTCTAAAACTGTTCTAACCAGCAGAAGAACAGTTCTGCATGATAGTAAGAAACTTCCCAAAGCCTATGTAATAGTGGCAGTTTAGCGTGGATTTCTAGAGCTACACTGCAGTTAAGAAAAGTGCAAATCCATTCCTTAACTGCTGCAGATAAGAAGTGCTCATTAGCAGTTCTTCAGATAGTCCAGGATAGATGTGATTTGTGGAGGGCTCCTCCCCCCCACTCAGAGCTTGCTGACATCAGGTGTGTTGGTTACCTCAGCAACAGCAATTTCCCTCACAAATTGCACCGCCTGAGAGACCTTCCTAACTCCTCCTATTCCTTACAGTTTAAGAAGGTATCTGCACTAGCTAGTGATATCTTAGGATGTCTGAGACAGTTCTGCGCGGATTTCTAAAAACCTACTAATATTTTGTCTCAGACACTCTTGATAAATCTGGCCCAGTGTGTAACTCTGTGTGTGAGAGAAAGCTCTTAGCAGCTGCTGCTGCCTGTTCTGTGTCTCTGAACTGTCTGCAGAGAGCAGAGGAAATGTAACTTGTTATTGTGAGAAAACGCGGAAAAGCCGCCGCGTGTGCTTAAAGCAAGACGGCTGATTCCGCGTCCAACGTGGCGGTTTGCACGCGTAGGCACGCGTCTGGTAGTGTGGCAGAACGCGGAAAAGCCGCCGCATGTTCTAACAGCAAAGCGGCTGTTTCCGCATCCAAAGTGGCGGTTTGTACGCAGCAGCGTGCCTTTGGAGTGGCTGGGTCTGTTAGTCCACATAGAGGGATGAAGAGCTGCGCGCGCGCGGGCCAGAAGTCAGGACCTTTATACCAGCAGGGGAAGTGTCGGCTGATCAGGCCGATCAGCTGATTCCTGCTGGACTCATGATTGGCTGAGTGGCTCGGGCGGGGCAGCAGAGTTCAGCTACTATATATTCTGCTTGCTTGTCAGTTGCTGGTTGTCTGCCATTGCAAACACTTTGTGGAAGCATTCAGCCCATAGTCAGATCCTTTCCAGTGTGTTTGAACCAGGTGGACCTGGGAATTCACACTGAGCCAGATTACTTTGTACTGTTATTATTATTTGTTAGACCAGTTCCAGGGTGTTGAGATCAAGGCCCTCACACCCCAGACTAGGAATACTGTGTATCTTCTGTGTATTCTCTAGCATAGTTCCAGGGTGTTGAGATCAAGGCCCTCACACTCAAGACTAGGGAACTGTATTGTCTTTGTGTTATATTCCAGACTAGTTCCAGGGTGTTGATGATCACGGACCTCACACCCAAGACTAGGGAATTGTATTATCATTTATGTTATACTCCAGACTAGTTCCAGGGTGTTGATGATCACGGACCTCACACCCAAGACTAGGGAATTGTATTATCATTTATGTTATGCTCCAGACTAGTTCCAGCGTGTTGTGACTACGGACCTCACACCCCAGACTAGGATTGTGCTGTTACTGTATTACGTTAGGACTGGAAAAATGAAGAGGAAAGAAAACATCCGGGCACCTTCCATCTTTAAAATTTATTGTGCAATGTCCACATCCATCAGGGTTACATACCACGAGTGTGTTCCACGAGTGGTCAATACGGTGGCTGTGAGGTGGAGGTGGGGATGCCGGGCATCAGTGAGGGCTTGCGACGGCCGTTTCGCGTCTTGCTAGACGCTTGGTCACGCTGTGCTCCCGTTACTGTGGCAATACGCAGGCATCCGGTATATGCGGCGGTAAACCCCGCCCCTTCCGGGTGTCGCGTATGCCAAAATTATGGAGACCAATGGGAGAGGGTGCCGAGCACGGGATGTGCGTCATCAAACGGTGGAAGACTACATTGCCCAAAAGCCTGTGCGTGGTGGAATACGGGAGGAGGGCGACACAGCTCCGCCCCATCTCTTTCCACCAATGGATGGCAAAGCACTCCGCTTGTCCACTCCAATGCGCATTGGTTTAGGAAGCCTGCCTATATTTTAGCAGGGCATATAAAAAGAAAAAGAAACGTAGTCTGATGTGGATGGTACGTATTAAACAACCATCCCCCATTGATGTTCAAAATGCATCCCGGATCGGCACACCTCACAGTGATGTGTGTTAGGTGGCAACAAGTGACAATTACTGTGGCTTCATAAGTGAGTAAGCACAAACGTTTAAAAACACACAAGACCTGGGGAGACTCAGACTTAACTGCAGTTACAAAGCTAGTTAGGCGATAATACACCACTACTGAATTTACATCAAAACATTTCTTAAATGGATATGGCCGTAATATTTATATAGGGGACACGGAGATTGGTTAAGGGAATACTATCATGAGCCACATTAAGGGATCCCCAATTCCATCAAATCAGCCACATTTTTCAGCACCACAAATTACCATATAAAAGGTCACCCACGAGAGACAGTGTTCTAAATATACATTATAAATACGAATAGAAATAAGTCCAAGACATCAATTGATCTCAATCATGGATCTAACATGCATGCTAATTCTATTTTCTCGTTTAGGCCTGCTGGTCCCATGGCTTCTGTACGTAATATTATACACGTTTCCCTTCTGAGGAGTAATCTCTCCCTGTCCCCCCCTCTCCTGGGGGCTTCAACCTTTTCCAGGATCGCAAATCTCAACCCATGACTTACACCTCCATGCGCCTCCTTCATATGTAAAACTAATCTGGTACAACTCTTCCCAGCTTTAATGACACTAATGTGTTCTCCAATACGTTTCTTTAAAGGTCTAGTTGTTTGACCTATATAATATCTTTTGCATGGGCAGAACAACACATAAACCACATGGTCAGTCTGGCAGGTGTATAACCCCTTACTTCGAAATTCGACCCCTCCGACATCAACAACCTTCTGTGTGAGCATCTTAGGACAATACTTGCAAAATCCACATCTAAAGTTCCCTCTAGTGGAGTAACGATCCAACCAGGTTGTTCGTTTAGGTGACACAAATTCACTTCTAGTCAGGTAATTACCCAAGGTAGGTGCTCTTCTGAACGTCACTCTAGGGGGTTCCTTCACCTTCCCCATTAATTCTGGATCCTGATTGATCATCCCCCAGTGTTTGAAAATACTTTGTCTGATTTTGCCAGCCATGGGGTTGTAGTCAAAAGAGAAAACCATTCTATTGTCTTTCTCTCCTCCCACTGCTCTGCCCTTTAGCAAAGTTGCTCTATCCTGTTCTGCGGCTCGCCCTCTTGCTCTAATCAACAAGTGTGGATCATAACCCCTCTTAATAAATCTGGCAGTCAACTCTGTCGCCTGTTCATCGAAAGCAATACGCGACCGATTGTTCCTCCGTAAACGTAAATATTGACCATATGGAATTGCATCCACCACATGCTTAGGGTGGAAACTCTTTGCATGGAGGACAGAATTGGTCGCGGTTGGCTTTCGATATCCCTCACTGACCAATCCCTCATCCGTTACTTTGAGTCTTAAATCGAGAAAGACCACCTCGTCACCAAACATTTCCGATGTGAATTGCATGTTAATTTGATTGACATTTATGTGGTTCACAAAATCCTCAAATTCAGTTTGAGTTCCGGACCACACCACCAGGACGTCGTCCACGTACCTGGACCACCGTCTGACGTGCCTCCGGAATGGATTAGAATCCGAATGCACGGCAGACTCTTCCCACGCCCCTAAGAATAGGTTTGCAAAGGAGCACGCCACCGGGGTCCCCATAGCTGTCCCCGCGACCTGCTGGTACCAACGGCCGTCAAACATAAAAGCATTGTGTGCCAACACAAAGTGTAAGCACTCACAAATAAACTCGATAAATTTCTCGTCCTTATTGGTACGTTGTAAGAATTTTTTGACAGCCTGTACCCCCAGGTCTTGGGGAATCCTGCTGTACAGACTGACCACATCAATGGTGGCCAGTCTGTCACCCGGGACCCAGGTGGCGCGCTCCACCTCTTGCAACACCTCCAGGGTGTCCCTCAAATAAGAGGGCACCCCTGCAAGCAAGGGGCGGAGAAGGTGGTCCAGGTACCTGGACAATCTCTCTGTGAGAGACCCACAGCCTGAGACTATGGGACGTCCCGGCGGTGCAGTCATAGATTTATGCAATTTTGGAATGTGGTACCACACCGGTCGTCTGGGGAAGGCTGGGACAAGATCCTCCGCCAATTTTCTTGGCAAGAGGCCTCTCGCCGCTCCCCCATTCAACAGTGCTCTGAGGCCTGACTGGTATTGATTGGTCGGATCACAAGGAAGCGGACAATAGGTGTCTCTGTCTCCAAGCTGCCTTTCGGCTTCTGTCTTGTATTGTTGGACAGTCATTATGACCAAATTGCCACCCTTGTCCGCATTCCTAATGATCAACCCGTCATTCTTTCTCAACCAGTCCAGCGCCTGTTTCTCCCGTTTGCTCAAGTTGGGGATGGTCTGTTCATGAATTTGGGCTTTCATATCGTTTAGAACAGCATTGAAAAAATAGTCTAGACTGGACCCTGGGTTAACTGGGAAGGGTTGTACCGATCTACATGCTCTAAAGGATGAATTATCCCCCAACGTGAGCCCATCCCCAATTGAACTATTAGACCAGTCCATCCTCCCACCTTCTTCCCAGAGTTCATGCAGCATAATCTCTATTTCCTCATCTGTGGGATCCCACCGCGTCACTGGATTCGGGTCCAGATCGCAAGTGGCTGAACCCTGCATCATCTGAGGAGAATGGAGTATATCGCCCTCAATTGCCTGGCGGGTAGCTCTTGGGGTAAACCCCTGCTCCCCTATCCTATTGGCTATTGTCATGGGGTGTATACTTGGACTTGAGGGAGTTGTATTCTCTTGATTCTGGACTCCATTGTTCAACCTGCCAAATTTCTGGCAGATCGCCAGCTTGCGTACTGACTTATAGAGGTCGATAGTGAAAGCCACAATATCAAATTCCTGTGTAGGACTAAAGTTAAGGCCTCGTTTGAGGAGGGAGATGCAATCTTGCGAAATGGGTTCCCCTGAAATGTTCACTACTTGTAGCATGTCCTGTTGCTTATTGTCCACTATGCAGTGGCTTTCCGTTTTTTCTTCGGTTGTTTGACATCTTTGATCCCTTCCCAATGTACTGTCTTTGAGGAGCCTCCCCCGTGTACCTCCTCTTCCTCGTCGGATTCTGGATCTAAAGGGCCCGCTGCTCCTACACATGATGGATCTGATGGGCTTTCTTCCTTTTTCGGGGTTTTTGGATTCTTTTTAGGTTTTCTCCTGGGGGGCCGCCTTGGTTGTTTCCCCTGATCTGGGTCACTGTCAGAACCTGAGTCGGTGGTCCAGTATCCCCGGCCTTTTGGATGTCTGGGAACCGGGGCCGGACCCCAATTAAAGATCTTTCCTTTTTCAAAATCTTCTTTATCACGAAAGAATTTTTTCAATTTTCTGGTTTTAATTTCGTCTTGAATTTTTATAACTTTATCTTCAATTTTGGAAGTTACTGCCTTGAATTTTTCTTTGGTGACCGAAATCTCGTATTTCTGTCTTGTGTCACTGAGGTCGGCTGATACTTTGTTGTATTCTTGGATGGTACGTGCCAAAACTATATTTTGCAATCTTTTGGCGAGGTCTAGATGTGCCTCTGTCCAATCCTCTACAAACCGTGTATCGTCCCGATATTCGGATGGCTCCCAATATCGTCTAAATCCTCTGGCTACATATCCGTCATCTTTGTATCTTTTCAAAGTGGTGACTGTCCAAAAAAGCTTTGTTTCCTGCTCACTGAGTCTCCCCAATTTGGTCTCCAAAACCCGGGCCCCCACCTCCTTGTTCGCTTCTGTCGATGTTGCTGTGTTAGAGAAAAAATTCCTGAGATCTTCCCTTCCTACAGCTACCTTGTCACTGACACATAATAGAGAATCAATGTCCAATGAATTCTTTCGTGATAAAGAAGATTTTGAAAAAGGAAAGATCTTTAATTGGGGTCCGGCCCCGGTTCCCAGACATCCAAAAGGCCGGGGATACTGGACCACCGACTCAGGTTCTGACAGTGACCCAGATCAGGGGAAACAACCAAGGCGGCCCCCCAGGAGAAAACCTAAAAAGAATCCAAAAACCCCGAAAAAGGAAGAAAGCCCATCAGATCCATCATGTGTAGGAGCAGCGGGCCCTTTAGATCCAGAATCCGACGAGGAAGAGGAGGTACACGGGGGAGGCTCCTCAAAGACAGTACATTGGGAAGGGATCAAAGATGTCAAACAACCGAAGAAAAAACGGAAAGCCACTGCATAGTGGACAATAAGCAACAGGACATGCTACAAGTAGTGAACATTTCAGGGGAACCCATTTCGCAAGATTGCATCTCCCTCCTCAAACGAGGCCTTAACTTTAGTCCTACACAGGAATTTGATATTGTGGCTTTCACTATCGACCTCTATAAGTCAGTACGCAAGCTGGCGATCTGCCAGAAATTTGGCAGGTTGAACAATGGAGTCCAGAATCAAGAGAATACAACTCCCTCAAGTCCAAGTATACACCCCATGACAATAGCCAATAGGATAGGGGAGCAGGGGTTTACCCCAAGAGCTACCCGCCAGGCAATTGAGGGCGATATACTCCATTCTCCTCAGATGATGCAGGGTTCAGCCACTTGCGATCTGGACCCGAATCCAGTGACGCGGTGGGATCCCACAGATGAGGAAATAGAGATTATGCTGCATGAACTCTGGGAAGAAGGTGGGAGGATGGACTGGTCTAATAGTTCAATTGGGGATGGGCTCACGTTGGGGGATAATTCATCCTTTAGAGCATGTAGATCGGTACAACCCTTCCCAGTTAACCCAGGGTCCAGTCTAGACTATTTTTTCAATGCTGTTCTAAACGATATGAAAGCCCAAATTCATGAACAGACCATCCCCAACTTGAGCAAACGGGAGAAACAGGCGCTGGACTGGTTGAGAAAGAATGACGGGTTGATCATTAGGAATGCGGACAAGGGTGGCAATTTGGTCATAATGACTGTCCAACAATACAAGACAGAAGCCGAAAGGCAGCTTGGAGACAGAGACACCTATTGTCCGCTTCCTTGTGATCCGACCAATCAATACCAGTCAGGCCTCAGAGCACTGTTGAATGGGGGAGCGGCGAGAGGCCTCTTGCCAAGAAAATTGGCGGAGGATCTTGTCCCAGCCTTCCCCAGACGACCGGTGTGGTACCACATTCCAAAATTGCATAAATCTATGACTGCACCGCCGGGACGTCCCATAGTCTCAGGCTGTGGGTCTCTCACAGAGAGATTGTCCAGGTACCTGGACCACCTTCTCCGCCCCTTGCTTGCAGGGGTGCCCTCTTATTTGAGGGACACCCTGGAGGTGTTGCAAGAGGTGGAGCGCGCCACCTGGGTCCCGGGTGACAGACTGGCCACCATTGATGTGGTCAGTCTGTACAGCAGGATTCCCCAAGACCTGGGGGTACAGGCTGTCAAAAAATTCTTACAACGTACCAATAAGGACGAGAAATTTATCGAGTTTATTTGTGAGTGCTTACACTTTGTGTTGGCACACAATGCTTTTATGTTTGACGGCCGTTGGTACCAGCAGGTCGCGGGGACAGCTATGGGGACCCCGGTGGCGTGCTCCTTTGCAAACCTATTCTTAGGGGCGTGGGAAGAGTCTGCCGTGCATTCGGATTCTAATCCATTCCGGAGGCACGTCAGACGGTGGTCCAGGTACGTGGACGACGTCCTGGTGGTGTGGTCCGGAACTCAAACTGAATTTGAGGATTTTGTGAACCACATAAATGTCAATCAAATTAACATGCAATTCACATCGGAAATGTTTGGTGACGAGGTGGTCTTTCTCGATTTAAGACTCAAAGTAACGGATGAGGGATTGGTCAGTGAGGGATATCGAAAGCCAACCGCGACCAATTCTGTCCTCCATGCAAAGAGTTTCCACCCTAAGCATGTGGTGGATGCAATTCCATATGGTCAATATTTACGTTTACGGAGGAACAATCGGTCGCGTATTGCTTTCGATGAACAGGCGACAGAGTTGACTGCCAGATTTATTAAGAGGGGTTATGATCCACACTTGTTGATTAGAGCAAGAGGGCGAGCCGCAGAACAGGATAGAGCAACTTTGCTAAAGGGCAGAGCAGTGGGAGGAGAGAAAGACAATAGAATGGTTTTCTCTTTTGACTACAACCCCATGGCTGGCAAAATCAGACAAAGTATTTTCAAACACTGGGGGATGATCAATCAGGATCCAGAATTAATGGGGAAGGTGAAGGAACCCCCTAGAGTGACGTTCAGAAGAGCACCTACCTTGGGTAATTACCTGACTAGAAGTGAATTTGTGTCACCTAAACGAACAACCTGGTTGGATCGTTACTCCACTAGAGGGAACTTTAGATGTGGATTTTGCAAGTATTGTCCTAAGATGCTCACACAGAAGGTTGTTGATGTCGGAGGGGTCGAATTTCGAAGTAAGGGGTTATACACCTGCCAGACTGACCATGTGGTTTATGTGTTGTTCTGCCCATGCAAAAGATATTATATAGGTCAAACAACTAGACCTTTAAAGAAACGTATTGGAGAACACATTAGTGTCATTAAAGCTGGGAAGAGTTGTACCAGATTAGTTTTACATATGAAGGAGGCGCATGGAGGTGTAAGTCATGGGTTGAGATTTGCGATCCTGGAAAAGGTTGAAGCCCCCAGGAGAGGGGGGGACAGGGAGAGATTACTCCTCAGAAGGGAAACGTGTATAATATTACGTACAGAAGCCATGGGACCAGCAGGCCTAAACGAGAAAATAGAATTAGCATGCATGTTAGATCCATGATTGAGATCAATTGATGTCTTGGACTTATTTCTATTCGTATTTATAATGTATATTTAGAACACTGTCTCTCGTGGGTGACCTTTTATATGGTAATTTGTGGTGCTGAAAAATGTGGCTGATTTGATGGAATTGGGGATCCCTTAATGTGGCTCATGATAGTATTCCCTTAACCAATCTCCGTGTCCCCTATATAAATATTACGGCCATATCCATTTAAGAAATGTTTTGATGTAAATTCAGTAGTGGTGTATTATCGCCTAACTAGCTTTGTAACTGCAGTTAAGTCTGAGTCTCCCCAGGTCTTGTGTGTTTTTAAACGTTTGTGCTTACTCACTTATGAAGCCACAGTAATTGTCACTTGTTGCCACCTAACACACATCACTGTGAGGTGTGCCGATCCGGGATGCATTTTGAACATCAATGGGGGATGGTTGTTTAATACGTACCATCCACATCAGACTACGTTTCTTTTTCTTTTTATATGCCCTGCTAAAATATAGGCAGGCTTCCTAAACCAATGCGCATTGGAGTGGACAAGCGGAGTGCTTTGCCATCCATTGGTGGAAAGAGATGGGGCGGAGCTGTGTCGCCCTCCTCCCGTATTCCACCACGCACAGGCTTTTGGGCAATGTAGTCTTCCACCGTTTGATGACGCACATCCCGTGCTCGGCACCCTCTCCCATTGGTCTCCATAATTTTGGCATACGCGACACCCGGAAGGGGCGGGGTTTACCGCCGCATATACCGGATGCCTGCGTATTGCCACAGTAACGGGAGCACAGCGTGACCAAGCGTCTAGCAAGACGCGAAACGGCCGTCGCAAGCCCTCACTGATGCCCGGCATCCCCACCTCCACCTCACAGCCACCGTATTGACCACTCGTGGAACACACTCGTGGTATGTAACCCTGATGGATGTGGACATTGCACAATAAATTTTAAAGATGGAAGGTGCCCGGATGTTTTCTTTCCTCTTCATTTTTCCAGTTCCAATATCTGTCATTTCTATTTTGTTCCGAAGTGCACACGCCTGAGCAAGTCACGCATAAGGGGTTACTGGAAGGAAGGTGAGAAGATTTACTGTTTGCCTGTCAATTTTTTGTCACTGACTATTGCTAAGTATATGGTAGGGAGTGCCACTCACAAAACGCTGTATCTACATGTTATATCAACTGTATTACGTTAGCCCAGTTCAGGGCAAATACCTTTCATATTAGCAGCAGGGCTTCCTGCAACCCAGCCTTGGTCCCTCGCCCAGGGGTCCACAGGCTACAGGAATATCACCCACAGTCAGGGGTGAATTCCTCAGGGGTCTTAGGCCGCCAGCTCCTCTGGTGGTCTCCACTCAGAGTTGTTACTGTTACACCAAACACTCTCACAATTCTGGTGTCCAGAGGTTAGTAATAATACATCTGTATTATTGCTGATTCTGCAGATCATCGATAATCAGGCGTATATCTGCATTCTTGGTGGTACTGCAGACCGCCAATAATCGGATTCTCTCTGCGTGCTGACACCTATCGTTACAGTTATAAACAGTTGTTTTGTAGGTGAAACCTGATACCACATATTTTCATACGTTTTTTTGCTTTCAGAGAAAAATTCTCTGTAGTCTGATATGTAGAAAAGAACACTGGCTCTGCATTGAAGCAGACACCCCTTCTGCAAATAAATTGTTCCAACAGAACTAAATACTACACAATGAATTAAAGCTTTTGCCTCTGATATTTAACATGCAAAGTTGGAAAATGTTTATACAGCTACATAGACATTATTTGTACATTGTCATTTTAGAACTCTTGGGTATTGATGGTGTTCATTTAAGTATGCATGAACACACCTGTGGGCAGCGGCTTAGTGTATGTGGCATGGTAGTGGGTGGTGGTTTAGTGTGGGCGGTGGCTCAGTGCAGTGGTTGTGGTGTGTCGGGGGTTTCCTGGTCATTTTATTAAATTGTAGACGTTGATAAGGTGCCCTTTGATCTGTGGCTATATCACTGAGCAACAGCACTGGATACAAAGTGGTATAATACTAATATTCTCTCAATAGAGTAACAAAGCAAATAAGCAGAAAGAATTAAAGTGGTTACCTTCCTGCAGACCTTCGCTGCTCAGTCGCTTGATTTCGCCGATGGAGGTTCCAACTGTTCCCAAGAAGTAACAACTTTCCAAAGTGGAATTACTCTACCAGTCCTGTACCGTGTCTGGCACCTCTTATAGCAATCAGTAGCTTTCCTCCTCTAGAATTGCTAACTTGCTCCTGTTAGTCAATCCACAAAGGGAAAGCAATTAGATGAGACAGCTCAGAATGACAGGCATAGGAGTACAGCTCTAATTACTCAGATAGATGCTTACCACTCAAAACATGCTAATTTACGCAAAAGCCACTAAGAGCCCAAGAATGGATTCATCTTACATTTCTTTGCTTAGTTTATCTGATATTTTTTTCCTTGTCCCCCTCTGAGATTCCAAAGGTTTTGTGTGCTAAAGAGGCCAACAGGCCTTCTAGAGAAGAAATTTTACAATTCCGAAGCGAAAACCCTTACTGTTATCAATGTGGTGCTACAAAAGTGACAAACTGACTTTACGGGCCCTTGAGAGGAATCCAGAAGGTGTGGACTTTCATGGAGGGACAGCGGTGGCCCGAGAGTGCACAGAGGCCTGGGAAAGCTCTAAGGGCCCATTTACACTTAATCAGTTGGTGTGCATTAGTGTGCGTTGGTACGCGTTTTTTCCGTAGCAGTGCATTGGGAAGATTTCAGTTAAAACGCGTTAAGTGTGAAAGTTGCCATAGGAAAACATGGGCATTACTTTGAAAATCAGTTGACCTTTCAGTTATAACTGAGAGCAACTGATTAAGTGTAAACGGGGCCTAAGGCAGGCATGTCCAAATTCTGGCCTAGGGGCCAAATAGCCTTTTCTGGTGGCCCCCAAAGCATACTTCCCAACTTTGTGAGATAAGTAAAAGGGACACTTTACTAACGCCCCTGCTACATCCTTAATCACGCCCCCGACTTACCCCTAGTCACATACACATAAATTACATAAGAAAAATATATTGTTTTACAATTCAAATCACACTGGTCCTTTCTATCCTGGTTAATTTTTCTTCATATTAACATTTGAAAATAAGAAATACATCTATTTAAAGTAAACCAGAACTATAAAAAATAAAGATTTGATACCCACCCGCACCTTCCTCCTGCAGCATAAGCCCGTCTGAGTCCCACGCCGTCCTCCCACAGTCGTTCAGCCGCAATCAGCCCCGGTAACTGGCTCCGTCGTTTCAGTCCAAGACTACTGCGCATGTGCGGGACTCCCCCCCCCCCCCCCCCCCTCACATTTAGAGGTTATCTGCCACCGCTATAGTGGTAAAAGACACTGGTTAGTATCTGCCACTGTGCTAACAGCATGCAGTACATGGATTATTGCCCATGGAAATATTTCATTTGACATAATGTCACAGGTATAGTGTACCTAATAAACATCAGAAAAAATTGTATTTAATTTTGGTAGTTCGACCCTCTAGAACTCTCTCATGGAAGGCAATATGGCCCTTGGCCTAAAAAGTTTGGACACCCCTTCTCTAAAGGTGCATACACACGTCAGATAGGAAAATGAAAGATCACAGACCAATTTTACCTCCTTTCATGTAGTATGAGAGCCATACTCTGCACAGTCTATTCTATGGAGCTGAACTCCCCATCAGACAGAAATCTATGCAAGATGCTGCACACAAAGATGCTGTACAGACACAAAAGATCAGTATCTGCAAAAGATCTGTTCCTGCAAAAGATCCATTCCTGCAAAATGCATTCATAGTCTATGATATCTGCAGATCCCATACAGACCTTGTTTAATGGACATTCATCTGCAGATCAGACAATTATCTGCCGATCTGAAGATCCAACCTGGTGGATCTGATCTACAGATAATTGTCCGTTAAACAAGGTGTGTATGAGATCTGCAGATATCATAGACTATGAATGCATTTTGCAGGAATGGATCTTTTGCAGGAACAGATCTTTTGCAGATACTGATCTGTTGCATGTGTACAGCATCTTTGTGTTCAGCATCTTGCAAAGATTTCTGTCTGATGGGGAGTTCAGCTCCATAGAATAGACTGTGTAGAGTATGGCTCTCATACTACATGAAAGAGGGTAAAATTGGTCTGTGATCTTTTATTTTCCAAAGACTTTTATCTGACGTGTGTACCCACCTTAAGGCTTCTTGCACACAGGGACGTTACAGGCGCACGTTAGTGCAGCCTGTAACGCTCCCCCAACGCACAGCAATGTAACACAAGTGGGCTGTTCACACTGCCCACGTTGCGTTACATTGTAACGCAGCAAAGTGCTGCATGCTGTGCGTTCTACTCGACTAAGCCGCGTTAGACTGTTTGCACATGCTCAGTCATGTTGGGGAGGAGGGGAGAGCGGCCGGGCACATGGCTAATTAATATTCACTGCACTCAGTGACGTGCAGTGTTTACTTCCTGGAGCGGCCGCTCTGTGCGGCGATTGGCCGGGCGGAACCACGTGATGCCGTATGTGTCCAAGAGTACGCATCACCGCATCACGGACGCCAGAGTGAGCTGCACAACGCGGCTCACTCTGACGTCCACATCAGAGAGCACCAGGCGTTGCGTTAGGGGCACGTTATGTGCCCTATAACGTCCCCTAAACGCAACGTCCTGGTGTGTAACTAGCCTAAGGGATCCAGAGCCTTCCTTCTATAGCGAGTATGTAACTTTTTTTTCAGGTTGGCTTCAGATTTGCTTTATGTATAAATGGCAGCAACACCATAAGATAAGGATACAAATATTTACTTACGTTCTCTGCATCTGCTGTGCACCTTGGGAGGCTGTGCTATCCGATCTGCAATCACAACACAGATTTGGTAAATAAGTATAAATAAATAAATAAATATTACAGCGTCATTGTCACTTAAAAAGATATTTTAAAGGGAAATTCCAGTTCAGTTGAGAAATATGGCATCTTTTCAGTTCAGCTCTATGTGCTTGAGGCACTATATAAACCTTATTTCTGCCTGATTTTTTTTTTTTTAAAGGAGGCTGCTATGTTTATTTCCTTTTAAGCAATACTGGTTGCCTGACTATTCTTCTGATTCTCTACCTCTAATACTCTTAGCCATAGACCCTGAATCAGCATGCAGCAGATCAGGGGTTTCTGACAATTTTGACATATCTGACAAGATTAGCTTCATGCTCAATTCTGGTGTGATTCAGACACTACTGCAGCCAAATAGACCAGCAGGGCTGCCAAGCAACTGGTATTGCTTAAAAGGAAATAAATATGGCAGCTTCCATATTCTTCTCACTTCAGTTGTCCTTTAAGAGGTGCGTATAATTCACAGACATTCCACTCTTTGTAAAATACTGTGGCTGACAGGAGGGATTTCATTTTGTTGCCTGCCAATGGATTAGTGCACTTGTTGAAAATAAGTAAAAAGTCTATGGAGTCCAATACTCATGCAACAAAGTGAGGGTTTCTGCACACAGAGCTTACTGTCAGTTTTGGAAATGCAAAGCAGGCTACACACTGGAATGAAAAAAAAAAGTTTGACTTACCTGGGGCTTCTTTCAGCCCCCAGCCGTCATCCCGTGTCTGCGCCATCCTTCCACGACCCTCCAACCAGCTGCAGCGACCCCCTCAAAGCTGGCCAGTCACGCACCTCCTCGTCGCATCCCTGTGCACAACAGAGTCCTGAGCATGCTCAACGGGAATGCGATCAGGGCATGCGCAGTAGCGACTGGCCAGCTTTAAGGGGGTCGCAATTTGCTAAACTCCAAGAAATCGCTGCACACAGTGCTTGCGCGATTTAAAAGCCCTGCAATTCCTAGTGAGTCCCTAGCCTCAATCAGGCCAATTATTCCATTCTGATGTTTTGGCGTGGTGTGCCAGGATAATGCAAATAGCAGTGTGCGGTTTCCACTGATGTAATACGATTCTTTGTGAATCGCCTGTACCTGCTGCATTTTATGTGCAGTTGAGTTTTTGCACCATGAATTGGACTGTGTAATCGCATTAAAACCGCATAGCCAGTGATCAGGAAAGATGAATGCCGAACGCAACAGTTTTTCCTGTGCGTTCTTTATTTTTTTCAGAGGAAAAAGGCCCTGGCACCCGATAGGCATAAAAGATAAGCAAGAGAGAACAGGTAAAAAACGCTGCATGCTGTTTGGGAAATCTGAGCCATCCCTTTGGTGAGGGGGAAGGGAGCACTTTGGCATCTTTGCATTGGGTGCTAGAAGACCTTGCCATTTATTGATTGACTTAAGGTGGGTACACACATCAGATAAAAGTCTTTGGTAAATGAAAGATCACAGACCAATTTTACCCCCTTCCATGTAGTATGAGAGCCATACCTGCACAGTCTATTATATTGAGCTGAACTCCCCATCAGATAAAAATCTTTGCAATATGCTGCACACAAAGATTCTGTACACATGCAACAGATCAGTATCTGCGAAAGATCACTTCCTGCAAAAGATCCGTTCCTGCAAAATGCATTCATAGTCTATGATATATGCAGATCTCATACACACCTTGTTTAACAAACATTCATCTGCAGATCAGATCCACCAGGATGGATTTTCAGATCTACAGATAATTGTCTGAACTGCAGATGAATGTCTATTAAACAAGGTGTGTATGAGATCTGCAGATATCATAGACTATGAGGCCTGGAACCCACTGAAAACCGCAAACGCAAAACGCAACCGCTAGCGTTTTGTCTGAGCGGTTTGCAAGCGGATTCATGCGCGTTTTTGGTCGTGTTTTGCAACATTGTATTTTTTTCCCCAGCGGGTGCCTAGCGTTTTGCGTTTTTCATTTTTATCCTGATTGGTCCTGTGAATTATTTTTCATTTTGTTACAGTGTGCTGAACCGCAAAACGCTAGCAAAACCGCTCAGTTTAGGTTTTGCTGAGCGTTTCTGCTAGCGTTTCAATACTTTACATTGAAGCGCTAACGCTCCCAAAATGCTGCAGGTCCTGCGTTTGCGTTTCTGGGAAACGCAAACGCTCCTGTGGAAGTTGCCCCATCCATTAACATTAGCCCAGCGTTTTGGCAAACTGCTAGCGTATCGCAGTGCTGCCAAAACGCTGCCAAAAGCGCTCCTGTGGGTTCCAGCCCTGAATGCATTTTGCAGGAACGGATCTTTTGCAGGAACTGATCTTTTGAATGTGTACAGCATCTTTGTGTTCAGCATCTTGCAAAGATTTCTTTCTGTTCAGCTCAATAGAATAGACTGTGTATGTATGGCTCTCATACTACATGGAAGGGGGTAAAATTGGTCTGTGATATTTCATTTTCCAAAGACTATGGTCTAATGTGTGTATGCACCTTAAGAATGCATTTTGCGGGAACTGATCTTTTGCAGATACTGATCTGTTGAATGTGTACAGCATCTTTGCGTACAGCATCTTGCAAAGATTTTTATCTGATGTGGAGTTTAGCTCAATATAATAGACTGTGCAGGTATGGCTCTCATACTACATGGAAGGGGGTAAAATGGGTCTGTGATCTTTCATTTTCCAAAGACTTTTATCCGATGTGTGTACCCACCTTAAGTCTTTAGAAATATGGCTGCTAATTAGGGCCAGAAATGTTGTAATGATTGTCAGAGCTTCTCCCTACTGCACTGGGTGAATATTTGGTCACAATAACATGAAATCCAAGTGTGTCCTGTTCTCCCTACCTGTATGCCTGTTTGTGCTGCTTCCTGTACGCATCCCTGCATCTCTCCATCCTGCCTGGGCATGTGCAGTGTGCTTCTCTCTGCACACCCCCCAATCTGTGATGCAGAGGGCTTGTCACGTGAACTAGTGCAGCCATTCCTCTATACTTCAGCAGCGCCTTGATCTATTAACCCTTACTCTCCCCAACTGCAGCTGGTTATCCCCACTTTGAAATTCTTAAACCATTCCTCCCCAGCATTTAGCGCACTTAACCCTTTCATTCCACTTTTTCAAGAATTTAAACGTTCCCATCCCACTGTGTTATCCACTTGACAATTTAATAACTTGTGTGCGTAAGGCGACGTTCATAGTGGGCATTGCGTTCCCTGTAACAACAGGAACGCAACGCAGCGGGAAAGCAGGTTATCCGCATGTTGCATCGCATACAGTCAATGAAAGGAATGGTTCACTGTTAAGGTGGCCACAAACAATACAATAAAATGATCTAAATTTAAGGGAATTCGATAAAAACATTCGGTTGTCCCGAAAAATCAAAAGCTTTTTTTTTTTTTTTTCAAGCAAGAGATCCGATCGGTTTCCCATTTTCATTCTATATAAGTCGATTAGGAGTGGTGGATTTTTCTGATCAATTTTTATGAAAGTTGAATTGAGTTTTCAATCATTTTCCATAATTGGGTAAAAATGAATACTTGTGTGCTACATTAGTCAGATTTGTAAAAAGTTACAATCAATCAGAAAGATTGATTGAAAACCATGAATTGAAAATAAATTTAAAAAATTGTATGGTGTGGCCACCTTGAAGGTGACAATACACCATACAATTTTTTTTATATTTCTTTTCAATTCAAGATTACAAGCACTTTTTTTTTCTTATTTATTGTAACATTAAAAAAATATGACCAATGTATCGCACACATGTTACATTTTTTCACAATTGCGAAAAAAAACCCTGAGAAAATTGTTTGTGTGGATACATCAAAAAAGCTGACAATCTACCCTACACCATTCAAATTTCATAAAAATTGGCCTGAAAAATCCACCATTTTCAATTGACTTATGTCCCAAAAAAATTGTGAAATTATTTCAGATTTCTCAAATGAATAAAAAAAGAGCTTTCAATTTTCTAAACAGCCGACCATTTTTATCAAATTAATATAAAATTGGATCATTTTATTGTATTGTGTGTCACCACCTTTAGGCTTTGTTTACATCTAAAATCTAAAAATTGTGCACAAAATCGCAAATATGCTTGCGTTTGCGATTTTGTGCACAATTTTTTTAGTGCCTCCTGGCGCTTGCCTGTGCGCTGCATTTTGTTAACGCTTTTACAGATCGATTTTTTTAACTCACTCCCTGACGCAAGTCAGGAAGTGAACTCTTTGACCCGGAAAGGAATAAATACAATGTATTTATTCTTAAAAACGTGAAAATGCAATCGCTGCACAAATCGATTTTGTGAGCGTTTTGCGCTTTTCCGATACCTTCCATTGGGGCAAAATCGTCTAAAAAATGTTACAGGCACAGCTTTGCTGAGCGGATTGCAAACGAACCCCTCAGATGTGAACTCTCTCATAGGGGATCATTGCACACGCGTTTTCAGGGTGATTTTGAAAATCGTCTGCACTTGAAAAAATGCTGAAAACGCCCTAGATGTGAATGAGCCCTTACTGTTAACGCGCATGTTTTGCGGTAACGCACGGCTTCACACTGCATTACAAAGCTGTTGTTATATGCCACACCACAATGCACCACTGTGAATGTAGCCAGACGCCCCTTACCCACATAATGCAATTTCAGCTGCGTTTTCAGGAGCACAATGCGGCGAGATCCATGGGGACATCAGGAGTGCATCGACTGTACTGTCTGATGTCCCCATCTGTTTGTTGTGAGTCACCACAGAATCACAATGCACAGTTGGTGATGAAAATACACAAACGCATTCCATTCATTGTAGTGATTGGAATGGCAAGGAGGAGGCCCCTACTATTGTGCAGGTGTGAACCCACTGGCAGCTGCATAGTGTGGCTACACTTGTACACAGAGAGGAACACCGCCGTGAAGATGAAGAGGGTATCATCCAGCAGTGGAGGGGTTGCGGAGGATTTCCCCTATTGAGGTAAGTATCTAACTTTTTTAAATTTCTCTGATTACAGGTTTACTGCAGTACACAAAATTCAAAATCTGTTGGTCCTCATATTACATGGAGGTGGGAATATTGGCCAATCAAAATTGGATGGGTATATGCACCTTAAAGCAAACCTGAAGCAGAAAAAAAGTATGATATAATGCATTGAAATGTGTAGTATGGATAATGAATAGAACATTAGTAGCAAAGAAAAGAGTCTCGTATTTTTATTTTCAGTTATACATAGCTCCCAACTGTCCCTTTTTTTAGGGGAAGAGTCCCTCTTTGGGAACCATATCCATCTTTCTACCTTATTTTCACCACCCCCTCCCTTTAGATTGTAAGCCTTTGGCAGGGCTCTCCCTCCTTGTGTATTCTACATGATCGTGCATCCTGCTCATAGATTAACATACATTTATATTACTGGGACTACTACTCCAGTGTATGATCAAGCATTGTGTGCCTTATTGCTTATTACCTGTATTGTGTTGTCTGTAACCCCTATTATCAATGTCTATAACCTAATTTATTGTACAGAGCTTTGTAATATGTTGGGGCTATATAAATCCAATTAAAAATAATAATACTTTGTACATCCTCCTCGTTCTCCCGTTAGCAGCCCCGATAGCTTGGCGAGTCAGGGCGCACTGCGTATGCTCGGCCCGGCCACGTGCCCTGCCACGCTCCCGTGGCCGGGAACACTCTGCGCCTGTGCAGTACTACTGTGCAGGCGCAGAACACTTCCAGCTGCGGGAGCAAAACGGGGTGTGCACAGCTGCACTGCGCATGCGCCGACTGGCCCCGATTAGCCAAACTTACAGGGCTGCTAACGGGGGAGCGAGAAGTTGCAGGAATACAGCGTTTGGAGTGATTGGGGCTGAGGGGGCTGGAGGATGCCCCAGGTATATATAAATCTTTTTTTTTCCTTTCATCTCTGGTACACTTTAATTCCTTTCCTTTAAATTGATATAGTTTTAAATTCCAAATTTTAATAGGAAGAAAAAGTAGTGATGATAGAAAGGACCAGTGTAGTTTGAATTCAAAAAGTACATGTTTTGCATAATATTTTTTTGCGGAATGCGTGGCTAGGGGTGTAGCAAGGGTGTGATTAGAGGTGTGGCAGTGCTGTGTCTTAAAGTGGCCATCTTTCTCATCTCAAAAAGTTGGGAGGTATTGTTATGTAGCTTTCTTACATTTTTTTTAATAACACTGCATATACTGTCGTTTTAAAACCACACTGTCTTTTAAGCTATAAAACAAAGAAATAATGACCCTTTGAACTTTCCTGCAGTAAAACCTTATCTCAAGCTGTCTCTCATTGTTTCTTGGCTGTTTAGGTGCTTCAGAAAAACGGACTGTATTCACCCAAGTTGGGCCGATTAGCTCAGAGAAGCTCTTTTGCATAGATAACTGAAGTTTTTTTTTTTAACTATTTACATACTGGAAAATATCTGAGACTCTTTTCTTTACTAATAATATATTTCTGAGCTGTATGACACATACAATTCATTTCATGCGTTTATTTTCGCTTCAGGTTTGCATTAAGTGGTCTATAGACACAGATGTGGTCTGTAGTCTGCAGATTTCTACATAAACTGGTCCGCTCCAATCTGAACTGGTCCATGCTGAACGGGATGTTTTGCTCCATTCCAAATGGAAACCAAGCCTTAGAGAAGAAGGCAGCAGTGCCCTAGGCATTTGCCTGCTTGCCTTGTGGGTGATCTGGCTCCGCCTCTGTGGGTGTCCCTTCACCAGATGGATAGATCAATAGTGATTTCATGTTTACATGTGCCCTATATTTATATCTGGCCAACCACTATCCCTGGGCATCACCAGCGCTAGCAGTGTCTCCCTGCAGCTCCCTCTTCCCGTTCTGTAGGGATAAACAGAGATGCTCAGACAAGATAAGCATTCCTGTTTATGAGCGCCACGGAATATGTTGGCGCTTTATAAATAATAATAATAATGTGCACTCTCCATTCAAAAGAATGGCCTGAGGGCAGTTTCATGTTTGTATAATAACCCTCCAATAGCTAAACTCGTATTAATGTTCACATATGCCATTTATTGCTATCAAGGGGGCTGTAGAGTGCTCAGTTTTGTAGTAATGGCTAAATCTGTCACACAAAAAGAAATGTCCATAATTCAAACTCGGACTGGTTTGCCTATTGCACCTTGAATAACGTAAGACAAACACGCATATGACAGATGGAATCCACAGTGAGGACTAGACAAATGATGAGGCAGTGTGAAATTGCTTACCCTTTAGCCCAAAGAAAATATCTTTTTTCCATTTTGTTCCTTGCAGTGATTAGATCATGCAGGAAACAATGACTATAGCACCAGCAATGAGCGCATAGGAATCCTAATTACATTGTTGCACCTTCTGTAAAGTTACCATCACATGATGAGAATGCACTGCGGGATTCAGGAGTCGCTGGGAATCATTCATTCTAGTTCTGCATGTCCTTGGTTTCATGAAACAATAGAAAGCAGTGGCAGAGGTCGGACACTAGGACCTGATGGCGTCTGCAGTGCTCGGGGGTGGGGGGGAGAGAGGATGGGAATCTATGCCAGACTTGCCTCTGCTGCCAATGGACGCACATAAGAGAGAACAGCTCTACCAGGCAAAAACTGGAAATATTATATTCCCCAGATACTTTGAGATTGCCAGTCCTAACTATTCAGAAAAAGGCTCGTTGGGATTTGTAGTTCTACAGCTGCTAAAATGCCTTCATCGCCGGAAGGTAAATACTGCTGTATATTATACAAACGTCCATCCCAGTGGCATTTTTTTTTTACAATATTAACTTGTCCGCTAGGGGGCTTACGGGTGTTGTAGAAGCACCAGATAAAGCGCTGCTTGGCATGCGCAGTACGATCTTTGTGTTCTGAACGGCTGCTGAACAGCTGTTTTCGAGACATGCGCTGTAGGGACATTTACAAACAGCAAATTTTCACTCAGTTTTGAACATGTTCACTAAGGCCTCTTTTCCACAGACTGTTGATAGGCAGTGAAATGCCTCTTAAACTCTCACAACTGCTTACTGCTGCCTGGTAACTGCTAGTTGCTACCTGGTAACTGCTCACTGCTGCCTGGTTACTGCTTGCTGAACACACAGCTCAACAGTCCGTGGAAAGGAGGCCTAAATATGTAGAAGGATGCAATCAGACGGCCCCGTTCACACTTATGATCGCAAACTGCTAGTAGTTCTCGCTAGCATTTTGCCGCTGCGGTTTTTTATGCGATCATTGCGGATTTTTCACTGGACATTTTCACAATGTTTGAGCAATCATGACTGAAATGCATTGCAATTGGGATCGTTCTAAAATTGCAGAAAAATGTTGCATGTAGCGCTAATGTAGCGCTAATCCCGAATTGCCGGCAATTGCGGCAGCAAAATCGCTGCCATATAGTTAACATTGCACTAGTGCTAGCGATCGCTGGCAATTAGCGGTGAATAGTAGTCGATTGGGGTGCGCAAATGCAATCTAAATTATGTCAGGCAGTGCGCTCATATATTAAAATTGCAGAAACAGTCAGATTGTATGCGCAACACAGTCCTGCTATATGGGGGGAAGCAATGTCCCCCTAACCATCCAATTGGACAAAAGTTTATCAGTTAATTATTCTTAAAGGGAACCTGAACTGAGTAAAAGTATTTAAAATAAACTCATGAGTTAACTTCAAATGAACATTACATAGTTATCTCGCCATCAGTTCCTTTCAGAAGCTCACTATTTTCTTCTGAAAATGATCCCTTCCAGTTCTGACAACATTTTGTCAGAACTGAAATATATCAGTTGCTGTCAGTTATATATCAGTTGCTGTCAGTTATAGCTAAGAGAATAACTGATGTGCCAGGTAATGTCCATGTTTTCCTATGGCTCAAGTGGGTGATATTACAGTTTAACAGTGTGCTGACCAGAAAGCTGTTATGGGGTAATGGCCATTTTCAAAATGGAGGACGGAGAATTCCATTGATCACAGTTGACAAACAGGACGCAGGACAGGAGAAAGAATTTGAGGACTAGACTACACAGGAGGTAAGTATGACCTGTATATGTTTATTTTGACTTTTCATTTTCAGTTCAGGTTCTCTTTAAAGGGGGGTCGGGGGAAAATGAGCTGAACTTACACGGGGCTTCTAATGGTCCCTCGCAGACATCCTGTGTTGGCGCAGCCACTCACCGATGCTCCGGCCCCGCCTCCGGTTCACTTCTGGAATTTCTGACTTTAAAGTCAGAAAACCACTGCGCCTGCACGCCCGTGTCCTCGCTCCCACTGATGTCACCAGGAGTGTACTGCGCAGACACAGACCATACTGGGCCTGCGCTGTGCGCTCTTGATGACATCAGCGGGATCGAGGACACGGCAACGCAGGCGCAGTGGTTTTCAGACTTTAAAGTCTGAAATTCCAGAAGTGAACCGGAGGCGGGGCCGGAGTATCGGTGAGCGGCTGCGCGGGCACAGGATGTCTGCGGGGGACCGTTAGAAGCCCCGGGTAAGTTTAACTCATTTTCCCCTGACCCCCCTACAGTATCCCTTTAAAGAAAGGAAAAAAGAGACTGCTACACTCACGCAGGTTGTCCAAGTGGGAGCTGGGAACCAATGCCACAGTTGCAAAATAGTCAGAAAAATCCCGCTACACCAAGTGGTGGGGTGAAATAAAAAATATCCTTTATTCTTTAATCCATATCAGTGTCACAGATAAAAGCTCACGCGTATTGGAGCGATGGCTTGCTCCTTAAAGCCAATGGGTACCGCTATAAAAATAAAAAAGTCAGATACTCACCTAAGGAGAGGGAAGGCTCGGTCCTAAGGAGCCTTCCCTCTCCTCTCCCGGTGCCCTCGGTGCTGCGCTGGCTCCCCCGTTCGCGTCCGCCGCCGCAGGGACTTCGGAGGTCTTCGGGAGCACTCGGGCTTCCGAAGTCGGGCCGCTCCATACTACGCATGCGCGAGTGTGCGTCAGAGGGCGCTTGCACATGCGTAGTATGGAGCGGCCCGTCTTCGGGAGCCCGAGTGCTCCCGAAGGCTTCCGAAACATCCCTGCGGCATGCGGAAGTGGCAGTATTTGACCGAACTGGTCGAATACTGCCACGGGGATCCTGTGCGGGACCGGGCACCGGGAGAGGAGAGGGAAGGCTCATTAGGACCGAGCCTTCCCTCTCCTTAGGTGAGTATCTGACTTTTTTTTTTTTAAACGGTAAACATTCACTTTAATCATAGCTTAATCATAGCTTAATCATGCTAGGCCACACCCCCAAGGGTGTCCATCTTTGCCTTAAAGTAACATACATCTAAAAAATGGGTATAGGTATCCACAATACAATACAATACAATACAATAACATTTCTATAGCGCTTTTCTCCCATAGGACTCAATGCGCTTAGGCTCTCTCAGATTCAGTAATTAGTAGGATGAAGTATTCACACAACTAAAGTTATATTTCTGCAAATGCCAAACTGAACAGGTGGGTTTTCAGTCTGGATTTAAACACGTCCAGGGATGGAGCTGTCCTGATCTGTTGAGGTAAGGAGTTCCAAAACGTAGGGGCAGCATGACAGAAGGCTCTGGGACCAAACGTTTCCAAGTGGACTCTGGGTATGACTAGATTATTAGAACCTGTTGATCTGAGAATGCGGGGATTGCTACGTAGCTGCAACATATCTTTCATGTATCCAGGGCCTAGATTATTCAGGGATTTAAATGTCAGTAGGCTGATCTTGAATAGGACCCTCCATTCTATAGGTAGCCAGTGAAGGGAGTGCAGGACTGGCGTTATGTGGCAGTGACTGAGTTGGTTGGTTAGCAGTCTGGCAGCAGTATTCTGTATCAGCTGTAGACGGTACAAGGCCTTTTTTGGAAGGCCAGTGTAGAGAGCATTGCAGTAGTCCAGTCGGGATGTGATGAAGCTACGTCTGTAGCTGGTCATTGCATCTGGGTCCAGGGAGGGTTTTTTGAAGAGAGGCCTGATGATTGCTTCCTTCAGTAAAGCAGGAAATATCCCTGATTTTAAGGAACAGTTAATAATTTTTAGGAATACCGGTACGAACAGGTCGGGGCAGTTCAACATGAACTGTGTTGGGCCAGGATCCAGGTCACAGGTAGTTAGGCGGACGTGAAGGAGGATGCTTGATGTGACTTCTTCATCAATTTCTTTGAAGTTTGACCAAGGTGTTACATTGTCTCTGCTAATGGTCTTCGGCGCTATATTAGGCTCAGATGCTCTAAGTTGGATGGCGGACCTTATAGCGGAGACTTTGTCTGTGAAGAAATGGGCAAATTGGTCACAGAGGTCCTTTGAAGACTCGATATTAAGTTTTTGACATGCCGGGTTGCAGAGTTTTTCCACTGTGCGGAACACTTGGGCTGGTTTGTTAACTGCATTTGCAATCTCTTGTGATAGAAAGGATGATTTTTTTCCCCGTGATTACCTTTTGGTAGCTCTTCAAGTGGAGGATTAAGGCATGTTTGTCTTCTGGGGACTGAGATTTGCGCCACAGTCTCTCAAGTTTTCGGCCTTGTCTTTTCAGCTCTTTTATAGCGTTATCAAACCACTGTGCATGATGGTGTGGAGTAAGATATTTGGTGCGCAGAGGAGCAATGGTCTCAAAGGTGGAGGACACACATTTGTTGTATTTAAACACCAGAGTATCAGGGTCCAAGCTGGAGTCAGTCAATTCATCAAAGCTAAAGTTATCTCGGATATGTTGAGGTGTTAGCCCTTTTAAGCGGCGATATTTTATTTGATTCTTGACCTGGTGTTTGACAGCTGGTATTGAGAGGGAGAAGTGGATAGTGTGATGGTCTGACCAGGCAACAGGATTATTTCCACATTGGCTATTGACAGCCCAGTATGGAATATAAGGTCCAGAGTGTGACCTTTCCTGTGAGTAGCAGAGCTGATTGATTGGAGGAAGCCCAGTTCATGTAAGGCATGAGATAGCTCTATTCCAAATTTTGAAGAGGAGTCATCCACCCATGTATTGAAATCTCCAAGAACAATCCATCTGGGGTGTTCCAGTGTTAGGTTGCATAGGAGGTCTACAAGTTCCTGAAGGAAGTCTGAGTATTTTTCTGGTGGGCGGTAGATCAGCAATATGTTAGTGTTTTTCTCAGCTGAAAGTTGCACCCCCAAGCATTCAAACGAGTTGGTAGGACCTACAGTAAGTGGTCTGATTTTCAAAGCTGATCTAAAGCAAAGTGCAACCCCTCCTCCCCTGCGTTCTTTCCTGTTGCAGTATATCACGGAATAGTTTGTTGGCACGGCGGCCTCCAGGGTGGGGCCAACTGGTTCAGAAAGCCAGGTTTCAGTCAGGCAGGCCAGACCAGAAGACTCTATTAGATCATGTATGATTGCTGTTTTGTTGTTTATCGATCTGATGTTACAGAGGACAGCCTTGATGGGGCTACCCTGGAAGCTGAGGTCTGAGATTGATGACTCCAGGACAGAACAGTCTCCAGATGTGTGGCTGTCATCTCTGCTGGATTGTGCTGGAGCTATTAGGGTTGTTGGCTGGGTGTACTCTGTAGATTTTGTCACAGAGTTATTTTGGTTCTGTGGTGAAGAACGTCTTTTCCCACATCCTCTCGATCCTCTCTTTGTCTTTCTGAGGATTCCAACAGACTTAAGTAGAATTATTGTGGATTTGTCAATTGGATAAATATTTCTTGGTTGGTATACAGCTAAAAGTCTCTCTGCTGAGTATTGATGTTTACACATTAGGATGGACAAGAGACAGCTCAGGGCTCCTGCCGAGAAAGGCCCTATTTAGAGTCAAGGTGTGAACTTTCTCAGCTGTGGCTGGTATCCTGCAGAGATCAAAGGGCCTGTATAGACTGATTGTCCTTACACAGAGATGTATGGATGGACAGCATGGATTTGAAAACACAGTCCTTTGTTTAGGAATTTGAAGATATAATGTATAATATATGTAGAAAAATATAGTCTATTGAGCATAGATGCTGTAGATAATCGATGAAAGTTACTCACAGGATGGGAGAGGGCGGGCACAAAGAGGCAGAAAGTCTTTAAGGTCTCAGGTCAATACTACAATACTACAGGTCAACAATACAATACAATAAAAACATATATAGAACTCCATCACGATTGCACCTGTATCGTAGAAAAAGGAAGGAGGGAGGGAAGAAGGAAAAAGGTAGGGAAGGATGGGAAAAATTATGTATATATGAAAGGGGGAGGGAGGAAGGAGGAAGAGAGGGAAAGAAATGGGAACATCAAAAACAAAACTGGAACCACATATATCAAAATGCCATGAATATACAAATGCAGTTCCATATATCATCTTTCGTAAAACACATTAAGTTAATTATTCTTCTTTTTTTCAATTTAGTTTTATTGAAATTTTAACAAGCAAAACAAAAAACATCACAGTAAACAGCAAATACCAACGGATCCGGTCCGTTTGCATCCGTTTTCCGTGCGGTATGAACACGGTTGCGGTCCGGATCCGTTTTCTTAAAGAGATAACAACCTGTCCCACAGGGCTGGTATCTGCTGCACCTGTAGGATGAGGTCTTCTGCTGTGTAGGGCCTCACCTCCTCGTTATCAGACATATCACACATGTTGCTGCCAAAGAGCTCCAGCGTGAAATCGCTGCTGCTCCACTCTGTGAACGCTGGGCCCATGTGGTCCCCATCAAAAATGGCCGCTATACCATAGAAAAAGCATAGGAAGTGGGGTAGAACGTCCGTTTTTTATAGCCAGTGTGTTGTGCGCTCTCCGTTTCTCATTGGTTTGTATTGGACGGATGCAACAGTCAGGCTCCGCTCCGGATACGTCTGCCGGAGGAGCCGGACCAAAAAATAGCGCATGTTGGATCTTACGCCGGAGTCCGGATCCGGTCCGCATGGTACGGACGCATGTGAACGGACGCATAGACTTTCATTGCTATGCCGTGCGTCCGTTCCGCATGCGGTCCGGCTCCGGTACGGCGATTCCGGACGGTGAACGCCAATGTGAACCGGGCCTTATGAGGTCAGTCCAGACATTGCTGACAAAGAACAAAACATTACAGGGGGGGGGGGGGGGGGAAGTCTACACATAGACAAACATAAATGGGAGGTAGGGGGGGAGGGGGAACTGTATGTCTCTTTATGAGGTTCAGATTGTGCCAGCTGCTATGTTGATGCCAGAACTGTGGCTAAAAAGGAGGAAAAGGCAAAGGTAGGGAGGGGGGGGGGAGAGAATGGGAAGAGCGACTAAAGAATCTGTCAGTTTTAGGGTTGGGAGGAGAACCAGATGTCCCATGGGTCCCATATTCTATCAAAAAGTGGGGTAGTTTCTCTAATGGCGGAGGTGATTTTTTCCAAGATGTATGTTGACTGAACTCTGTTTATTAATTCTGGCCTAGATGGGGTAGTGACTTCCAAGTCTTAGCTAAAAGGGCCTTAGCAGCATTGCAAATTTGGCTAAGGAGCTTGTTTTGAGCCTTGCTAAGCTGGGGGAGAGGTTTATGGAAGAGGGCAGACCAGGGTCGGGTTGAATATCTAAGCCCAGGACTTCTGAAGCAATTTGGAAACAAGAACCCCAGAATCCAGCAACGTAAGGACAGGCCTACCAGCAGTGGGTTTGATCAGCAGTTGTTTGACAGCCTCTGTAACAAAGGGAAGAGGGTGTTAAGCCCCATTTGGCCAATTGCATCGGAGTACAGAACCAATCATATAATATTTTGTAGCTCCTTATGGTGTGCTTAGAGGAGCTGGCCATCGCATTAAATATTGCCTCCCAATGGTCTTTCTCTTCAGAAGCATTTAGTCTCTCTTGCCATTTCACCATTGCCGTTGAGGGGGAAGTATGTTTGGAATACCAAATTTCGTAATATATGGTGGAGATAAGGCCCTGTGGTAAAGGTAAAGAGGAAAACATAGACTCAAGTGGTGAGCGTGATAATTTCAGGCCACATGCACAGCGAGATCGGATGAAATGGCTGATCTGTAGAAATCTAAATACTTCTGAATCTGGCAGAGCAAACTTTTCTTTAATTTGGGGCCAAGAAAGCAGGGCGCCATCAGATACCAAGTCGCTGATCGTGTGGACCCCTCTGGACCTCCACATCCCCCAGGCCAGGCCACAGACTCCAGGGGGAAAGTTGTCATTATAGAATAAAGATATCAGAATAGATGGAACTCCGCCTGGGGCTAAATCTTGTTCAGCATCTTTTTGATTAGTAGGGAATCAATAATTGGTGCGAAGGTAAAACTTGTGCCCAGACAGGGTCTAGGGGTCCAAAGGAGGGACTTGACTGGGAAAGGAAAGACAAGCTCTTGCTCCACGTCGACCCATCTAACTGAGCCCCTAGGAGAAGACCACTGAAAGAGCTGGGATAGTCTTGCTGCCAAATAATAATGTAAAATATTGGGAGCACCAAGGCCCCCCTGGAGTCTGTGGCGGGCCAAGTGAATATATTTGATGCAGGGTCTACATCCTTCCCATATAAAATTGGTTATTCTAGACTGCAGCGCATCCACATCCCTTTTATTAATTCTGATAGGAAGAGCTCTGAAGAGGTACAGAATTTTGGGTAGCAATGTCATTTTAACTGCATAAATGCGGCCTTGTAAGTTAATTATTCTTCTATGACGATCTTTAAGCTTGGTTCACACCTCCACCACACCAAATATTGGAAAGGGACTCAGCCTTTACTGAGACCCCCAATTAGGTCTCGGTCACGACTTGGGGTTATTCCCGGGTCACCCCCGACCTCTACGATCTTAGGCTCTTTATCTCCACCGTTGTCTGTGCGACTATTTGAAATTGGCCTCAGCTGTTTGATTATCACCTCCGAGTAAAAAACTCCTCATAGCATAATACTGTTTCAACAATTAAAACTTGAAACTTTATTGCACTTACAATATGCTTCAGTAAAATTCCAGCATGAGTTTTATAACGGGCTCTCCCCCGTATTGGTGGCCTCCGGAGGGCTCTCTCGATCAGCGTAGCTGCAATGAACGGCTGCCGTGCGCACAGCCATCCGTGTCACTCTGCGTTCACCCACCTGATTCAACACTCCACGCCGTTGCATTAGGTCCCACCCAAATATTTTCGTCACAGCACGTGACTCATCAGGAGTATGGCTGATATTGTGGTGAAACCCCTCATACAAGTTTCCTGTCTGTGAACCTCATTGCATTGTGGGAAATAACAGCTGTTTACAGCTAGGTCCAACTGCCAAAAAAGCAAGCAGCATCTCCTTCCACTGAAATCACCTGCCAGCAGTAAAAATGTCACCATGTGATAAATGTCAGAATGTAAATCAGGGAGAGAAAAGATTTTACAGTGGGAAAACACTGACTAAAATTTTTTTATACATAATTATTGTAAAAATGAAGCACTTTTTTGTTACAGTATTTTAATTCGAGTTCCTCTTAAAAGTGAACCTCCAGACTAAAAATCTACTCAGCAGCACTAAAAAGACTTGGTGTTTCTTTAACAGTTTCACAGCATCAGAACTTTGTTTTTCTTACATAAGCCTTATTTTTAGCTGCACAAAAGCTTTAGCTCCGCCCCATCAAAGAAAAAAGCCCGGGCTTTTTTTCCCTGATGCTGTGCAAAGCATGCTGGGATCTCCTATGTTGTTATTCACGTTGCCTAGCAACTGGGAGGGGAGATCAGCACACAGGACTGTTGGAACTGTGTCTCATGCTCCCTGTCACCTCCTTTCAACCAAAAAGATGGCTGCCTTTATGAAATCAAACATTTGCCTGTTCTTTTAAAACAAGGTGGGTAAGAGATTATATTACCTAGTTTAATTAACATAACTAATGTAACATAATGACAGTTTGTTTGTTTAGGCTGAAGTTCCACTTTAAGGTTCACTTTAAACTTGACACACAGATCTATGTTAATATGTGTATTTTTTTTTTTTTTACTGAAAAATGTGTTTGACTCAAAAATGTTTTTCCATTCTTCAAGCAGCATTCACACTTATAATTATTATTTTTCAGATTGTAATTTTTATTTCTTTAAAAATAAAGGCTATAAACAGTGAGCCGAGCATTAGAGGTTCATCCTGCACCACTCTTTTAATTGTATGTTTGGTTTCAGCATTGCTGTAAAGATTGCGCCTCCAGTATCCTTTATATGCGTGGGAAAAGATGACTCTTCCTCTCCATCACTGAAGATACCCTATGCTGGAAAATTTTACATTCACCATTACTTTGAGGCACTTTCTCTTGCCCACCATGTAAATCATTAGATTATATATTACTAATTTATTGTATAGAGAACATGATAGTTTTTACCGCCTTTAAGTCACAAGGTTAGCATGCCAGTGAGGCAATTGCTTTTATAAAGCGGGATTGTCACCATAAAAATCAAATTTCAACAGCAACTGGTCTGAGTGTATTATAGGCCTGAAAGATAAATCGAAATTAAACCGAAATCGTGATCACCGAGATCACAATTTTGGAATCGTCAAAGCGGCAATTATCGCAATCACGTCATTTCCACATGGGGAAGTTTGAAGAAGTGGCTTCAAACTTTTCCAAAGTCCCGGTAAGTGCCTTCTGTGCGAGTCGAAACGTTGTCCGTCCCCTATCGGTGTCTTCCGGCTCTTGTGCTTGGCAAAACTCCGGGTTCCTGTATGTCCCATGACATACAGGAAGTATTCCGTGCATTAGAGCCTGCAGGAGGTGACGTGGATAGACAGGCATCGCTAGACTCTGCTTGAAGCTATGTCCAGAACTGATGTAGCTTGGGGGACAGAGGAGGCACAGAGCGGACACGGGCACAGAGACAGAGCGGGCTCAGAAAGAGACACAGGGGACAGGGAGAGAGAGACAGAAAAACAGAGCGGGCACAGAGACACAAAGGGGGCAAGAAAGACACCCAGTGGAGACATAAAGAGGCAAAAGGGGCACAAAAAGACAGGGGGACAGAAGGGGAACAAACCTGCACAGAGGGTGAATAAAGCTTGATTTGAAGAAAATCGTGAATCGAATCGAAATCGCAATTTCAGACAGAAATCTCTCAAATCAATTTTTTCCTAAAATCGTTCAGGCCTAGTGTGTTAAGTGATAAAGATGCTAATCCTGCATTCAAAACTTTCAAAACTTTTTCTGCTGTTATGGTTTGAAATTATCACATACTTAAAGGGGCACTACAGCGAAAAACTGTAAAATTTAAAATACTTGCTAACAAGAAGTAAATTTTTCCCAGAGTGAAATAAGCCATAAATTACTTTTCTCCTATGTTGCTGTCACTTACAGTAGGTAGTAGAAATCTGACAGAAGTGAGAGGTTTTGGACTAGTCCACCACTTTATAGGGGATTTTCAGGGATATATTTATTTTCAAAAGCACTTAGTGAAGAGCAGTTGCTCTGTCCAAAAAACTGTGTAGGGAGCAGGGAAGCTGGCCAGCATCATTGTTTAAATCCTTTTTCGGGAATATCTTTATAAAGAATAAAAGCCTTGCTGAGAATCCCCTATGAAGAGATGGACTAGTCCAAAACCTGTCACTTCTGTCAGATTTCTACTGCCTACTGTAAGTGGCAGCATTATAGGAGAAAAGTAATTTATGGCTCATTTTACTCTGGAAAAATTGTTTTCTTATTTGTATATGTTTGCACATATTTTAAAATTTACAGTTTTTCGCTGTAGTGCCCCTTTTTAAGGAGCACTGGCCCTTGAATAGTCAGTGCCAAACAGTTGCATGCTGGTTTTTTTTTTTTTTTTTTCTATAATATATTCCTCCTCTTCCATTTATTTCCCTGCCTAGCTGCCTATCTGAAACACGATCCCCTGCTCACTTGTGTTTACAAGCAAGGCTGAGGTGACTCAGTGATTGAAGGAGAAAAGAAAAGAAAGTAAAGGGGAAATTACATCAGGATTTATCCTCAAACTGAGGGCAAAAGACCAGGAACAGAATTATCTTAATTTACTATATAAAATTCACTGAAATCAAAATGTGGACAGTACAATACATGTGTTATATAAGTAGATCAAGTTACATAGTTACATGGTTATTTTGGTTGAAAAAAGACATACGTCCATCGAGTTCAACCAGTACAAAGTACAACTCCAGCCCATCCCCCACATACCCCTGTTGATCCAGAGGAAGGCGAAAAACCCCCCACAAGGCAGGTCCAATTAGCCCGAAAAGGGAAAAATTCCTTCCTGACTCCAGATGGCAATCAGATAAAATCCCTGGATCTACATCATTAGGCATAACCTAGTAATTGTAGCCATGGACGTCTTTCAAAGCAAGGAAAGCATCTAAGCCCCCTTTAAATGCAGGTATAGAGTTTGCCATAACGACTTCCTGTGGCAATGCATTCCACATCTTAATCACTCTTACTGTAAAGAACCCTTTCCTAAATAAATGGCTAAAACGTTTTTCCTCCATGCGCAGATCATGTCCTCTAGTCCTTTGAGAAGGCCTAGGGACAAAAAGCTCATCCGCCAAGCTATTATATTGCCCTCTGATGTATTTATACATGTTAATTAGATCTCCTCTAAGGCGTCTTTTCTCTAGACTAAATAAACCCAGTTTATCTAACCTTCCTTGGTAAGCGAGACCTTCCATCCCACGTATCAATTTTGTAGCTCGTCTCTGCACCTGCTCTAAAACTGCAATATCTTTTTTGTAATGTGGTGCCCAGAACTGAATTCCATATTCCAGATGTGGCCTTACTAGAGAGTTAAACAGGGGCAATATTATGCTAGCATCTCGAGTTTTTATTTCCCTTTTAATGCATCCCAGAATTTTGTTCGCTTTAGCTGCAGCGGCTTGGCATTGAGTACGATTATTTAACTTGTTGTCGATGAGTACTCCTAAGTCCTTTTCCAAGTTTGATGTCCCCAACTGTATCCCATTTATTTTGTATGGTGCTAGACCATTGGTACGACCAAAATGCATGACTTTACATTTGTCAACATTGAACTTTATCTGCCATGTATGTGCCCATATAGCCATCCTATCCAGATCCTGTTGCAATATGACACTATCATCCTGAGAGTTGATGATTCTGCACAATTTTGTATCATCTGCAAAAATAGCAACATTGCTCACTACTGCATCTACTAGGTCATTAATAAATAAATTGAAGAGCACTGGACCCAGTACAGACCCCTGTGGGACCCCACTGCTAACAGTCTCCCATTTTGAGTACGATCCATTGACCACAACTCTTTGTTTTCTGTCCATTAGCCAGTTCCCTATCCATGCACACAAACTCTTCCCCAGTCCTTGCATCCTCAACTTTTGCACCAGACTTCTGTGGGGAACAGTGTCGAAGGCCTTTGCAAAGTCCAAGTATATCACATCTACAGCATTCCCAATATCCATATTAGCATTCACTACCTCATAAAAGCTGAGCATGTTAGTCAAACAGGACCTGTCTTTAGTAAACCCATGTTGATGCTGAGAAAGAAGATTATTTCCTACTATGAAGTCATGTATAGTATCTCTTAGTAACCCCTCAAATAGTTTGCATACAACTGATGTTAAGCTTACAGGTCTATAATTTCCTGGATCAGATTTTTTGCCCTTCTTAAATAATGGGAAAACGTGGGCTGTACGCCAATCCACTGGGACTCTGCCAGTTGCAAGTAGTGTTGGGCGAACATCTAGATGTTCGGGAACAGGCCGAACATGGCCGCGATGTTCGGGTGTTCGAGCCGAACTCTGAACATAATGGAAGTGAATGGGGACCCGAACTTTCGTGCTTTGTAAAGCCTCCTTACATGCTACATACCCCAAATTTACAGGGTATGTGCACCTTGGGAGTGGGTACAAGAGGAAAGATTTTTTTTAGCAAAAAGAGCTTATAGTTTTTGAGAAAATCGATTTTAAAGTTTCAAAGGGAAAACTGTCTTTTAAATGCGGGAAATGTCTGTTTTCTTTGCACAGGTAACATGCTTTTTGTCGGCATGCAGTCATAAATGTAATACAGATAAGAGGTTCCAGGAAAAGGGACCGGTAACGCTAACCCAGCAGCAGCACACGTGATGGAACAGGAGGAGGGCGGCGCAGGAGGAGAAGGCCACGCTTTGAGACACAACAACCCAGGCCTTGCATGAGGACAAGAAGCGTGCGGATAGCAATTTGCATTTTGTCGCCATGCAGTCATAAATGTAATACAGATGAGAGGTTCAATAAACAATAAACAGTAATTGGTGTTGTCCAGAATGCGCACAATGCGTGGGTCGCGTTCAATGCAGTCCTAGGCCGAAGAGGTCATAGCCTAGGGTCACAAAAACCTGTTTATTTGGGCAATTTCAATGGTGGCGAGTCTGACGTACCTAAATCGCAGCAATGGCCATTAGCAACGTCTGAATCTCACGAAATGTCTCATGCAGGTAGAAGACATATTGTTAGACTTGGGCTCCAAAGATGGGTTCCCTACATCTCTGCAAACCAGAGTTACAGGGCTCCAAATTTGGTAAAATCCCCCATAGGCTTTCATTGGGCCTCCTATTTACAGTTCCAAAATCTCACATCTTTTCAAAGGGCAATTGCTCAGCAGTGGCAAATTTTCTAGCATTGTAGGGACCCTTAGGGGGAACATGACTGGTGAGTTTCGGGCCCCTAGGCCAAAGAGGTCATAGCCTAGGGTCACAAAAACCTGTTTATTTGGGCAATTTCAATGGTAGTTATGCTGACGTACATAAATCTCAGCCATGGCCGTTAGCAACGTCTGAATTTCACGAAATGTCTCATGCAGGTAGAAGACATATTGTTAGACTTGGATTCCAAAGATGGGGTCCCTACATCTCTGAAAAAAACAGAGTTGCAGGGGTCCAAAATTGGTAAAATCCCCCATAGGCTTTCATTGCCTCCCTATTTCACTTTCTAAAATCTCACATCTTTTCAAAGGGCAATTGCTCAGCAGTGGCAAATTTTCTAGCATTGTAGGGACCCTTAGGGGGAACATGACTGGTGAGTTTCGGGCCCCTAGGCCAAAGAGGTCATAGCCTAGGGTCACAAAAACCTGTTTATTTGGGCAATTTCAATGGTGGCGAGTCTGACGTACATAAATCGCAGCAATGGCCTTTAGCAACGTCTGAATCTCACGAAATGTCTCATGCAGGTAGAAGACATATTGTTAGACTTGGATTCCAAAGATGGGGTCTCTACATCTCTGCAAACCAGAGTTACAGGGCTCCAAAATTGGTAAAATCCCCCATAGGCTTTCATTGGGCCTACTATTTACCGTTCCAAAATCTCACACCATTTCAAAGGGCAATGGCTCAGCAGTGGCAAAACTCACCAGTCATGATCCCCCTAAGAGTCCCTACAATGCTAGAAAATTTGGTACTGCTGAGCCATTGCCCTTTGAAAAGATGTGAGATTTTGGAAAGTGAAATAGGGAGGCAATGAAAGCCTATGGGGGATTTTACCAATTTTGCACCCCTGTAACTCTGGTTTGCAGAGATGTAGGGACCCCATCTTTGGAATCCAAGTCTAACAATATGTCTTCTACCTGCATGAGACATTTCGTGAAATTCAGACGTTGCTAACGGCCATGGCTGAGATTTATGTACGTCAGCATCACTACCATTGAAATTGCCCAAATAAACAGGTTTTTGTGACCCTAGGCTATGACCTCTTTGGCCTAGGGGCCCGAAACTCACCAGTCATGTTCCCCCTAAGGGTCCCTACAATGCTAGAAAATTTGCCACTGCTGAGCAATTGCCCTTTGAAAAGATGTGAGATTTTGGAAAGTGAAATAGGGAGGCAATGAAAGCCTATGGGGGATTTTACCAAATTTGGACCCCTGTAACTCTGGTTTGCAGAGATGTAGGGACCCCATCTTTGGAATCCAAGTCTAACAATATGTCTTCTACCTGCATGAGACATTTCGTGAAATTCAGACGTTGCTAACGGCCATGGCTGAGATTTATGTACGTCAGCATAACTACCATTGAAATTGCCCAAATAAACAGGTTTTTGTGACCCTAGGCTATGACCTCTTTGGCCTAGGGGCCCGAAACTCACCAGTCATGTTCCCTCTAAGGGTCCCTACAATGCTAGAAAATTTGCCACTGCTGAGCAATTGCCCTTTTGAAAAGATGTGAGATTTTGGAACTGTAAATAGGAGGCCCAATGAAAGCCTATGGGGGATTTTACCAAATTTGGAGCCCTGTAACTCTGGTTTGCAGAGATGTAGGGAACCCATCTTTGGAGCCCAAGTCTAACAATATGTCTTCTACCTGCATGAGACATTTCGTGAGATTCAGACGTTGCTAACGGCTATTGCTGCGATTTAGGTACGTCAGACTCGCCACCATTGAAATTGCCCAAATAAACAGGTTTTTGTGACCCTAGGCTATGACCTCTTCGGCCTAGGACTGCATTGAACGCGACCCACGCATTGTGCGCATTCTGGACAACACCAATTACTGTTTATTGTTTATTGAACCTCTCATCTGTATTACATTTATGACTGCATGGCGACAAAATGCAAATTGCTATCCGCACGCTTCTTGTCCTCATGCAAGGCCTGGGTTGTTGTGTCTCAAAGCGTGGCCTTCTCCTCCTGCGCCGCCCTCCTCCTGTTCCATAACGTGTGCTGCTGCTGGGTTAGCGTTACCGGTCCCTTTTCCTGGAACCTCTTATCTGTATTACATTTATGACTGCATGCCGACAAAAAGCATGTTACCTGTGCAAAGAAAACAGACATTTCCCGCGTTTAAAAGACAGTTTTCCCTTTGAAACTTTAAAATCGATTTTTTCAAAAACTATAAGCTCTTTTTGCTAAATTTTTTTTTCCTCTTGTACCCACTCCCAAGGTGCACATACCGTGTAAATTTGGGGTATGTAGCATGTAAGGAGGCTTTACAAAGCACGAAAGTTCGGGTCCCCATTGACTTCCATTATGTTCGGAGTTCGGCTCGAACACCCGAACATCGCGACCATGTTCGGCCCGAACCCGAACATCTAGATGTTCGCCCAACACTACACGTGACCCGTTCGGACAATCACAGCGCTAGCCGAACGTTTGGGGAACGTTCGGCCATGCGCTCTTAGTTCGGCCATATGGCCGAACAGTTTGGCCGAACACCATCAGATGTTCGGCCGAACTCGAACATCACCCGAACAGGGTGATGTTCTGCAGAACCCGAACAGTGGCGAACACTGTTCGCCCAACACTAGTTGCAAGAGAGTCACAAAAGATAAGATAAAGGGGCTTAGCTATAACTGAACTTAATTCTCTTAGGACCCGAGGATGCATGCCATCCGGGCCAGGTGCCTTGTCTATTTTTAATTTATTTAGTCTTGCCTTTACTTCTTCCTGCGTTAAGTATTTAAAATTACAGTTAGAAGATTGAAACTCTTCTGCCTCTGTAATTTGCAACAGTGATGTTTCCTTTGTGAAGACAGAAGTATTTATCTACTTATATATGTGTTTTTTCCTGGCATAGTATGGCTAATCCTACTGCTTTAAAATTATCAATAGCAGCCTGCAGTTGAGTTCAATACTTAAGATAACTTGTGGTCAGTGTGGCACTCATCTTTAAAGGTGAAAGAGATAAAGATTGGAAGTGATCTCGCCGTGTATAGGCCCTGTCTCCGCTCTCTTTGCTGAAGTGACTCATTGGTGTGCTCCAGCCCAGTGGTGCTCATCCGGATTCCGCATATCCGTGTAACCCGGATAGCCAAACTTTTTTCCACTATCCGATTTGGAATTCTGAATTTTTAAAAAAATCTGGATAGCCTATCTGCGGATATTTAGGCGCATATCGTGGATATTGCGGATATTCGGATCCGAAATACTGTAACTAAGGAGATGACGTCCTGGAGCCAATCAGAGGGCTCCCAGCAGAAGCCCTAGCAACCAATCACAGAGGGGAACCCTGGCCCGCCCCACCTGACCTCATTGAGCCAATCAGAGGGCTCCCAGCCTAAACCCTGGCACCCAATCACAGAAAGGAACACTGGCCAGCCCCCCTGCATAATAAGGAGGGCTGCCATGATGAGACATATCGTCTTAGCTTGCTGAATGCTCACTGAGAGACATGCTCCAGTGCTGGTGGCCTAGCAAGGGCTGTACACAGTTATAAACCTAAAGCTGTTCCGTGATTAACCCCTTCACTACTATCACTACACTATTGTTAAATCGTTAATTATCTTGGTTGATGTTATAGTGTGACAGTCAGAGTGTGTGCTCCAGTGCTGCTGGGCCTAGCAAGGGCTGTACACAGTGATAAACCGCAAGCTGTTCAGTGATTAACCCCTTCACTATCACTACACTATTGTTAAATCATTAATTAGCTTGAGGTCATTTGTGTGATAGTCAGAGTGTGTGCAGCACACACTCTGACTATCACACAAATGACCTCAAGCTAATTAATGATTTAACAATAGTGTAGGCAGATGCTATTTGTCTGTGTGTGTGCTGTGCACAGACCAGGCCAGCTGCTGCCTGTTGTCCAGCTATTAGCCTTATGTATAGGTTAGGGATTAGGGGATAGGATTACTGTGTTATTGTGTAGTTAGTACTGTAGTACTGCAGTCAGTGCTAGTAGTTGTTAGAGTAGTAGTACTACTGTGTTAGCTTTCTACAGAACTGCTGTGCTGTGAGCAGTGCCAGTGTGACAGGTAGTGTGCACTAGTGTCTTCTCCTCTGCTGTCTGACTGTCACTCGGCACTTGTCACTTAGCACGTGTCACTTGCCACATGTCACGTGGCATTTCCAAGTGTCACGTGGCACTTGCCACATGTCACGTGTCATGTGGCACTTGGCAAATGCCACGTGGCACTTGGAAAATGCCACGTGACACGTGGCAAGTGCCACATGGCAAGTGACACGTGCCAAGTGCCACGTGCCAAGTGACACATGCTAAGTGCCAATTGCCATGTGCCACGTCCGGTATGCTCCTGGCACACATTACACCTGCTGCTGCTGCATTGCCCTGCTCCTGCTGCCTGTGCAGCTCCCACCGCCAGGCCAGGGTGCCACAGGCCACTGATACCATCTATATTTAACCCAAAACACAATTGCTGCGTAATTTTTTTGGAGGTGTCTTGGCTGAAAACTGTCATGTCTCAGTTGTGCGATTGGACTTTGGACACAATGTGGGCTACACGACCGCTGTCCAGAACCTATTTATTTATTTATTGTATTTATAAAGCGCCAAGGCCTAATGTTAATTGACAGCCATTTTTTGGGAGGGGGGGGGGGGGGGATTTTAAATCCCCACATCATCAATTAGTGTTCCCCTTTACAAAATAATGATGCTGCATGCCTTTTATACCCTAAAAAACGTTTTTAAAGCAATTTAAAGGTCACTTCCGTTTTTTCTATCCAGATATCAAAATTTGCCCGGATACTAGGGTTGGATATATGATTCAGATTGGAAATTTTTGAAATCAGATATCCGACCCGGATCGGATATCAGGGTATCCGGATCAATCCGGATTTTGAAAAGGGGTATCCGAGCATCCCTCCAGCCATGTGGGTAGAAGGAAGGCAGAACATGCATTACAGAGAAGCAGAATGCGGGCACCATCCAATGCAAAACAATCATTTATTGTAGTGTCAGTCCAGCAAAATCCAGCATAACTAGACAGTTGTACAGTTACTAACAGCTTGTGTGCTTGTGTCACTGTGTTTTTAACATCGGCACGGAGGTGGGTAGTGGGGCACTAGAATGACGCCTGTTTCGCATCTTTACAAACAATTGGTCACGCAGGGTCGACAATATGATGCAATAATATTCCCATGGGGCTATGACACTGATTGCTGTGCATTACAGCAGGTTCTCTCAGGATAACACACTGCATGCATGCCGTTTACAGGTTAACTTGCACATTTACAGTGGCAGTGAAGCATACTTTGAGGCTGTGTTCCCACTAGAGTGGAGAATAGACATTTTTGTCCGTTCTCCGCTCATCACTACATGGACAGTGAATGGCTCCTCTTTTATAAATACTTCACACTTATATATAATAATAGTTAAATTAATAGTTCACACTTGTCACGCTGCAACAGATCTGTTGCAGTAAGCAGACTGAACTTCTGTGCAATCCGTGATAGTCCCGGGAAGGCAGATGCGTTACCGTCATACAGCTTCCATATAGCCCGTGAAAACAGATCTGATCTCCGGCCGTGAAAACAGATCTGATCTCCGGTCGAACAGATCTGTTTCCACTCCATTGTCACTCCGGTCTGCTGAGCGGGCGGGTGAGAGAGGGAGGGTTTCTTACCCAGGCTTCTGTTTCTTCCCCACTACTGCGTCACGTGACTACCAGGAAGCGGGGTAGTCACATGACGAGACGTGAAGGGGAAGAGACGGAAGCCTGGGTAAGAAACCTCCCCTCACCCACCTGCTCAGAAGTCTAGCGTCCTCACATCCCTCCACCCCAGTGGAGCGTCCCCCAGACCCCCACCTCCAGTGGATTTTGGCCCTAGAAAGGTCGGTTTCTTCACTAGTGTGAAAATACGTTCCGTTCTCCCATTGCCCCCAATGCAGGGCTTAAAGGAATACTATCGATACCCAAGTGTTCTAAAATGACAATGTACAAATAATGTCTAAGTAGCTGTGTAAACATTTTCCTACTTTTCATGTTAAATATCAGAGGCAAAAACTGTAATTTATTGAGGGTAGGATTTAGCTATATTGGGACAAATCGATTGCAGAAGGGGTGTCTGCTTCAATGCACAGTCAGAGTTGCATATCAGACTACAGAAAGCAAATATCAAACATATCAAACTCTGAAAGCAAAAACAGTATGAAAAAGCTGTGACAATTAGTTACATTTCCTCTGCTCTCTTCACACACTTCAGTCAGACACACAGGACACAGGAGCTGCAGCTGTTAGGAGCTCTCTCTCTCTGTCACACACAGAGCTACACATAGGGCTCGATTCACAAAGCGGTGCTAACCCAGTTAGAGACTTTAGGCATGATAACCATTGCACCATGCTGGTGAAAAGCCAGTTTAGGCATGATAAGTTTAGGTGTGATAAGTTTAGGTGTGATAAGTTTAGGTATGCTAAGTTTAGATAAGTGTAGATAGTGTGCAAAGTCCCGCACGCAAAGCAGCGCCATTAAACTCTATGCGATGTGCACCAGACTTTGCTAGCGCAAAACTTTTGATCAGCTGTGCACTGCGGTGCTAACGCAGTTGGTGCTTAAACTTATCATGCCTAAACTTATCACACCTAAACTTATCATGCCTAAACTTATCACACCTAAACTTATCACACCTAAACTTATCATGCCTAAACTGAGTTTAGGCATGATAAAGGGCTTTTCACCAGCGTGCTAACTGTTAGCACCGCTTTGTGAATCAGGTCCATAGAGTTAACTGATCAAGTGTGAGGGGAATTTCCCCTCTCCTCATGGCTCAGTTAGCCGTCAGTTTTGGCGTCAGTAAAGATTGAAAGTATTTTGCTAACAGTAAACAAAGAAGTTGCTACTAAAATGTATACACCAGTAATTAGCAGCACTTCCCAAACAATTCCTGTGTCAATTGATAAAAAATATGTGAATCGATAGTATTCCTTTAACTACCTGAAGACCGGGTAACGCCCATGGGTGTGACCATGGCGGCAGCCCCAGGACCGCCTAACACTAATTGACATCAAGTCCTGGGGCTGCAGTTTGCAGGAGATCGCGCGCAGGCTGCGCGCGCATCTCCTGCTTGGGGGTGAAGCTCCGCCCCGCCTTCAGTCTCCGAGTGGCGATTGCCGCCGTCTATTTACATGTACAGCGCTGCGATCGGCAGCAGCGCTGTACTGGGGACAGCCGTGTGACACGGCTTTCCCCTCCATATGCTGTTAAAGGATACCTGAAGTGACATGTGATATAATGAGATAGACATGGGTATGTACAGTGCCTAGCACACAAATAACTATGCTGTTTTCCTTTTTTTCTTTCTCTGTCTGAAAGAGTTAAATATCAGGTATATAAGTGGCTGACTCAGTCCTGACTCAGACAGGAAGTGACTACTTTAGGCAGAGAAAGAAAAAAAGGAACACAGCATAGTTATTTGTGTGCTAGGCACTGTACATACACATGTTTATCTTATCATGTCACATGTCACTTCGGGTATCCTTTAAAGAGACTCTATAGAGTCTCCTGTATCCTTTAAAGAGACTCAGAATAAATCTCGCTTCAGAGCTCATAGTTAGCAGGGGAATGTGTGCCCCTGCTAAACCGCCGCTAAACGGGGGTCCCTTCACCCCCAAACCCACCCCCGCAAGACTTGGTCATAGAATTGGTCGCTCCTGGAGGCAGGGCTAACGGCTGCAGCCCTGCCTCCAGTCGCGTCTGTCAGTGGCGCATCGCCGCCTCTCCCCGCCCCTCTCAGTGAAGGAAGACTGAGAGGGGCGGGGGAGAGGTGGAGATACGAGCTGACAGACGCGCGTGGGGCAGGGCTGCGGCGGTTAGCCCTGCCCCAACCAGGAAGCGCTCCCCTGCTGCACCGAGGGGATTTGGGGGTGAAGGGACCCCCGTTTAGCGGCGCGATAGCGGCGGTTTAGCAGGGGCACACATGCCCCTGCTATCTATGAGGTCTGAAGCGAGATTTATTCTCGCTTCAGACTCTCTTTAAGTGATTGGCTGTCATAGGCTGAAGCCTATGACAGCTGATCACGCTGATTGGCTGGTGGGGGGAGGGAGGGAGAAGGGGAATATATTTAAAAAAAAGCACATTTTATTTAAAAAAAAAATATTTATTTAAAAAAAAAATAAACACAGGTGGGGTGGCCATCAGACCCCACCAACAGAGAGCTCTGTTGGTGGGAAGAAAAAGGGGGGTATCACTTGTATGCTGTGTGGCCCTGCAGCTTGGCCTCCCTTAAAGGGATACTGTAGGGGAGTCAGGGGAAAATGAGCTGAACTTACCCGGGGCTTCTAATGGTCCCCCGCAGACATCCTGTGCCCGCGCAGCCGCTCACCGATGCTCCGGCCCTGCCTCCGGTTCACTTCTGGAATTTCTGACTTTAAAGTCAGAAAACCACTGCGCCTGCGTTGCCGTGTCCTCGATCCCACTGATGTCATCAAGAGCGCACAGCGCAGGCCCAGTATGGTCTGTGTCTGCGCAGTACACTCCTGGTGACATCAGCGGGAGCGAGGACATGACAACGCAGGCGCAGTGGTTTCCTGACTTTAAAGTCAGAAATTCCAGAAGTGAACCGGAGGCAGGGCCGGAGCATCAGTGAGTGGCTGCGCCAACACAGGATGTCTGCGGGGGATTATTAGAAGCCACGGGTAAGTTCAACTCATTTTCCCCCGACCCCCCTACAGTATCCCTTTAAAGCTGCAGTGGCCCATTTAGTTAAAATTGGCCTGGTCTTTAGGAGGGTTTAACACTGCGGTCCTCAAGTGGTTAATCTTCAGTTTCCAGTCCGCTGAGTTTAGCCCCGCGGTCAGCAAAGTTGCAGAAAGCAGCAATGATGAATGCAGCAAAGTTGCATCCTGTTCAGCAGAACGTATGCACGGATCCATACGGAAGGACGCATGTGAACGGTTCCTTGGGTTGACATTTGATCCATTCGCATCTGTTCCATTTGTACAGTATCCATTCCGTTACACTTGCCGTCCACTTTTTAATGCTAATGTGAACTGGGCCTAACAGAGGCAGCGGATGAGCAGGGCAGCCAGGCAATTTGCATTGTTTAAAGGCCCCAAAGGGATTAAACGAGGAGATGGAGATTTATGGGTTTTTATAATGAGTTGGAATGTATGTATTGGAGTATGATATGTATGGGGAGTAATGCGGTGCTAGATGGGAGCAGTGGTGCTGTGGGTTTTTATATATGTAAATATACTTATTTGAGAGTGGTCTGGAGGAATACACATACATATGTGGAATATAATGGATTTATAATGGATTTATCCGGTATAATGATTTATGGATAAAACAGGAAGAGGAGGAGTACACAGAGTATTTAAAGATGGAGTCCACCAGTAACAATTGAGGTACTGATTCTGATGAAGACAATCGGACTTGTCGAAACATGTCAATCTGAGGTCTGGAGGGGCGCCCCAAAGACTTTCTAAGTACCTAGGTCGAAATCTGGAACTATCAACAATTATTCTGTGTACATGTACTGTATACAACACTTCGGAGAATCAGGAAGGATTCGGGAACCAAGGTGGAACGCATAACCAACACACTTTCTCCCTCCGTGAGAAGGACTGTAACGCAAGAGAGTCCGAGCTATCGCGAGAGTGAGTGACGTCACACCAGGAAGAATCACGGAGGCTGCCGGAACGTGAGTTGAAGCGCTGGTCCTGACAGACGCGCCGTCTGTGATACAATCTGTGTACTAACGGGGATTGTTGTAAGGACAGTGTGAGGCCAGCACGGCAGACCGTGGGATCACACGGAGGGAGCAGGTAATGTGGAGCAGTATTGGAGGGATTGATACCTACGATCTCGGACGTTCACCATTCATTTGCCTGAAGTACGCTGGCTATAAATGTCTTTCGTATACATAGAGTCTAAGCATATCCCTCCGGGAAAAGCGACAGTGAACCTGAGTCCATATACAGGATCAATCTGGAAATTGTTTGCATATTTGCGCACAGCCTATATGTATATAATTTTTAAAAGTATTTTTATTGAGCATCCTTTTTTAGAGCACCGCATAGCTCCCATGTGTGTATGTGTTGCATGGTTTGTATGTGGGAAGGAGTTTTGAGATACTCAACAGTTTGGAAAGAAAACTTTTTTCATGTTTATTGAACAGCATTTTGAGTAATAGGTAATAAAACTGTAAGATTTTAATCACTTGCGCTCCTTTACTTTTGAGATTATTGTGCTGGAAATTGGCAGTGGGGTTAAGGGGCCCACCACTGTAATAAAGTAAGCAGCAGGTGGGAGGATTGTTTCTGCATAAGATTTAGGGATAAGTCAAGCAGTGCCATCTAGTTTATTGTATATTGTTTAAAGGCTACCCGAAGTGACATGTGACACGATGAGATAGACATGGGTATGTACAGTGCCTAGCACACAAATACCTATGCTGTGTTCCTTTTTTTATTTCTCTGCCTCAAAGAGTTAAATATCAGGTATGTAAGTGGCTGACTCAGTACTGACTAAGACAGGAAGTGACTACAGTGTGACCCTCACTGATAAGGAATTTACCTTTTTATCTCTTTCCTGCTCTCAGAAGCCATTTTCTGCTAGGAAAGTGTTTTATAGTTGGAATTTCTTATCAGTGAGGGTCACACTGTAGTCACTTCCTGTCTGAGTCAGGACTCCGCAGCACGTACACTCCCGAAATTTTCAGGGTAGGGAGGGGAGCCCCCGATCTAGCTCTGTGTCGAATTGCAGCCCCCGAGCTCCGCTGATTCTCGAGATAGGTTTGCTGTAATCAGTCTCTGGAACCAGCGGAGCTCGGGGGCTGCAATTCGGCACAGAGCTAGATGGGGGGCCCTTCCCTACCCTGAAAATTTTGGCATTGTAGGAGGTGCGGAAGCGGAGATATTTCAGGAAAATAATGTCTAACTTCCCACTGAGCATGCGTGATACTCGGTGCAGAAGGGAGCTTCTGGGCTGCCCATTCTGATATTACACCGTCCTCCATAGAAAATGCTCCTACTGCTCTCCAATAGTGTTGACCGGATCATGAACGATTCAGATCTTTGATCCGAATCTCTTTTGTGAGTCAAATCATCCGAATCATCAAAATGAGTGATTCGGATCGCAAAGGGGGCGGGGCCAGGAGCGGCAAGCCCCCCTCTCAGCGGGCAGCGGGGTCCTGGAAGCAGAGCAGAGATGGATCGCTCTGTTGGAGGGGAGCCAGCCTTGCAGGGACAGGTAGATGAGAGACAGGGGACATCGGTGCCTCTGCCAGATATGTGTAGAGCACACATACTGGCTATAATGTGCTGCTCATTATAGGCTGTCTGTTCCGTAGTTGTGCGCAGTGAATAAATTGGAAACTTTTGGCTCAGAAGCACAGCTCAGCAACTGCAGACAGTGTGCTGGGCTAGAAGGGCAGGCACTGTGATTGCAGGGCAATATGATCCTCCTGCACTGCTAAACAGCTGCACTACACTTCTAGGAATGCTTTCTTTCACTGTGCGACCTTTGCATTCAAAGTACACAGATGAACATATAGGTGAAATATATGTAAAGCATATTATTGCAGCATGTGGGTATTGTGTGCAATCAAACATTTCTGCTCTCTGCTCGTCCCTCCCCCTTTCTCTGTCCACTCCCTGCCCGTCTCTGTCAACCATCTCCCCTTCTCTGTGTGTCCACCCCCCTCCCCTTCTCTGTCCACCGCAGAGAAAGTCCTGTCCTACTAGTCATTTCACCCCGAATGCTTCCCTAGTAAAATGATCCGAGATTCGGATCAAAGATCCGGATCTTTTCAATGATCCGATTCGAATCATCCGAATCATTGAAAAGATCCGAACTTCCCATCTCTACTCTCCAATACAGAAAGCACATAGATTTACTGCGCATGCGAAGCAGCGTACATGTCATCGCGCCTCTCCTCTAGTCTCCCGTCTGTACGTCAGCGCGCGCACACTCACACCTGCATGTGACGTGCGCGGCGGTCACGTGAGTTTGTGACGTCGCTACGGTCCTTTAGCCCATTAGGAATTAGCATCTACCAGAAGAGAAGGCGCGGGCACTGCGTGGAGGTACGATCTCCTGTGATGACGCGAGCGCGCACGCCGGAAGGGGATATAGGGGGTGCAATCCTAGCCGAGACACCGGGTGAGGGGGGAGACTGAATTTCCGTTTCCAGATTCCTATCCATATTGGGTGTTTTTCTTCCATCCCCGTCAGGTGGCGGCTCAGTGCAGGCGATAGACCCGTCTGTGTGTGGTCGGTCCTATGTGACCATGATTAGTATGGGCAGGCCCGGCCAGATGTGCGGAGGATGAAGAGCTGATGGCAGCGGTGACAGGGAAGATGTCGTGAGATCTCCTCCCCCCTCCCTGGCCCCTCATCTTCATATCAAAGCCTTGGCGCCCATCCATCTTGTGGCCGGAGCAGTGCAGGACATCTGATTGCTGGAGGACACAGTGACAGCGCCTGGGCTGCTTCCACCTAACAGGTGACTGCCAGCCATCATCACCATCCTCATCAGCCACAAACCTGGCTACATATTGTTCAATCTGCAGCATTACCTTCTAAGTAGTATGAGGGGGCTGGTGCATAAAGTGTTATCATAGACAATATATTCCCCATCATAATTGCAAGATTGCATAAATATTGTGAGGTCTGTATATAGCAGGGCTGTGGAGTCGGTACAAAAATCTTCCAACTCCTCAATTTATGAAACCTCCGACGCCAGGTACCCAAAATGCCTTCAACTCCTAAGTCTAATACTTACCAAGGCTGTGGATTTTGTCCAAAAATCATCCAACTCCTCAGTTTATGAAATCACCGACTCCAGGTACCCAATATTGCTCCGACTCCACAGCCCTGGTATATAGCGCTGACATCTGCAGCGCTGTACATAGAAAAATGTGACTTGTCCCTTAACTGTCTTTCAGAGGGCCTCACAATCTAATCCGTGCAATAGTAATATATCTATTGTAGCCTATGATGGCCAACTTTAGGGGGAACCCAATTAAAATTTTTTCCCTCGCCGCTGATTGGAGGGAAGGGACGCGGGCGGGGACCGGTGCTCTGCAGGAGGCGGGGGGAGCGGCGTGAGTGACATTAGTAAGGTAAACAGCGCGGCCGTAATTTATGGGGGAGAGTGGAGCGCAGGGGGCACTTCAGGGGGATTCAACTGGCAAAAGAAAATGGGCACTATAGCCAGACCCAGCCTCTGTGTATATATTTCTTTGTACGATCCCCACCTCGGGTTCTCTTTAACTGCCAACGCTTAGGAATTTTAAAAGACAACTGAAGTGAGAAGGATATGGAGACTGCTATATTTATTCCCTTTAGTCATAGACTAAAACTAGTCCTTGGTAAGAGTACTTGTAAAAGGTACAGACCAGAGCAAAGAACATCTATCAGGCCCTAGGCAATGTAACTGTGGGTGCATGTAAGAGTGATGTGCAGGTACTCTGCAGGGGAATAAGGAGATTCTTCCTCTATTACACATTCTTCATGCACAATCTGAACCAGGTTTATGGGTGATAGACAACACCTCTGTGTTCAATGTGCACAACATTCTCAGAGGATTCCCTGCAGCTCTGTGGAGAGTGCATATGTAGAGTATAGTACTACTGTGTAACAAAGTAAACCTGAGACAGATGGAATTAAAGTTTTATACATACCTGGGGCTTTCTCCAGCCGCCTTCAGGCTAATCATAATCAGTCCCTCGCTGTCCTCCTCCGCCATCTGAATCTTCTGCTATGAGTCCAGGTACTTGAGCCAGTCTGGCGTAGTGCGCATGCACACACTCCGCCGCCCGGGAGTGTACTACACCTGCGCAGCACTATTGTGCAGGTGCAGAACGCTCTTGGCTGTGGAAGCGGCATGCGGCCGGACTGCCCCTGACTGGCTGAATTACCAGGACTCCTAGCAGAAGATCCAGGTGGAGGAGGTGGACAGCGAAGGACTGATTAGCCTGAAGGGGGCTGGAAGAAGCCCCAGGTATGTATAAAACTTTTATTTTCATCCTTCTTAGGTACCATTTAATTCGTAGTCATCAAACCAAATTTTAACATATCAAATTATTTGATTTCATGAGCAAAGAGTGCGTACATTTGCATAAATCAGAATCAACGCAGAATTATTTCTATCTCCTTGACCATCTCTATTAGTGACACGGCTACACATCAGGCTTTATACTTACAGCATAGATGTTATTTAGTATATATGAGATTCCTGTGTACACATCATATATACAGTCACAATCAGATGTGTATATCTGACTTTAAAAATACGGGGACTGCTTTATTGAAGCAGCACAAGTAACTAATTTTGATTGGTTTATTTCATTTTTGTGGACTAAGCACAGCTATTACTGTATATATAAATTATTTATGATGACTATTATCTGAGAAATAGAACATTTTATCATATTTTTTTATTTTAATTACAGTTTAAATTCATTAGGAGTCGGTGCATTTTTTTCCCGACTCCAAATCCAGGCACCCAAAATTGCCCCGACTCCATGACTCTGACACCACAGCCCTGTAATTAGCTCCGCTTGAACATTCTTGGCCAATCATTCTTGTCGTTTTAATGGCAGGGCACATCCCACTCATCCTGCCCGTTCCATACAACAGATCAGGTCCTTGCTACGCAATTATTATTATTATTATTATTGATTTATAAAGCGCCAACATATTCCGTGGCGCTGTACAAAGTAAGAAACAAACATGGGGTACATAATACAGACAATGATGTACACTAATATACAAGATACATAGTTAGTGACAAAATAAAAAAAAATGATACAGCATACAGAATACAAAATACAGAATTGGTAATAACAGTGATAAAAGTAACATGATGAATAAAATGTATAAGGATTTCCAAGACACAAAAGGGGGAGAGAGCCCTGCCCTTGCGAGCTTACAATCTAAAGGGAATGGGGGGGAAACAAGAGGAGGGGTAGTATACGATAAAATATATAAAAGCAGTGTGTTTTAGGATACCTAGTAGGAGTGCAATTTTGGTCTTAGGACAAAGGGAAGTGGCCTAGGGTAGCGCATATGCTTGTCGGAACAAATGAGTTTTTAGAGAGCGTTTAAAAGTAACAAAGGTTGGCGAGTGACCATTGTGTTGTGGGAGGGGATTCCAGAGTAGGGGTGAAGCGCGTGCAAAATCTTGTAAGCGGGAATGTGAGGCGATTCTAGAGGAGAACAACAGAAGATCGTGTGCAGATCTGAGATTGCGATTGGGTTTGTATCTGAAAATGAGTGATGATATGTACCGGGGGAAGAGATTGTGGAGAGCTTTGTAGATTAGGGTTAGGAGTTTGAACTGGATCCTCTGGTTAATTGGCAGCCAGTGAAGAGCTTGACAGAGAGGGTCAGCAGAGGAAGACCGAGAAGAAAGATGAATGAGACGAGCAGCTGAGTTCAGTACCGACTGGAGCGGGGCCAGTTTGTTAGAAGGTAGTCCACAAAGTAGTACATTGCAGTAGTCCAGACGAGAGATTATAAGAGCATATATTAACATTTTGGTTGTGTCTTAAATGAGAAAGGGACGGATGCGAGATATATTTTTGAGTTGGAGATGGCAGGAGCTGGTTATGGAGTTAAGATGAGGAATAAAAGAGAGAGAAGAGTCGAATATTATCCCCAAGCAATTTTATGGGCAGGTTCACATCTCTGTGCTGTAACAGATTGCATTATTATTAATTATTGTATTTATAAAGCCCCAACATATTACGCAGCGCTGGACATTAGTTTAGGTTACAAACAATATTTAGGGGTGACATACAGCAAAATGACAATACAGGAATACAAGAAAGACCAGATCATGCAGCATAGTATGATTACAAGGTAATGCTTAGTCAGTCACTGGCTGGGAGCATGGAGAGTAGGCAAATTAGGTTCACTCAGATGCATAGCATGGGCTCACAGTAATGGAGGTGCATGATCAGGTAGGACACAAAAGGAGGACCCTGCCCAAAGGCTTATGATCTAGAGGGAGAGGAAAGGACACGAACGGTAGGGGACCAGAGTTCAGCTGTGGGTTTAGAGCAATTGCGGGGAGTAGTAGGCCAGAGTGAAAAGGTGAGGTTTGAGGGCCTTCTTGAAGATGTTGGAGGGGGCTGCCCTAATGGGTGGAGGTAGGGAGTTCCATAGTGTTGGAGCAGCTCTTGAGAAGTCCTGGAGGCGTGCCTGGGACTGGGTGATGCAGGGGGCGGTCAGGCGAAGTTCATTGGAAGCGCGGAGTGAGCGGCTAGGTGTGTACCTCCTAAGTAAGATCGGAAATGTAGGGTGGACAGATTTGTAGGTCAGACACAGTATCTTGAATCTGATTCTGGACTGGATAGGAAGCCAATGGGGGGATTCAAGGAGGGGATCCGCAGTGGTGGAGCGATGGGAGCAGTGGATAATTCTGGCTGCCGTATTCATGATGGACTGCAGTGGGGCTATTTGGGAGACCAGACAGAAGGGCATTGCAGTAGTCAAGGCGAGAAATTATGAGGGCATGGATGAGGAGTTTGGTGGTGGCAGACGTCAGGAAAGGGCGAATCTTACAGATGTTACGAAGGTGGAAGTTGCAGGACTTTGTGAGGTGTTGGATGTGGGGAGTGAAGGAGAGTGCGGAGTCCAGGGTGACACCCAGACAGCGGGTTTGAGAGGTAGGGCGAATGGTAGTGTGGTTAACAGTGACATGCACATCTGGGAGGTTAATGGATGGCTGGGGTGGGAAGATCATAAATTCCGTTTTGTCTAGATTTAGTTTCAGGAACCTAGCGGACATCCAGGAGGAGATGGCTGATAGTCAGGAGGAGACCTTGTCCATGGTAGTGGTGGATATGTCAGGGGTGTGGAGGTAGATCTGGGTGTCATCTGCATACAGATGATAGTTAAAATCCATAGAGGAGATAACCTTGCCAATGGAGGATGTGTATAGGGTGAACAGTAGGGGGCCAAGGACCGAGCCTTGGGGGACTCCCACCGAGAGGTGGTTGGGGGCGGACGAAGACTCATGAAGGTGGTCGTGAAGGAGCAGTTGGAGAGGTAGGATGAAAGCCAGGTCAGGGCGAGATCGTGAATGCCCATGGACTGGAGGAGTAGGGGATGATCTACTGTGTCAAAAGCTGCTGAAAGGTCAAGGAGGAGGAGAATGAGTATTTACCTTCAGCTTTAGCTAAGGCAAGGTCATTGACCACTTTGGTGAGAGCAGTTTCGGTTGAGTGGGCAGGCCGAAATCCAGATTGCAGTGGGTCTCGCAGTGAGCTAGCATTGAGGTACTGGGTCAGGCGTTTGTGAACCAGACTCTCAAGCAGTTTTGAGGCAAAGGGGAGGAGGGAGATAGGGCGGTAGTTGGAGGGTAGCGGGGGGTCGAGGAAGGGTTTCTTGAGCAGGGGTAGTACAATGGCCTGCTTGAAGTCTGAGGGGAAGGTGCCTGTGGATAGGGAGAGGTTAAACAAGGTAGTGAGGACGGGCCAAGTCCGTGAAGTGAGGCTGGAGTAAAGCAGAAGAGATGGGGTCAAGGGGGAAAGTAGTGGTATGGAAGTCTGCAGTAGGTGGTTAACTTCCTTAGTAGTAGGAGTGAAGGAGGTGAGGGGATGATAGGGTGGAGGAGGAGCTGGTTGGGAGGGGGTGGGAGGTGAATTATTGGATATTTCCTAATGGAGATAATTTTGTTGGTGAAGTGGGTGGCTACATCTGTGGCAGAGAGGGAGGAAACGGAGGGTAGGGGGTTGGTTTAAGGAGGGAGTTGAAAGTGGCAAAAAGATGCCGGGGGTTGGAAGCTTGTGCTCCGATGAGCTTGGTAAAGTATTCCTGCTTCACATGAGCAAGGGCAGTATGTAATTGCAGCAGGTTAGTCTTGTACTGTAGGAAATCCTGGTTAAGTCTAGTTTTCCTCCATTTCCGTTTAGTGGCGCTTGTTTTCCTCTGGAGGTTGCGAGTATGGGTAGTGCGCCAGGGCTGGGGGTTAGGGGGTCGGTTGCAGCGGAATACTGGTGGAGCAGCTTTCTCTGGGGCTGATAAGTGTTTGGCGATACTGAGCTGCAGCAAGATTAGGACAGGTTAGGGTGGGAAAAGTGGAGGAGAGAGCATGGAGAGGGTCAGCAAAGACGCTAGAGTTGAGCTTGCGTAGGTCTCGCTGCCATTGACCAGGTGGGTGGGCGGGTAGTTTGGAGGTGCCTTCCGTGAGGCGGTTGAAGGTGAGAAGGTGATGGTCTGAGGGTGGAAAGGGTGTGATGTCAAGGTCTGCAATGGTGGTTGATTTAGTGAATATAAGGTCGAGTGTGACCTGCAGTGTGAGTGGGGGTGTTGGTGTGTTGTACTAGGCCAAGTGAGTTGGCAATGGTTAGTAGCCGGGTCACAGTGGAGCTCTGGCCTTCATCGATGGGAATATTGAAATCCCCGAGGATGATGGTGGTCAGGTCAGAGGAGAGGATGTGATGGAGCCAGGAGGCAAGGTCATCGAGAAATTGTGGGGTGGACCCCGGAGGGCGGTATAAGACCGCAACAATGGCAGGGAGGGGGTAGTAGAGGCGGATGGTGTGGACCTCGAATGATGTGAATTGTAGGGAGGGAGGTGAAGTTAGGACAAGGCAGGTGCAGGATGGGGAGAGGAGCAGACCCACCCCTCCCCCATTCCTGTTTGGGGGTGTGACTGAGGTGAACCCCACCAAAGGAGAGGGCAGCCTCTGCGGCAGAGTCAGAGGGGGTGAGCCATGTCTCAGTGAGTGCGAGGATGGTGAGGGATTTGGAGAGGAAGAGGTCGTGGACTGCTGTAAGTTTTTATTGCGGACGGATCTGGCATTCCAGAGACCGCAGGGTAGGGGGAGCATGTGTTTGTGGGTGGGGTGGAAGGAAATAAGGTTGAGGCGAGGGTGGATGTTTACGTTATTTGTGGACAGAGGGCTGTAAAGTGTGTGAAGCAGGTCAGCAGGGATGCTTGTCTGGCAGCAGGCTGTGGCCCAGGATTGGGCGATATATCACCAGCTGCAAGTATCCCAATGTGCTGCATGCAGTAAGTTTCAGGATAATGTGTATGAATATGTGTACATTCTATAGATACCAGGCTTTGAAATATTGTGTGTTATAACAAGCGCAGTGTCCATTGCAGTACACACATTTATAATGCCTGCATTATGCAATGAGCAGAGTGTGAATCAAGCCTTACGTAATAGATCTGTAGCAGGTGTTCCATCCCCTTTGGAACTGCTGATCAAGTCACTGCTGGTCAGAACAGAGTGTGACATGGTGTCTTCCACATGACTTCAGATTACACCATACCACACTCCATTCTGACTAGCAATCAAATCAGCTATTCCGAAGTAGACGGAGGACCTACAGTACACTATATAACACTATACACTACACTATATAACATATTATATCAGCCTATCAGGCTGCACATAGCGAAAGACTGTCAGCTTTCTTTATCTGGTGACAATAGCTGTCTTATATATAACAGTCAAATGCCTAAAGTTCCATACACGCTACATAAAAGGCAGCATCCACAAACTATTCAGTCATTTGGTGGCCCCTCTCCTTTCACCTTATGGCTTCATATAGGTTTAGCGCTCTGGGGCCAAATATTATGCAAAGTAGTTAAACCACCTGGGGCGCCAAATGTTATGGCACTGTGGGCCAGAGTTTGACATGTATGTAGTAAGGTTAAAGTGGATCTGAGATGAACTTTTACTCATTGCATAATTGTGTTCCTTTCCTATTGTTTATAGGGCATTTTTCAAGCCACCCTTTCGGACTTGAGACAATCAGTATTTCATACAAAGAAAGTGTGCCGAAGGTTAAAAAGGTGTTACTGTGATATAAACTTACCTTGAAGTTCTATAGGCTCATAAGACCCCTTTAGGCTACTTCTTGCATCCAGCCTCCCCTCCTTTTTACTGGTGTATGTTTTGTTCCTGGCCATGTCAGAGACCAGTTGGAGCCTGGTGTATGAACAGTACACGTGTTTCTGTGTCGTGCTATCCACATGGCTGTGCACAGTAGCCATGGCTGAGAGCGTCCTGGGCATGCTTAGTTTGGGAAGTATTGGAACTTCCCAACTGTGCATTGCGACTGCTGCTACACATAGCCAGGCAGGAATAGATACAGAATGGGCGTGCATGTGCCCTGAAGATTTGACTGGAGTTCCAACTGGGCATACAACGGCAAGATGGAAGGAAGGCTGGATGTAGGAAGGAGCCTGGAGAGCCTGTAGCAGTGTTTCTCAAACCAGTCCTCGTGACTCCCCAACAAGGCATGCTTTGCAGGCAACCACCCCTCTGCGCAATTGGGGTAATTAGTGTATCAACTCCATGGAATCCACCTAGCTGAGACACTAATTACCCCACCTGTGCATAGGTGAGGCTGCCTGCAAAACATGTACCGTTAGGGAGTCACGAGGACAGGTTTGAGAAACACTGGCCTATAGTGAGGTAAGCATATATTTTTCTTTGAAATACAAAACTTGCTTTAGAACAAGATAGCTAATGTATAAAGTGGATCAGCACCAATGGATAATGACACAGGAGCGTGTGTCTGACACTATCTGAAGAAAGAGCTATTCTGAAACGCTGTGCGTCATGGCGGTGTGATACACAAATTTTATGCCTACAATAAAATTTCAAAAAGCTAAAATAAAAGAAGATCCTGACAACTTATGTGTTAGAACAAGATAGCAGCATTAATAATTGTATTTAATCTGTTCAGTCAGTGCCATATAAATGCATAGTAATTATAATGGTGGTGTAATTTTGTTTAACAGGCCATAATTTTTAACGGTTTTTGTTTTTTTTTCTGGTTTCAGGGTAGTCGGTGTGTATGAGATGGAAGCTAATGCAGGAGAGGAGGGCATTCACTTTCAAAGTTACCCCTTTGACTTCCTAGAATTCCTGAACCACCAGCGCTTTGAGCCTATGGAACTGTACAATCACCATGACCATGCTAAAGCCGTAGCCACCATCCCTTGTGCTTCTCCGCAGTATGACTACAACAATCAGAACCAGGCCAATAGCATCCAAGTTCCTCCTGCTGCTGTTTCAAAGCTTAAAGAGTTCAAAGTAGAAGCTCCTTCTGTGTCTCCTGCTAAAAAGTCAGACCTTGTACAGTTACAGCAATACAACACTCAGCCGTCCATCTCCAATGCCCAGACTGTCTTTGATGGTACATTTAACACTCAACAATGGGGAATTGTTGATCTTTCTAGCCATCAGCATCTTCTCAACAACTTAAAGCGCTCGCTACCAATAACTCAGCAGGTACAAGCAGAAGAAGAAACTAAAGACGATAAAAATTACTTCCGTAGGCTGAAGTATCTGATTGATCGTCGCTTCCCTTGTACCGTTTGCCAGAAGACTTTTAAGCAGTCTTCGCATCTAATGCAGCACATGCTGGTTCACACTGGAGAGAGACCTTATGAGTGCAATATTTGTGGGCGGGCGTACAATCATATCTCCAGCCTGATAAGACACAGGCGTTGCCATAGAGAAGAGACAGGCGTTGACGCAAACGGCTCGCTATCGGCCACAGACGTCGAGACCGCTGCTGCAGCTGCTGTTGTGGCGGCTGCTACTGCAGCCATGTCGGAGCCTCAGGTAGGGTCTGGGGAAGTGCCGGTGGCTGGGACAGAGCAAAATGTCATCATGCACCAAGATGGCCCGTTTACTTGCAACCTGTGTTGGAAAGTATTTAAGAAGCAAAGTCATCTACACCAGCATCAGATTATCCATACAGGGGAAAAACCTTTTAGCTGTAGTATATGTGAAAAAAGCTTCAACAGGCGTGAAAGTTTGAAGCGTCACGTGAAGACTCACTCCAACTCGCTGAAAGTCCAGTGTGAAGTCTGCGGCAAAGCGTTTCGGGACACCACTTATTTATTGAAGCATCAAGCCACCCATACAGGTGAACGACCAGATTACAAGTGTGATGTGTGTGGAAAATCATATGCAGCCCCTCAGAGCCTGCTGAGACACAAACACGTGCATGAGCCCAACGTTTCATTGCCGCAGGAGTTGGTGCCATCCCAACAAGTGCTTAGTGTGGACGTCAAGGAAGCAGTGGCAGCGGTTCCTTATGAGACCACAACCCTAATTGCGGCAGATATTGCTCAGACTGATGCAGCGGCTGTTGGTGTCATTGAAAGAATTGGATCCGTGTTTGCCCAGACTCCACTGCGCAGGCAGTCCTCTCTCTCAAGCAATACAAACAAAAACTTCTGCTGTAATGTATGTGGACGAGGATTTGGTAGGCGGGAAACTCTAAAACGCCACGAACGCATTCACACTGGTGAAAAACCTCACCAATGCTCTGTCTGTGGCAAGCGGTTCAGAGAATCTTTCCACCTCACTAAGCATCACGTGGTCCACACTCGAGAACGTCCTTACAAGTGTGAGTTGTGTGGGAAGGTTTTCGGTTACCCTCAGAGTTTAACACGTCACAAACAGATCCACAGGCTTCAGCTGCCTTGTACAATACCAGCAGGAGCCCTTCCACCTGATCGCCTTACGTTCGGGTGCACGGATTGCGGAGAAAGGTTTCCAGATTCATTTCACTTAATGAATCACAAAGAGCTGCACATGAGCGAAAAGCCATATGTTTGTGACACGTGCGGAAAATGCTTTGGTTTTATCGAAAACTTAATGTGGCACAAACTTGTACATCAAACAGCAACAGAACGTCTACTACCTGTAAGCCAATGTCTACAGGACGCAGAAGGCAATCAAGTAAACAGCTGTATGCAGGATGCTCTTGCAAATGAGATGGTGCCAACGTCCGGGGCAGCAGCTGCATCTACCGGGCAAGTCAACCCCGTTTCTGAAGAGCACCCCATGATACCCAGCGGTGAAAGATTTTCTTGCAGTATTTGCGGCCAAACCTTTAAACACTTCTTGGGCCTGGTAACCCACAAATACGTGCACTTAGTCAGACGCACGCTTGCTTGCAATGTCTGTGGACAAAGCTTTGCAGGAGCATACGACTTACTGCTACATCGTCGCAGCCACTTGCTGAAGAGGCATTTCACGTGCTCGTTATGTGGCAAGCGCTTCTGGGAAGCAACGCTGCTCATGCGTCATCAGCGCTGTCACACAGAAGAGCGCCCTTACCGCTGCAACATTTGCGGACGCGGTTTCTTACATTCTTGGTACCTACGACAGCACAAAGTAGTCCACACGGGAGAACGTGCTTATAAGTGCGCTTTGTGCAACAAGCGTTTTGCCCAGTCCTCCAGTTTAGCAGAACATCAGAGACTGCACATCGTGGCTCGTCCTCAGCGATGTCCAACCTGTGGCAAAACGTTCCGCTACCGATCCAATCTCCTAGAACACCAAAGAGTGCATCTTGGTGAAAAGGTGTACCGATGTGATCAGTGCGGCAAGAGTTTCTTCTACATTTCATCCATTCTACGTCATCAAAGATCTCATGATGCTAAAGCAGACCTTCGCTGTTCCTGTTGCCTGAAACTGTTCAAGGATCCAAAGTATTTCAGCAAACACGTACAAGCCCACCAAGGTGGGCGTCCCTTTAAATGTGGGACCTGTGGAGAGGGTTTTAGCAATACCTATGGACTAAAGAAGCATCGACATGTACATAAGATGGAAAAACTGGCTGCAGCTGCAACACTCGTGGAAGGACAGCAGTCTATGCAACCAGGGGGAAGTAACTGCAGTTCATAAGGCATGTCCTACTGTTTCTGAAGTCTAAATCTAGTGAAGGTCATGCATTCTGTAATTAGCCAATTTGGCTAAATAAAAGATACTTAATATTTAACTGTAACACGGGGTATTCAAGGTGACTGACACCTTCAATGCCAAAACGTATGTAAAGCCATTCAGATATAATAGCTGTGAAATATTGCAGTGCTTTCCTGTAAGCAATTTTAACAATATTTAAGTGTCATAGTGTTTTAAAGTACCTACGTTTTATTATATAACAATATATCTCACGTCCTTAATTAAATTCTTACTATTAGTCACTTCTCTCTGGTTAATGTGAATCATAGTGGTTGCTACTGTCATGAAGTGTAGGGATAATAGTTACAAGGGATTATTTTTTTTTTTTTGTATAAATGAAATTGAAAAATTAAGTGAAATGTCATATATATTTATTAAACCCTGTCAGCAAAGCAACACATTTAAAGCATTAAGTGTGGTTTAAATGAGATTTTAGCTTTACTAAATTAACCTCCCTGGTGCTATGATTATTTCTGGATTTACCAGGGAAAAAAATCATACCGCTAGATAGATCTGCAGCATCCCCTGCACTCACCTCCCCTGCATCCAGCGCTGCAATTCACCCTCCGGGTGGCGTTCTACTCCTATAGTGAGATCGCTATTTGTCATCATGACGAGAAATGGCTATCTCATCCGAGGGATCCAGAGCCTCCGAGGACTGGAAGAAAAATGGCTGCCAGCGCCTGAACCCCAGGGGAGGTGAGTTGAAACGCCCGCCGTGCTTCAGGCTCTGAATAGGCCTCCCAGCGGCTACCCTGAGTCAGGCTCGGGATTACTGCACCTGGCTTCTTATTTTCCTCCCCAAGCCTCTCTGGGTTACGGCCAGGGAGTTTAAAGTAAACCTGTATCGAAAGGAAAAAAAGTGGATACTTGCCTTAGTAGAGGGAAGCCTTTGGATGGTCTAGAGCAGTGTTTCTCAACATTTCATTGGTATGTACCCCTTTTAAAACCCTGTACTCACTAAGTACCCCCTAGCATAGTAAATATTATCACAAGTACCCCTTGACTTGACAAATAATATTTAATCGTAGTACATGATAATCAGTTATAAACCATGTCCAAGCATTTACTATTGCTTTTAATTATTTAAACACCAAATTAGTATTTTAGCTAAGATTTATCATTTTCTAAAACTCTAAATTTGTTATTCTTGGTTAAATATATCAACCCGAGTACCCCCTGGAATCATCAGGAGTACCCCCTGGGGTACACGTACCACACGTTGAGAACCTAGGGTCTAGAGGCCAGGGCCGAGGCAGAGGCTGGAGAGGCTCCAGCCTCAGGGCGCAGTGTAGGAGGGGGCGCACAATTCATTCAGCTGTCATTCCTAATTGTGTTTGAAGCAGAAAGAAATAAGAAAAGGGGATACATGACAGTGACTGCAAGCCAGATAACTAGAGATTAAGGTGTTGGGGAGGTTGGGGGCCTTGGGGCACCTATTAGTCTAATAGCAATCCGTGTGTGACGGCTGGGGTGGGAGGGATGGAGGGGCGCACTTTTGTGTTTCAGCCTTGGGTGCTGAAGGACCTTGTCCCGCCTCTGCTAGAGGCTTCCCATGTTCTTAACCCCGCCCCCACTTGCCAGGACCCTTTTTTTGGTTGCATCAGCGTTCCGTTCTGTGTACAAGAACGTGATCGACAAGTTCTTGTTGGATATGTTTAGAAGGACACTGCACAGAAAGGCTGGGCTCTTAACTGAGGGAAGTATTCATTTTTCTTTTTTTTTTTTCGATACAGGTCTGCTTTTTGCTCGGTTTAAAATACTGGCATGCCATTCACACTGTAAATTATGTCTACAAGGTGAGTGCTGTCAAGAATGCATCGATAAGCGGGTGAGAGTGGCTTTCGATGCAAGCAGTGGGGAATATGTGTTAAACATGAATCGGTACACATTGGAGCTATCGTACTATCAGTATAAGCACAGAGGTCAGTACAATCCCTTTATAGTACATTCCAAGGGACTGGACCACGTAGTTTACTATATCAGAAATTGTCATACTCAAGCACATAAAGTATACTACCGGTATATCTTAATTCAGTCAATAATTGTGAGTTATTTTTTAATGCTTCAGCAAGTGAGCACAGACAATTTCTTAGCTAGATCCAAATGCACAGTGCTCAATATATAGGGATTTGCATGCAATAATCATGCAACAGTTTGCACAGGAAGCATAGGTCTCACCGGTTAATGCAGGTGCAATACTGATAGTGTGCTCTTCTTTCCACACTTCTGTGCAGCCTGGAAGATGCTGTAGCACTGCAGTCATGCACAAGCAGCCAACGAATTGTAGCCTGCCCACATGGGCCCAGAGTAGCCAGCAGATTACAAATGACTGCCCACCGACTACAGCGCATGGGTTTCTGACTGATGTATAATGTATGATCCCGCCCACTCTCCACTGTAGCCAGGATACAGAATACTGCAGGGGCCAAAAACCGCGAACAATGCCATTCCAGCGCAGGACACTTGGGCGCAGCAGTGAGTAACAGAAGACGGAGCTGAAGTTACTTATAAAACACTAAAATTCGTCCTCCAGCAATTGCTGAAAGCCATATTATTTCATTCCCCACCATCCATGGCGGCCTGGAGGGGAATAGTATTTAAAATCAATGGGAATTTGTGCAGGAGCAAGATAAGCCATACAGGCTGTATCCTGCGCCCAAGTCTCCTGCGCCGATACCTCTCGTACGGGGAAAAACTGGTTCACTATAACCAGTTCTATTTTATCCGAGTTTACTATACCAGGGGTTCTTCTCATATATTTATAATGGTGCTTGGCTGGGACCTAGCCATTTAGTTTACTATACCCAAAGTTTACGAGAACGAGATTATACTGTAACACCTTATACTGGAGGTTGAAAATCAGTCATACAAGTTATATTACATTATTAATCAGGGCCTTATTTTAAGACATAGAAGCACCCGTACGCATAATGTAAGTACATTAACATTTTTAAATGACTATCTCCTTTTAGTAGTACTATTTTAGTAACAGCGTGTTTTAGCGTGCTTTTAACCACTTCACATCCAGACCTTTTTTTCCCCACTTATTGACCAGAGCAGTTTTGACAGTTTAGCTGTGTCCTTATTTAATCAGAAATAACTTTATCCCTACATAGGACACAGAAATGAAATATATATTGCTTTTTTCAAGACAAACTAGGCTTTCATTGTATGCCATTTTTTCCCCTCAAACAATTTTGTTTTCTATGAATTGTAATGGGAAAACAAAGAAAAAATAGAAAAAACATTTATTTCTCAATTTTACCAATTCCAGTTTAAAAATAAAAAGTGCTACTGTAGATAAAAAACACAAATTTTGTTTGGCTATTCTTACTGCTTATCATAAAACTTAGATTATGTTCCGGTCACAATTTATGGTGAAGATATTTGATTCTGAAATAATGTTACAGAGTGTATTTTTCACTATGAACTGAGAAAATAAAAGTATTAATAGTAAAAATCAATCTTATTAGCTCAGGAAACATATATTCCCATTCACCAATTAGTGCTGCATCAGATAGTGCCAGAAATGTGCACAGGAGCAAGCCCAATCCTGCACTGCTTCTGTACAAGTCAGTAGATCTACTGACTTGTGGCTTAGATGAAGTCACAGAGGACGTATATCTACTGACTTGTGGTTAAAGTGAACTTGGGAGAATCTAAAGGGAGAAATTTATATACTTACCTTTGGAGCGGGAAGCCTCTGTTCCAGCGCTGGGACCCCTGAAGTTCCATGGAGCTCACTGCACTGCCCCTGTGCATTAGGTTGGTAACACCGAAACATTGAGGAGAAGGGTCGTGGGGAAAGCTTTTGAAGGATGCAGAGGCTTCCCCCTCTCAAGGTAAATTGGGCTGTATTTTCCCTTCAGGTACACTTTAAAGGATAATTGAGGCAAAGAATATTGTTAGAATAAGAGGAGCAGGCGCGTATAGGGAGAAGTCCTCATGCCCACGGCTTACCCGTTCACCTCTGTCCCACTCCGTTCTCTCGTTAGAGTCATCAGAAGCTACTTCCGGGTCGGCAGCAGTGTGCCCGGCGGCGTGCCATCGATCGCTGCTGCTGCCAGCCTTTGGGAATATTTAGTAATTCTTCCAGTCTGACTTATATGCAGAGCTGTTTGTGCATAGGGAGAGTTGCATACACATGTAATGTTTTGTTCTCCAGGATACAGTAGAAAAGGTGACCAGCCACCAAAGTTTGACAACAGCAGTTCAGGTAACATTTACAGTATGCAAAACAAATGCTTGTTGAAAGACTGTTTTAGATATGTAACGTCCACTTTTACCTGAAAACCCCTTGACTGCCTTCTCTGATGAAATTACTTTGTGACAAAAACAGGATCGCTATATGAACAGTAAAGGGCATGAGAACATACTGCCAAGAAAATAATTTTTAGGGGGTGGGGGGTAGATATTGCTTGACTTGAAAAGCTTTATTAAAAACCTATTTCAGCAGTATTCAACAATAGGGATGGCCCAAAATTGATCAATCAAATTCTACCTTTAGTGGGCTTCAAATGGTCCATTTTCAAGTTCCATACATTTTTCGTCCGTCATGAAGGAGTCCGCACACAGACTAATCGGAGCAATCACCACAAGTTTATTGTCCCATCACATGTATTATAAATCCACAGTCTGACCTGCATAGGCCGACGATCGTTTCGGGGCCACTCAGGGTCCCCTTTATCAAGGCGGGTAGCAGAAAAGACATATACACCTTATCAGTGCAAAAACATCACAATAAATACCCCCAAACACAAATCCACAACTCCGCCCGTGGGCGTGTACATCAATCAAAAAGACATTTCACGTTTGAATGACACAAATTATGTCCTGTCATTGGGCTTCCTCACCTGCCAGTCAGTCCGCCTTGCCCTGTTCACAGACCCCACAGGCCCACATCAGAGTCCAACTCACTAAGCGGGGTGGGCGTGACCCATGGTCGCTCGAAGGTCCAATCCACCGTCTGGGCACTATCCACCAATCAGAGTGCCGGTGCGCCACGCGTACGTACGGACGCATTGTCACATGGCGCACACCCACCAATCAGAGTGCCAGCGCGTCACACGGACGCACTGTCCCTCGTCCCATGGACGCCCGCCGCGATGCGCTGGCACTCTGATTGGTGGGTGTGCGCCATGTGACAATGCGTCCGTACGTACGCGTGGCGCACCGGCACTCTGATTGGTGGATAGTGCCCAGACGGTGGATTGGACCTTCGAGCGACCATGGGTCACGCCCACCCCGCTTAGTGAGTTGGACTCTGATGTGGGCCTGTGGGGTCTGTGAACAGGGCAAGGCGGACTGACTGGCAGGTGAGGAAGCCCAATGACAGGACATAATTTGTGTCATTCAAACGTGAAACGTCTTTTTGATTGATGTACACGCCCACGGGCGGAGTTGTGGATTTGTGTTTGGGGGTATTTATTGTGATGTTTTTGCACTAAGGTGTATATGTCTTTTCTGCTACCCGCCTTGATAAAGGGGACCCTGAGTGGCCCCGAAACGATCGTCGGCCTATGCAGGTCAGACTGTGGATTTATAATACATGTGATGGGACAATAAACTTGTGGTGATTGCTCCGATTAGTCTGTGTGCGGACTCCTTCATGACGAAAGTATTTGATGGCCTTGGGGCCCGGCACCAGCTTACCCACTGACGTGAGTGCGGTCTTTTGATTCACCATACATTTTTCGTACATCTATGTCAACTCTGAATTAATTGCAACTCGTTGACCATCACTAGTCAGTAATAAGGTCCGTACACACGCCTGATCAAAGGCAACGACGGGTCCGTCGTCACTTCCTGCTGGGCGTGTTTTCAGCAGACAGTACAGCGTGTGTACAGTCTGTCGCTGGACTGAGAAGGCTGTTTTTTACAGCCTTAGTCCAGCGACAGATTATACACACGCTGTACTGACTGCTGAAAATACGCCTAGCAGGAGGTGACGACGGACCTGTCGTTGCCTTTGATCAGGCGTGTGTACGGACCTATACATGCCAATGCCACAGGAAAAAAAGGTGAACTGATATGTTATCTTACATAACAGAGTATTGAAGTTGTGCATCAACTCTGGAAGTTTAAAATGGATATAGCCATGAATCCGTTGAACTAAAACATTTTGATGTTAGCATTAGAAATATATTACAGTAATGGTTAATTGTGTGTTTTTGAAGATAAATTAAAATTATCTTGACCTGTTTTTCCCTGTATCCAAAACACCAGTACTGCAATTCCAGCATGAAGTATTTTGGGAGAGCTAAGATATAGTGTACAGACTTTTGACATTTCGCTAAGGGGAAGGAAGATATATGCAGATAGAAGAAATAAAAAGAAAATAAAACTCTTGAGAGAAGACTTGTGGTTGTAGTTCTGCCACAGAAACAAGAAATACTATACAGGTGGACAAAAAAGGCTTGCCAAACACTGATTGCTCCCCCCTTTTCAAGTCTTATCATTTAGATTGGTTCCGCCAGTAACCTTTTTACTGCCACTAATCTGATTAACATCCAATCAAGTTTAGACAGTTTGGAATCATGAGGGCTGGTTCACATTGGGGCGATTCTTCAGCTCTTTGCTGATCGTCGCTGATCAGCAAAGCGCTGCTACAATGTATCCCTATAGATACATTCACACTGCAGCGATTACGATCAGTCGCAAACACGCTGCATTCTATTGCACGGGAATCACGAGCACAAATCGCAAGATTTTGCCCGCAAATCACTGAGCCGATCGCGGGCAAAGCGCCAAGTGTGAACCGGCCCTGTCTTGGAGTAGTGGTAAGTTGTTACCAGTTGGAGTGCAGGTCTGCATCAAGCAGTACAAAGCTAGCAGAGCAATGGTTTTATCAATTTTGATCAGATGTCTAATCAAGATTGATCACTGCAAAGTTGTGATTTGATTGCTTCTCAGCTGACTGCTTTTGTTTGATTAATCAATAAAATGATTGAACTACAATGGACCCCTATGTGGCTACCTTAGGGGGAAGAAAGTTTTAAATAAAAAATGTAATTAGAGGATATTTGAATGCATTGCATAGTAGAATTCTCCTTAGTGTGGGCACCTCTCATAAGACATGCTGCTGGATTTCACATCTGAGAATATGATGCCAGCTGCTGCCTTCAACACAGAGGATGCAAGGAAAATGGGAGCCAAAGTGAAGCAGTTGACCAGAGCAACCAGCCGGCTTTCAGCAGTTAATTGAAACGAGGAAGCTGGGTAAGGGCTGGTTCTTACGGATGCTTGGCGGCGTTTACAGTCAAGTGTTTGGGACTCATCAGCAAAACACTCCCATTAAAGTGAATGGCAGCGTTTAGCATTGCGCAGTTACCGGCGATTACTGTTGATTGCGCAAATGCGGCATTCCGATCCTGATTTACTGTGTCGTTTCAGCCAGCCCTAGAAGTCCAGCCCCACCCCGACCAACCCATTCCCACCCCCCGAACGAGACGTCATAGGACGACGCGGCATGAACAAGCACTTACTGAAACTTTTGCTGTGGTTTTCTTTGCACCTGTCTTGATAAGTCGGCCACCTTTCATGCTGGGGTACAATAGAGATGGTAAAAGCGCATTTTGTAATGATTTTAGCACTGCTTTCCAGAACGATTTCTGGTGATTTTAAAGCGCTTTGGAATTTAATGGTAGCGATTTGTATTGCAATTTGATTTTTCCCTTTTTTTTTTTTTGTTTTTTTTTTGTTTGTGGTTCTGGGTAAAGAAATAGCTGCAAATATGTTTCATAGGAAGAGTAGGAAATGGGGGAGCTTTCCAGGGAATTTGAATTCAGGATTAGGGGTTATGAGCTAGGGTGCATGAATAAAACTATGTACAGGTCCTTGGTAAGGCCCTTTTCTCAAAAGCAGCTGAACTGTGTGCTTGTTGGTAAAGTTGGGCCGAACCTCCGATTTTAGGTTCGCGAAAAAAAAAAAAAATTTATGATGGCCACAAAAGTGATGGAAAAGATGTTTCAAGGGGTCTAACACCTGGAGGGGGTATGGCGGAGTGGGATACACGCCAAAAGTCCCCGGGAAAAATCTGGATTTGACGCAAAGCAGCGTTTTAAGGGCAGAAATCATATTGAATGCTAAATGACAGGCCTAAAGTGCTTTAAAGAGAACCCGAGGTGTGTTTAAAGAATGTTATCTGCATACAGAGGCTGGATCTGCCTATACAGCCCAGCCTCTGTTGCTATCCCAAACCCCACTAAGGTCCCCCTGCACTCTGCAATCCTTCATAAATCACAGCCATGCTGTGAGGCTGTGTTTACATCTGTAGTGTCAGTCTCAGCTGCTCCCCCGCCTCCTGCAGAGCTCCGGTCCCTGCCCCCGTCCCTTCCCTCCAATCAGTAGAAAGGGAAGGGATGCAGGCGGGGACTGGAGTTCTGCAGGAGGCGGGGAGAGCAGCAGACTGACACTATAGAGATAAACACAGCCAGCTCTGACAAGCTGTTTGTCAGCAGCGTGGCTGTGATTTATGAGGGATTGCAGAGTGCAGGGGGACCTTAGTGGGGTTTGGGATAGCAACAGAGGCTGGGCTGTATAGGCAGATCCAGCCTCTGTATGCAGATAATATTCTTCAAACCCACCTCGGGTTCTCTTTAAAATATCTTGCATGTGTATACATCAATCAGGTAGTGTAATTAAGGTACTGCTTCACACTGACACACCAAACTGTTCACTGAACAGAACAGGTATGCAGTGGCGGGTTCACTGAACAGAACAGGTATGCAGTGGCGGGTTCACTGAACAGAACAGGTATGCAGTGGCGGGTTCACTGAACAGAACAGGTATGCAGTGGCGGGTTCACTGAACAGAACAGGTATACAGTGGCAGGTTCACTGAACAGAACAGGTATGCAGTGGCGGGTTCACTGAACAGAACAGGTATGCAGTGGCGGGTTCACTGAACAGAACAGGTATGCAGTGGCGGGTTCACTGAACAGAACAGGTATGCAGTGGCGGGTTCACTGAACAGAACAGGTATGCAGTGGCGGGTTCACTGAACAGAACAGGTATGCAGTGGCGGGTTCACTGAACAGAACAGGTATGCAGTGGCGGGTTCACTGAACAGAACAGGTATGCAGTGGCGGGTTCACTGAACAGAACAGGTATGCAGTGGCGGGTTCACTGAATAGAACAGGTATACAGTGGCGGGTTCACTGAACAGTACAGGTATGCAGTGGCGGGTTCACTGAACAGGTATGCAGTGGTGGGTTCACAGTACAGGTATGCAGTGGTGGGTTCACAGAACAGGTATGCAGTGGTGGGTTCACAGAACAGGTATGCAGTGGCGGGTTCACAGAACAGGTATGCAATGGTGGGTTCACAGAACAGGTATGCAGCCAGGGACAAGCTATGCCTAACTAATCTTTCCCTATGAGAGAGAGTGTGCAGCAGCTCGCCCTACTCTCACTAATGCAGGCACACGAGTGACCGTAATGGTCGCCGCTGCCTGCCTTTTAGTAGGGGGGAGTGGCTTCAGGGGCTAGTGTAGCCTAATTGGCTTCACTGTGCCTGCTGACTGTGATGTAGAGGGTCAAAGTTGACCCTCCATGGTGCATTATGGGGCGAACCGAACTTCCGCAAAGGTTCGCCTGCGGGACGCGAACCACGGAAGTTCGCATGGAACCGTTCGCAGGTGAACCGTTCGGCCCAACTCTACTTGTTGGGAAGTGCAGCCTCCCAGATGTCGCCCAGTAGGGCCTTCCTGCTGCAATTTCATGTGGCCTAATGTCAGCTTTAGTTAAAGGGAACCTAAACTGAGATGGATATGGAGTTTTCCTTTTAAAAAAATACCAGTTGCCCGACTTTCCTGCTGATCTTGTGTCTCATACTACATATACATGTCTAATACTTTTAGCCACAACCCCTCAACAAGCAGATCAGGTGCTTTGACTGATGTCAGACTGGATTAGCTGCATGCTTGTTTTAGGCGTGTGATTCAGCCACTGCTGCATCCAATGATATCAGCAGGGCTGGTGTTGTTTAAAAGGAAAAATCCATATCCCTCTCAGTTTAGGTTCCCTTTAAAAAATGGGTCTTGTTAGTTCTCAGTGTGGCTGCATTAAGATGTGACTCCTGTAAAGTAGGTGCCTTTCCAATGGCCATTGCACCAGAGCAGCTGCCAGACTGATTCGCTGCACTCGGTATGCTGTAGAAAAGATGCATTACATTCATCTGAAATGGTCATTCGTACATATCTACATGTTGAGACTATACTCCACAACTAGAATACAAGAGCTAGACGTAGGCACAGTTCCCCAACCCTGTCCTCAAGGCCCACCAACAGTACATTTTTTGCAGAAAACCACAAACATGCACAGGTGAGGCAATTAGTGTCTCAGCAGAGCTAATTAACTACCTCTCTGGATTTCCACAGAACATGCACTGTTAGTGAACCTTGAGAACAGAACAGGGTTGGGGAACACTGGATGCAGGGACTGAACAGGATCTATGATACTAAAGGACCAATGAGACCAGACTAGCTGACAAAGCAAACACCACAAAAGCTTTTTAAACTCTAGAGATTTTAAAAGCTCTTGCTAATGCTAAGGGGGATTTTTACAAATTCACATGGCTCCAGTGTGCACACACACACACACACACACACACACAGGATAACATTAGTAACACTACTGGTGTGCACCAGCCCTATAAGTCATTTATATACACCAGTGTAGTATGCAGTGAGAGGGGACAAACACAAAGCTAATCTGCAGGTAAGAGAAGATGGGAAATATAAACACGATTGACAAGGCACATGCAAAAGCCAAATGTACTACAGTAGCTGAGTGGTTAAAACTATTTAACACTTCAAGTTACCAGATTGAATACTGTGTGGTTTGTCATTTGTTCCACTTCCACATCAGACTAAGCATCTGCTAATGTTTTTTAAAATATACAACACTTCAGGGTCATCTCCAGTTTGCCCTTTTTTGGAGAACCGCTATGCTGAAGCTCCAGCTATGCACTTTAGAGAGGAGCTGTGAGTTAGGATTCTCAGAGTGCTGTGAACACATTCTGTTGACAGGCACCATCTGCAGCACAATGCAACAAGTCTCAGTGCAGCGTGCATATCCTCTTGGCAGAATGCTAATGGTACCCACCACCAGATAGCCTCTATCACAGACGTGTGCTATGATGTTATCTGTTCTGTATCACAGATGAATACTTATAGATTTATACATACCTGGGGCTTCCTCCAACCCCCTCAGCACCGATCGCTCCCACGCTGTCTTTCTCTGCCTTCTCGTCCTGGAAGAAGCCCTGTAAGTTTGGCCAGTCGGTGCATGCGCAGTGCGGCTGTACGTGCCCCCGTTTCGCTCCCGCAGCTTGGAGTGTTCTGCGCACTGCGCAGACACAGAGTGCTCCCTTCCACGGGCGTTACGAGGCTTGTACCGGGACAACGAAAAGGTGGAGGAAGTCGACGTGGGAGGGAGCTGGAGGAAGGTATTTATAAATCTTTTATAACTATTCGTCTCTGGTTTACTTTATAGTGCACTAATTCTACTTGATTTAGATGAGCATATGTGTGTGCAGTGCCATTCCTATAAACTATACTGAGTGCATTTATTTTTGTCACTGAAAGCATTAAATATTCAGGTATGCAAATGACAGTTTATCTCTAGTCAGAACCAAGTACCCTCATTGAAAAGTACTTACAGCCATAAAAGTCTTCCGTGGCAGATAAAAGCTTAAGAGGAAGCTTAAAGAGAACACGAGGTGGGTTCTAAGAATCCGATTAGCATACAGAGGCTGGTTCTGCATACAGTGACCAGCCTCTGTTTCTATACTGTTTCCCACTCTGCTGTCCCCCATAAATCAATCACTGTGCTGGCAACATGCCAGCCGGCTGTTTACATTTCGCCAACCGGCTGTTTACATGTGAAGTGTCAGTCTGCCGCTCCCCCGCCTCCTCCATAGCGCCATTCCCCGCCCACTTTCCTTCAATCAGCGGGGAGGGAAGGGACATGGGCGGGGACTGGCGCTATGGAGAAGGCGGGGGAGCGGCAGACTGACACTTTACATGTAAACAGCCGTCGCCAGCACAGCAATTGATTTATGGGGCATAGCAGAGCGCAGGGGGGAGACGGTATAGCAACAGAGGCTGGGTATTATATGCAGACCCAGCCTCTGTATGCTAATTGGATTCTTAGAACCCACCTCAGGTTCTCTTTTTAAAAGGGGAAAAAAAATGCAAATAGCTCATAGCCTGTAACTCGGGAACACTAAAAGACTAAGACATTAAACCTACTTTTTTAGCTTTTAAACAGAAAATAAAACTGGTTGAAAAAAAAACCCTCATATTTAGGAGTAGGACTTATCTGTTTATCTCATTAGTTTATTTTCAATTTAGGTTTGCTTCAATCTAGGTACACAGTAGGGATAGTCGATGGGATTATAATAATTCCAAGTTGATGCAAATTATACAAAGCTTTGAAATAGACAAATCTTCTAAAACATCTGTAAGTGTATTCTTACCTTATCCACTCTGTGACCGCCTAACACGATTGGCGGCCGCAGAGTGGCTCTGTTGTTCCTCCACGCTGCTGCCATATGGCGCCATCTCACGAGGAGCGAGATTAGACGGGAGCTCACACGAGTTTAGGTCTGTAAACACAGCAGGGAACAGCGATCAGCCTGCCAGCCCATGATCAGCGCTGGCAGGCTGTTTTTTATATCTATAATTTAAAAAAAATTCTATAGTGCTGCGATCTTGCACAATGCTGTACAAAAGATTGATTTGTCACTTAACTGTCCCTCATAGGGGTCACAATCTAATCCCTTTCATAGGCATATGCCTATGTATTTATAGTGTAGTGTATGTATCATAGTCTCGAGCCAAATTTAAAGGGGGGAGGGGCAATTAAAAAAAAAATTCTAAAAAAAAAAAGCAAAATTTTTATCTATAAAAACAAAATACAAATAGCAGCAGCAATCAAATACCACCCAAATAAAGCTCTATTTGTGAGAAGAAAAGAGGGTAAAATTCATTTGGGTGCTAAGTTGTATGACTGAGCAATAAACCGTTAAAGTTGTGAAGTGCGGAATTGTAAAAAATGGCCTGGTTACTAGGGGGTATAAACCTTTGGTCCTCAAGTGGTTAAAGGTCAAGCAAGGCCAATTGCATAACCATCCCCAGCACAGCCAGACAATGCTGCAGCATGAGAAGGGTGTCCTAGCAAAAACATCTTCAAATACCTTGCAGAGGCTCCAAACTGAAACAATGAATATCCTTCCTTAGGAGCTGCAGCAGCAAATGAATTGGCTCAGAATTCTTAACATTTCAGTGATCATCTCTAGTTTTTAGTGGGACATAAAGTCTTGCAGAGGTTTAGAAATCTCTGAAGATGCCTCAAAGGACAAGCGAGGCGAATGAAATCTATCTTTACTTACTTAGGGCTTCTTCCAGCCCCTACAAGTCATGTGTGTTCCTATCCATAGCTCCAGTCTTCTATCTCCTGGGAGAAGTTCCAGGTTCAAGAGTCCAGGTTCATGCATGTGCAGTACAGATAGGCCTAGATTTTCCTGTAGTTTTCCGACTCAATTCTGTTATCTTTTCTTATCTATTTCCATACACTTCTTTGAGAAATCAATCAGAAAATGTCAGGATCCCTCCTGTAGCGTGTTCTGTCCGTTGTAGTGGAGCTGCAAACGGACAGTTCTGGCTTATCTGCTTGCATTCGGTTGTGCATTCGCAATAAGTCTCATTGTCATTTGCAATCACTTTGCAGTTCTGGGCAGCTCAGGATGCTGTCATCATTCCACCAATTGCTTGCTGCAGCTGAGCTGCGGCCAGATAGCCCTGGATTTCCTGCATGCATATTGTTACATAATACTGCATGTATTTCTTATGGGAGTCCTTTGTATTCACAGCCAGCTAGCAAATGGTAATCAAGCCAGCTCAGGATTAAATAATTACCATTCAGCTGTGTGGAAATGTGCATACTTGCATCCATTGGCTGATGCCAGTTTAAAAGTCTGCCTCCCATTTTAGACCCTGCCCATCATAGCGGTCAGTACGCTGGTCTGCTGGGCACCTTGTTACTCTGTATAGTTCTGTTATTGTGGTTCTATGCGACCTTATTATTTGTGCTTTAGCTAGTTTCTTGATAAATATATATGCAGACTTGCTAATATATATTTATCCATAGCCGTTTGTTATTTTTCTTATTATTGTGTATTGCCTAGTTCCATGCTTGATGGACGTTCGCTACATCCGCGGTGGGTCAGTGAAGTCCATTATCCAGATAGCTTGGATTCTGCCATCATCACGTTGGTGACTGGTAGTATTCCTGCTACTCTAGTTTCTGGGAATGTAACTATAGGCTGCAGTTGCTATTAGTTACGTTCTATCCTGAAGTCTTCCCTGGGTGGATGCTTGCTGGTGACTGTTGTTAGCCTTCTTGCTCTGCTTCTGTAGACGTGACTGTGAGCTGCAGTTGCTACTAGTTACGCTCCAATCTTTAGTCCTGTCTTGTACCTGTCTGAATGCTTGCTATCGCTAAGGCAGCACAGTGCGAACTAAGGCAGTGCAACATCACACTGCGCTGCCATTGTGTTCTATTTGTAGCAATATCAGAAGCCCAGAGCTGCAGTTGCTCTGGGCAGCCTGTGTAGCCTTTTCCATTATTCAGCTACCAGCCTCGTTGCTCTGGGTGGTCAAAGTATAACCCCCAAGCATTACAGAAAAATGTTCGAAAATAAGATTGGACATGTTGGAAATTATCTATCTATCGAATCATCTATCAAACACAAAATTGTATGATGTCTACCTAACATTACACCGTGCACCACTGATGAGCAGCCTAGGTGAAGGAAATGTTCATATTTCCCTAGGGGGCAGCTTACAGCTTAGCATTTTAATTGAAAGCTTTTTCATAATGCACTGCTGCATATAATACATAGAAACGTGCATGAAAATGCATAGCATCTGAAAGTGAAGTGCAGAAGGACTAATCACTTAAAGTATACCTGGGAGGAAGCTTAACCTCCTGAGCGATAATCCCGGGGCTGAGCTCGGGGTATGTCGCGCAGGAGGATTTCTCAGGCCCCGCTGGGCCGATTTGCATAATTTTTTTTTTTGTTACACGCAGCTAGCACTTTGCTAGCTGCGTGTAACTTCCGATCGCCGCCGCTCACTGCCGATCCGCCGCTACCCGCCGTTCCGCGCAGCCCCCCCCCCCCTCCCCAACCCCTTGCGCAGCCTGGCCAATCAGTGCCAGGCAGCGCTGAGGGGTGGATCGGAACTCCCTATGACGTCGGTGACGTCATCCCGCCCCGTCGCCATGGCGACCAGGGAAGCCCAGCAGGAAATCCCGTTCTGAACGGGATTTCCTGCTTACTCTGATCGCCGAAGGCGATCGGAGTGGGTGGGGGGATGCCGCTGCGCTGCGGCTATCATGTAGCGAGCCCTGGGCTCGCTACATGATTTAAAAAATAAAAAAAATTAAAAAATAGTGCTGCGCCACCTCTTGGGCGATATAATTGTATCGCCCAGAGGGTTTAAATTAGTGTTATACATATCTGGGGCTTCCTCTAGCCCACTGTTCCCCAACCATGTCCTCAAGGCCCACCAACAGTGCATGTTTTGTGGAAATGCACAGAGGTAGTTTATCAGCTCTGCTGAGACACTAATTACCTCACCTGGGAATGTTTATGGTTTTCTGTAAAATGTACTTGTTGGTGGACCCTGAGGACAGGGTTGGGGAACTCTGCGCCCCCCTTCACGCTGATCTGACCCTCGCCATCCTCTGCAATCTGGCCCAGTAACTTCGGGAGTTGGGGCTTACTATGCATGCCTGGCGGCGCTTGCGCGCCCCTTCGCACTCCCATTGCAGGGAAAGTTCTGTGCATGCGCAGTATGACTGGCCTAATTACCAGGCCAGATTGCGAGGGAACGAGGCGGGGGAGGAGCACGGCAAGGCACAGATCAACGTGAAGGGGGCTAGAGGGAGCCGCAGATATGTATGAAACTTATTTTAAAGGGAACCTGAAGCGACTAAAATTATTTAAAATAAACACATGACGCAGCTGCAAATAATTATTACACACTAACCTCACGTCAGTTCCTCTCAGAAGCTCACCATTTTCTTCTTACAGCGATCCCTTCCAGTTCAGACAAGATTTTGTCAAAACTGAAATATACTAGTGCCAGTCGGTTATCAGCAGCTGTCAGTTACAACTGAATGTGCAAGGTAATGTCCATGTTTCCCTATGGCTCGAGTGGTTGATATTACCGTTTAACAGTGTGCTGAGCAGGAAGCTGTTATGGGGTAATGGCCATTTTTAAAATGGAGGACGGAGAAATACATTGATCCCAGTGGCCAAATGGGACGCAGGAGAGGAGAAAGAGATTGAGTAGAATACACAGGAGGTAAGTATGACCTGTGTATGGTTATTTTGACTTTTTATTTTCAGTTCAGGTTCTCTTTAAGTTGTCTCTCAGGTATACTTTAACCACTTATATGGTTAGCGATGGTAAATATATGTCCCACAAGACTTCAGTTACTGCCCAGGGACGTAGATATTCATCAATGGCTGCAGATGGTGGCCGCTTGCTCCCACGTGAGTACTTGCCGCCACCCGTTAGTGGGGAGATAAATGAATGGGAACACAGTAATCTAAGTCCCATGTCAATGATTTCTGGCAAATTAGATGCCTGCGTCGTATCTTCCGGAGAAACACGTGAACGCATTACTTCCTGTTTGCGTACTTATAGTACGCTAATAGGAGATAATGCGCGAGGACGTCTTGTGGCTGAATAGTAAAATTACACCTACATTCATTGTTTTTTTTTTTATAATAAAAAGACCCACCATTACATTTAAAATTAACCCCTTACCTCCTACCCTCTCCCATAGTTACCTAAATAAATAATATGCATATGAAAAAAATACATAGTTACCTTAGGGACTGAACTTTTTTAATATGTACAGTATGTTAAAAGGGTATATTAAGATTATTTATGAAATTATGGGCTTGTAATTAGTGATGGACTCAAAATTGAAAAAAATGCACTTTTATTTCCAAATAAAATATTGGTGCCATACATTGTACTAGGGAAGTATTTTAAACTGTTTAATAACCGGGAAAAATGGGCAAGTAAAATGTGTGGGTTTTAATTACAGTAGCATGTATTATTTTAAAAATATAACGGCCAAAAACTGAGAAATAATGATTTTTTCCCCCCTATTAAAAAGCATTTAGATTCAAATAATTAATAAAAAGAAAGCCTAATTGGTGGCAAATAAAACAAGATATAGATAATTTAATTGTGATAAGTAGCAATAAAGTTATAGGCGAATGAATGGAAGGAGTGCTGAAAGGTGAAAATTGCTTTGGTACAGAAGGTGAAAACCCTCTCAGTAGTGAAGTGGTTAAAATGTGTGTGTTTCTATGTACTTTCAGGGTAAACTAGCCCTAATACAGAGTCGATCACCTGGAACAAGAATGCAGTCCTGATAATGCAGTTTTTCCCAGAGCCTCCATGTTCACATCCTTCCTGGGTTAGCTCCACTTCTGTAACCTCTAGAGCAGGTGTGCCTGTTAGGTAGATCATGGTCTACAGGTAGATCCCAAAGGACTTCTAGGTAGATCCCAAACCACCTGCCTGAGTGACCTATACGTTGTACTCTGTCTCTGACTTGAATGAGCTTAGTGCAATATGCCATACTGAAGCTATGCACAGCAGTTTAGTAGAGGATTATGATGTTGCAAGGTGCTGAATACAATTTTGCTACGAAGCATGATATTGAGACTCTATTTGGTCAAGCATTGTTCTATTTGGGGTACTGAGGAGGACTCTGTATCTAATTGACTGGTGGCATGTGGTAATCACTAATGGATGCTGTGCATGTGCTGCAGTTGTGGCTATCACTCATGGACTGCCACTGTGCATGTGCTGCAGTTGTGGATTGCATCTCTAGGTAGATTAATTCATAATTCTCTAAGTAGCTTGCAGGCTGAAAAAGTGCGGGCACCTCTGCTCTATAGGATCCTAAATCTAAAAACAGAGGCTTCCAAATGTCTTCCAAATGTCTTTTTATTGTCTGCAGACACTATACTGCGATATTCTTTATCTGGAAATCCTTACCTTTTTACTAATCCCGGAGCTATTCACATGCCTACCCAAGGCCTCTTTCACACAAGTGACTGCAGGTGATTAATACAAAAAAAGCCCGGGGGGGGGGGGGGGGGGTTGCGGGGAAGTAGTACTTACCTCGGGAGGGGGAAGCCTCTGCATCTTAACCTCCTTGGCGGTAACCCCGTGTGTGACACGGGGTAAGCCACTGGAGGGTGACGCTCAGGCCCTGCTGGGCCGATTTACATAATTTTTAGCACTTTGCTAGCTGGGCCAGCACACTGATCGCCACCGCCCCGCTCCCGATCGCCGCTATCCGTTGCGGCGTGCGCCCCCCCCCAGACCCCGTGCGCTGCCTGGCCAATCAGTGCCAGGCAGCGCCGAGGGGTGGATTGGGACTCCCAATGATGTCACGACGTCATCCTGCCCCGTCTTTGAACAGGGTAACAGGGTTAATGAGACTTACCCCGTTCACTTCACCCTCTGGGATCCAGCGCATGCAGCCCCCAAAAATGCATGACATGCAGGTGCAGTAGCGGCTGCAGCGTGCGACAATATTTACAATCTGTGCTCCTGCACAGGCGCAGTACAAGTTTACCCTTGAGCACCAGCGGAAATAGCCAAGCCCGATCGGGGGCGAGTCGCCTGCACAGTAGAGTGGACCTGATCAGCTTGGCTATTTACGCCAGAGCCTGGGAGGAGGCTTGTACTGCGCCTGCACAGGAGCGTAGATATTAAATATTGCCTCATGCTGTTCGGAGGCTGCTAGCGATGCATGCGTGAGGCTGAAGAGGATGGGGGAAGCCTCATTAGGATCCAGAGGCTTCCCCCTCCTGAGGTAAGTACCCCCCAGGGGCAGTTTTCTTCCTTACATGTTTACTTTAAACAGCTCCTGTACACCTGCACTGGCCAGGCAGTTGTTAGCATTCAGCATGGAGAGTGGAGAGGCAGCATTCCCCCCCCCCCCCCCCCCCCCCCCCGCTCAGACATGACGTTGTGGTTTTTTTTTGCAACTTTAATACAACAGCGCTTGTCAAACAATGACAGGTGTGGTGTCACAGACACTGCTATTCGGCTGCATGAAACTGCTGCCACAAGGTGCTAGTGGCCGGAAGCTGGGAGGCTGGACTGCTCATCGGAAGTATCAGAGACAACAATACATAAAATGGTTTTCTTTTTGAGTGGGAGTTTGAATCTAAACTAGCTATAATTTCTCTAAGTCTGAAAAAAATCTCTACATTTCTAACCCCTTTCCGTGCTAAACCAATTTAAATCAGTGGTTATCAAGCAGTTATAAGGCAAAGGAATATTTTTTGGGCATTGTTTTCAACAGCCATCAAATAGATGCCAATGCAAATTAATGGTTTTTGGGTACAGAGGCTGCGAGAACTGTGCACATGATGCACCAGATACTAGCTAGCTAATTGGTTACTATGAAAGAGTAGTGGCTACTCATTGCTCTAAGGGTAGGAACACGCTAGGCAGAATCACCTATGCGTTTTCAACTATGTGCTATGGAAAATGCATATGCAATTCTGCCCAGTGTGTTCTCTACCGTTATAGTTAAGGCCCATACACACGGGCTACAACTGTTGCTGGAAACACATGGCGCGCGCATGTTGCGGCAACAAGTCCTCCATGTGTATGAGGCGCGCACAAGCAACTGTTGCTAATCAGAGCTGTCTCCAGGCGATTGACTTGTTCAATCCCCGGCAACAGCTGTTGCAGCAACCGTCCCTAGTCTCAAGTCGGTGCGGTCATGTATATGCTAGTCTCTAGCAACTCTTGTGAGTCCGACAGTTCATTGAACCTGCGACAGAAGTTGCTGAGCAACAGTTTCCGCTATGTTGCAGACAGGTTGTTGCCGCGTGTATACAATCGTTGCTTGTATACAACTGTCGCAGCTGGAGACTTTCAACTGTTGCTTGTCTCCATGCAAATGCAGACATCCGTGCCTCGTGTGTATGTAGCTTTATTAGACTAGTGATTTGTAGTCTGGTTGTTTGGGCACCAGGGGCTGAATGTTAGGGTCCTTTTATACGTAAAGTGAACCTGAACCTTATAAAATTATTTAAAGCAAACACATGGGCCTCAATTCATCATTGCCTTTGCAATAACTTTTTCCAGTTCGTTAAATTACCGAATTCGAAGTTTATCGATTTCTAGTTGTATTCAAGGTTTTTCCGCTTTCAGTGTGACTTCGATAAAATATCGATAACAATGTGGTAACCATTCGGTAACGTGTCGCTATTTCCATTTTACAGCGGTAATTTAACACAAGGCCATAAGATTCCCATGGAATTGTGGGTAAAAACGCAGTCCTTTGAACACCACGTAGCAACATTTCGAATAGGGCTTAACACCTGGACCAGGATTCTGGAAGTGGCTTGGGGCAGTCCCACAATTTTGCCAGCTACGGCTTAATAGGAGCCTTTTCTGAAAAAATGTAGTGTAGCTAGCAATTTAGTTAACCCTGGCACTGCCTGTGTTCTCTTACAAGATGATTCAAGAGAAATGCCGATGTCCTGGTATAGCAAATAAATCCATTCTCTTGCAAATCTCTTCTAGACCTTATTCCTGCCCCTTTGAATCATTCTCAACTGATCCATAACCACTTCAAATGGCTCCATCTTCTCTGTCAGCAATGATCTTACAGGAATAACGACAGAGCAGTGAAGGAGATAACTAATCCTAAATTTAACGCTAAACCACGCCCACTTTCATTTTCATGAATTACACTTTCTTTCGTTTTATCGCATCATTACCAAATGCTCACTAACAGCTGTAGATAACTTTGTTGAATCCTGAAATCAACTTATCGAGTTCGGTATTTTACCGAGCTGACGGTAATTGATTCGATAAGTCTTGATGAATCAAGGCCATGATGTACCTGCAAATCAATATTGCATACTTACCTTAACGTTGGTTCCTTTCAGAAGCTCACCATTTTCTTCTAACGATTCCTTCCAATTTTGACAAGAATTTGATTGCTGTTAGTTATAACTGAAAGGGCAACTTATATACAAGGTCCATGTTTTCCTGTGGCTCAAGTGGGTAATATTACAGTTTAACTGTGTACTAACCCGAAAGCTGTTACAGACACTGCCATTTTTAATATGGAGGATAGAGAATTCCATCTATCACAGTGGACAAACAGGAAACAAAATGAGTAGACTTCATGGGAGGTAATATGACCTGTGTATGTTTATTTTGACTTTTAATTCTCAGTTCAGATTTGCTTTAATCAGTTGCTCTCAATTATAACTGAAAGGACAAGTGATTTTCAAAATAAGGCCCATGTTTTACTATGGCTCGGGTTCACAGTATACGCATTTGAACAATACACTGCTATGGAAAGCCTATAGTGTAAAAGAGGCCTTAGGCAGTAGAAGGGGATGTTATTGTGAGAATAGTGGGCTGGGTAAGTCTTCAGTAAAATATTGGTAATACAACATTACCAATATTTTAACTTTAAAGGAAACATCCCAGGAGTAAAAAAAAATAAAAAAATAGATTCACTTACCTAGGGCTTCCTCCAGCCCTTGGCAGCCGTCCTGTGCTCTTGCCGCAGCAGCTCCGGAGGCTCCCGGTCTTCTCAACTTTCGGCCTCTTCTGCGCTCCACAGCACAGGTCACGTGGTCCGGCCGACGTCATCAGGACTGTACTGCGCAGTACCGTCCTGATGACGTCAGCCGGACCACGTGACCCGCGCAGTGGAGCGACGAAGATGCCGACCCGGCGAGGTCAGGTTCTGCAGCGAAGAAGCTCGGGAGCCTCCAGAGCTGCGGCGAGGGCACAGGACAGCTGCCACAGGCTGGAGCAAGCCCCAGGTTGTTTGTTTTTTTTTTGTTGTTTTTTTTTTACACTCCTTGGACCTTTACTTTGAATGAACTTGTGGTGCCAGCTGGTTAATTTATCAACAGCTGGAGGCTTTGATTGGCTGAATTTATTTTGCTTCATAGAACAGTGGAGGTTTTTTATGTTGGGAACAACAATCAATTTCTCATATAACGGTTAAAAGACAATCTACAGATATTATCAATGAATTTATTTAGGTAGAATTCTCAACTGGAGGACTCCAAGGTCAACCCAAGACTGGGTCAAAATGGAGCTTGAAAACCTTAAAACAACCCAAGTGCTATCTTGGCACTATGCGACTATCCAATCTATAACAAATCAAAATGAACATCCCCTTAATAAGCCTACACTGCAAGTCTTTGCCTCCTTATATAAAAAAAAAATAAATGTGCCCCAAGAAATGACCCTGCACCACTCGCATCAATCAAAAATACTCAGAACTTTCCCCCAGGCTCTGACACAGGTCGATTTATCTGAAATTGATATAGATTACTGCAAATCACAGAAGCAATCAGGTGTGGGAAACAGATCTATATGAGAAATATGAGAAAAAAAAGTACCAAATCCTATGGTATGCGTAGGTCTGATCTCACAACCTTTGAGAAGCTATTTCTGGACGCCCAAGTCCCAACTAACCTAGTATTTATGAAAACACACCTAATGCTGGGTACACACCATACAATTTTCTGTTAGATGGTTCGATAGATCATTTCCGACCATTTTTCTGATCAATGTCTCATAGAAGTGAATGGAAGTAGATAAGTACAGATAGCAGAATCATTTACCTGGCTAATCTACTCTTCCTCTACTTTTAGTCTTAAGCCTCATACTCACGCTCAACAGCTGTATTTTATGCAGCACAATTATCAACCAACTTTTGTTGTGAAACAACCAAAAAAGTGGTTTGCTATTGTTCAAACAACTGATAAAACATCAATGCAACTGTTGGATTAACGTCTTATCAATTGTTTGAACAATAGCAAACCACTTTTTTGGTTGTTTCACAACAAAAATTGTTGGATTGTGCTGCATAAAAGACCGCTGTTGAGCATGTGTATGAAGAACATTTCCAAACCAGAGCAGGAGATTTAGGCGCAGCTGGCGCCACCATAGACTGTAATAGAAATTACGGCTATAGCGTGCAGTGAGTAACTTCAGTGCCGTCAGAAGACGGAGCTGAAGTTACTTATAAAACTCTATAATTCAGCCTCCAGAAATTGCTGGAAGCAGAATTGTTTCATTCCCCACTATCCACGTCGACCTAGAGTGGGAATAGTATTTGACGTCGCCAGGAACTTGTGCAGGAGCAGGATAAGCCATACCAGCTGTATCTTGCACCCAAGTCTCCCGGCGGCGATTCCTCTTGTACGCTATGGATGAGGCTTAAGGCCCATACACACGTCGGATTTCCGCTAACGACGGGTCGTTTGAACGTCCGTCGTTCGCCCACTAAATCGGGCGTGTGTAGAGTGTCGTTCACTTGATAAGGGTGGGTTTGAGCGATCCGCCGGGCCTTATCAAGTGAACGACAGTCTGTACACACGCCCGATTTAGCGGGCGAACGACGGAACGTTCAAACGACCCGTCGTTCGCGGAAATCCGACGTGTGTATGGGCCTCATGACCCTGAACAAGCATGCAGATCAGGTGTTTAAATGGATTGGCTGCACGCTTGTTCAGGTGTGTGCTACAGATACTAATATAGCCAGATATCAGCAGGACAGACAGGCAACTGATATTGTTTAGAAGGCAATAAATATTGCAGCATCTACAGTATATCCCTCGCAGTTTAGGATCATTTAACCCTCTGGGCGATACAATTACATCGCCCAGTTGAGGGCGCAGCACTCTTTTTTAATTATTTATTTTTTAAATCATGTAGCTAGCCTAGCGCCAGCTACATGATAGCCGCTGTGCAGCGGCATCCCCCCACCCCCTCCGATCGCCTCCGGCGCTCAGCGCAAGCAGGAGATTCCGATCAGAACGGGATCTCCTGCTTGGCTTCCCCGGTCACCATGGCGACGCTCGCGATGACGTCACAGGGAGTCCCGATCCACCCCTCAGCACTGCCTGGCACTGATTGGCCAAGCTGCGCAAGGGGTCGGGGGGGGGGGGGGGGGGGCTGCGAGCACGGCGGGTCAGCGGCGAACGGAAGTTACACGCAGCTAGCAAAGTGCTAGCTGCATGTAACAAAAAGGGCCTGAGAAATCCTCCTGCGCGACATACCCCGAGCTCAGCTCGGGATTATCGCCCAGGAGGTTAAATGGCATCCTGAAAAAAAATTTACTTTGATAGTTGAACTGTGTATTTGTTTGGAGCTCCATCTTCTGGCTTGACTTGGAAGCTTTGAAAATCTTGTTTTACTGCAGTATCTCATAGACATAAATGGTGCCTAGTTATCCAGCATTAAGAGATGTATTTGCTATAACAAATAGATTTTCATTCTTCTTGCATAATCTTTGCCAGCTTTTTTTTTTTTAAAGGTTTTTTTTAAAAGGTGTATTATGTATTTGTTATATTCCCTGTTTTTCAGTGCTAGACAAGCAAGAAAATACTTTGATAATTTACCTGACTAGTAAATCTAATTTTGAATTCACTAAGGTGTTATACATTTATTGAATGTTTTATCAAAAAAATATTCAATAAATCTATAACACCTTAGTGAATTCAAAATTAGATTTTACACATGAGATAAATTATCAAACGTTTGATAGTGTTTGATAAAGCTTAGGGAATTGAGGCCATTCTCTTTAAAACAATGTTTTTAGCAGATATGACAGACTACTTTATATCCTACAATTTTTGATGAAAAAAGTTACACAAAAATAAAAAAGATAAATGTAACTTAATAACACAAATAAACAGCATTTCAGTACAGAGTACAGATAAATTATTTTCCTGGCAGTTTGCATGGCCCAATAATCCACAACACAATATAATATAAATAACTTCCTGCAACTTTAATATCATGATCTTAGTATAAAAAAAATGTTTATTCAGTACAGCTTCATAATGTTAAGATATTTTTGTGAAAATAAATAGGCATGCAATACTGGTGCTTATTACTGTGAAATGAAAAACGAATGTCAAAAGGACACAAAAAAAAAAAACACAAAAAACTGGAAGAGAAGAAAAGAACCCCCTTTAGAGGGAGGAGGAGAGATGTCCAGCAGCAGCAGGGACCCCACTAAGATCAGCTGACCTGAACCCAGACAAGGCAGCACAGATAGTGTCAAATGAGCAGCCACTTTGGCAGTCTCCAATTTAATTGAAAGTGAATGGTAATCGTTATATATATTAAAAAAAAATAAAAAAATTATCAGCTACTTACCTAAGGAGAGGCAAGGCTCTGGGTCCTATAGAGCAGAGTTCCCCAACCCTGTCCTCAAGGCCCACCAGCAGTACATGTACGTTGCAGGAAATCACACACAATCACAGGTGGAGTAATTAGTGTTGCAGCAGAGCTGATTAACTACCTCTGTGGGTTTATACAAAACATGCAGTGTTATTGGGCCTTGAGGACAGGGTTGGGGAACACTGAGCCTTCCTGCTCCTCTCCTATGTCCAGCGCTAGTTCCCCAGTAGCAGTATTCAAGCAATTTTGTTAAATACTGCTTGCTCCGCCACCAAAGGAAGCTTTGCGAGGCCAAGTGCTACTGAAGACAGGCGGCTCCATACTTTTTTTTCCAACAATTCCCATTAGCTTTAAATGTTTTGAATTTTGCTACCCCTATAGTTAATCACTCATAACTGTTGCACAATTAACTCTATACAGGGAGTTCTCTATTTGTGCAGGTTTGAGCTATAAGAAAGTGTGCAGTCCAAATTTTACAGGAATTAAATAAACCTCTATTCAAAACAATGCACACCGTTAGATTTGTGTCCTTCAGGAATCTTTTTGACTATAATGAATCTAAGGACACACCTAGAATAACAGCCAGCCCTGACTACAGTTATTTCATGAGACAGTTTAGGACTGACAGATTTACATACATGCTGCTTGGCCAAACACCAAGCAGCCAATTCTGTTCTATGGAGGTGGTAACCAGGAGTGGGAGGAGTCTCCTCTGCGCGAACAATAGCAGCAGCCAATCTTTGGCACATTGTGGGAGAAGAGGCCATCAATGCTGGAGTGAACACCTAAACACACTAGATTTGAGTCCAAAACTATGATAACCATTCTGGGTGTGTGCAGTCCACAAGCAATGTATCCATAGCACTGTACTGCATCTGCCAGTACAAAGCCAGAAGCAGTACAAAATGACAAACTGTGTGCAAGCGCTCCTCAACATCCAGTGTAGGTTTGCGAGCTGGTATGAAAAGGATGTCAGCATTGCTTAGAGCAAAAAAAAAAAAAAGTGTCCAAAACAAAATCCATATCGTAAAAAGAGAACTGGCATAAAGAGTCATGGAAGAGCCAGAGGCTGGCCCAGGAGTGAGAGAGCAGGACCTGACCTGCAAGAAGAGGAGAATGAGGAGAGCAGGACCTGACCTGCAAGAAGAGGAGAATGAGATAAAACCCATGAATACACCAGGACCCCTTGCTTCAAATGTGGTGTATATGTTACGGCCAGAACCCGAAGTTTGGCCACTTCTAGTTCTGGCCGGCCACTTCGGGTTCTGGCCGGCCAATGTGCGAAGTGGCCGCTGCGCTGCGGCCAATGTGAGGAATGGAATGAATCCTGTAACATTCATGTATATTCTGGCCCCAGCGCAGCGGCCAAACCTATCGCAACTTAGTTATTTTAATGAAATTAAGCCGGCGGCTTTTTCTCTGCCTCTTTCTCTCTCCTCCCCCCCGCCTCTCTCTCCTTCTCTTATTATTGGCAGCACTACGTGTCCCCCTCCAGAGTCGTTCGTCGCACCAGGGAAGCCTGCCGTTCCTGCAGAGCGGGGTGCTGGCAGAAGCGATGTCTGCAGCCTCCCCGCTCTGCTCTCCTGCCGCGAGGAACGACTCTGAAGGGGGGACACGAGTGCTGCCCATAATAAGAGAAGGAGAGAGAGGCGGGGAGAGGAAGGAGAGAGAGAGAGGCAGAGAAAAAGCCGGCGGCTTCATCTGTTTCATTGCCGCCGGCTTAATTTCATTAAAATAACTAAGTTGCGATACGTTTGGCCGCTGCGCTGCGGTCAGAAGATACATGAATGTTACAGGATTCATTCCATTCCTCACATTGGCCGCAGCGCAGCGGCCACTTCGCGCATTGGCCGGCCAGAACTAGAAGTGGCCAAACTTCGGGTTCTGGCCGTAACATATACAAACCAGAAACCTCATCCTTTTCTTGACTTTAAACTACTACATAAACTAAATGAAACGCTGCTTGCATCACTGGATGTATCTAGAATTACCAGGTCAACAGCTCATTTCCAGGTTCTACATGTGACTAGGAGAGAGGGAACAAGGATATCTTTATTAGTCTTGCCTACTTGACAGGACCTATATATTTGCCATTAAGTAACTGAACACAGTTGTGTTTTGCTGCTGTAGCTAATACAAGTCTTGCCAGGTAAAGGAAACCATTTGTGGCAAAAAATGGCTCTAAGCTTTGTGTTACAGAGAAAGAATGTTAAGCATTTTATTCTGCTATTATTACAAGAATACAGAGGTAGCAAAACATCAACTTTTAAAAATGGTGGTCCTTTAAAGGAAACCAGAGCTGACTAAAAAGTTTTAGGACGGCGGCGTGGGAGTGATCCGTGCAGATGGGGCTTGAGGAAGACCCAGGCAGGCAGAGCTTTTCAGTGCAGGAAGATTTGAGCGCAGCCGGCGCCACCATAGACTAATAGGAATTGCATCTATAGCGGCGCTCAGTGAGTAATGTCAGCACTGTCAGAAGACAGAGCTGAAGTTACTTTTAAAAACACAATAATTCAGGCTCCAGCAATAGCTGGAAGCCGAATTATTTCATTCCCCACCATCCATGGCGGCCTGGAGGGGGAATAGTAATTAACACGGCCGGGACTTGTGCAGCAGCAGGATCAGCCATATACCGGCTGTATCCTGCACCCAAGTTTACCGGCGCCTATTTCAAATGTATGCGCCCCAGGTATGTATAAAACGTACTAGTCAGCTATGTTACACTTTAAGTTGCTAGAGATTGTGTACTTAATCACCAGCAACTGATATTTATACGTATTCTATACAGATGGCATAGACGCCTGTTTGATATTAAAAACTTAAAAGTCACCCAAACACCTGGACTTGGAAAACAAAAAAAAACAAAAAAAACTATAAAATCTCTCCCCCCCCAATAACAGAGGTTCACAATACAGTGTGCCATGGGATGGGGCTTGCTCCTTTTGCCCTTTGTCCATATGAAGTGCGCCATGTTCCTCAATAAGCAACTGCAGTTTAAAGCTTCTGCTGCTGTTGCACACTCCCGCCACAATGCATGCCAGGAAATGTAGTCCATAGCTGGACTGCTCCCTCTAAGGGCACATTGTATTCCAAGCCTCCCTTATGGGGAGATTCATTATATAATTGTAAAGGTCCAGGTGTTATGGTTGCTTTAATATGTGCATTGCAGCTTTATAGCTTGCTACAATCACTAGTGAAATACTCTTACCGTAGCTACAAATCTCTTAAAAGCTGCCATTGTGACAAGGTTCTTAATCAGTGTACTGTCATCAATGGCAACAACAAGGTAGTTTTGACAGTGTAGGACAGTGGCTGGATCTTAGAGGAAGACTCACTTCTGGAGTCCAGCCAGCATTGATTCGGAGAGGTCATAATTGAAATAGGCAACCAAAATTACATAACTAAAAAAAAATAAAACACATAGCTTATACTTGTGTTTGGAAAAAAAAATGAGGATTATTATGTTACTCATTGAAACATTTAGCATTTCTTTTATTGGGGGGGCAAATAAAAAAAACACCTCACTTTTTTTTCATATTTACCACTATTGGTACCAAGAAACCTCCAAAAAAACCTTTCAGACAGCGCTGTACAATTTCATTCTTCAGGAACCTAAATAATCCATTGGTCTTTAGCATACAGTAGAATCCCTTTATAGCAGTGATGGCTAAGCTTGGCACTCCAGCTGTAGTTGGAACTACAAGTCCCATGAGGTATTGCAATACTCTGACAGCTCTAAGCATAACTCAGGAGGCAGAGGCATGATGGGATTTGTAGTTTGGTCACAGCTGGAGTGCCAAGGTTAGCCATCACTGCTTTATAGCAACTTCCAAGGGACCAGAAAACGTAGTTTACGTCCATATATCTGAAGTTTACTATATCAGAATTCAGTGTTCTCCCCAGAATTTTTATTCCAGCTGGGTGACATGAAATAGTAGCTGGGTGGGGCAATATGAGAGAATGCATTGCTGTTGGTTCTGTGGCCAACTCTGCTTACAGCATAGGAAGAGGTAAGCCGATGGCAGCCAGGTGCTCACCAAAACTAGCTGGGTGGAGCTCCCGGCTAAAAGAACCTGGGAAGAACACTGCAAATTGGTCATACATTGTATATGTATACAGACGCATTTGCTGGGACCTGAGGACAGTTTACTATATCCAGAGGTTTATTATAATGGGATTCTACTGTATAGTGATTTATTGGCCCTTTGATCCCTTAGTAAAATAAAATAAAAATGGCGCTGTTAAAGCATGACTGCAGTATCATTTCTTGTGTTTCTAGTAAAAAGTAGTTAAAGGTAGAAATATCTAAAAAGTAACGGAAGTAGTCATCTGAATTCTCTTTGCACTCCTCTAGCTAGATGGGTGGATCTCTCCTCAGTGGGCAGCCACAGCCTTGCCCCCTTCCCTTTAAGAAACAAAAAAAACAAAAACAAATAAAAAATACAAATAAATTCTGCACCAGCGCTAGTATTTAACACTTTTGTTAAGTGAAACTTTGGTTGACCAATATTAGATTGTGAAAAACATTCTAATTTCTGAGTGAAATACTGCATACCATTTCTGTAGAGGGATAAGGCATCTGTTAGTATTGACAAGTCACATTTCATATTAAACCAAAAAGGTGAGGCTCCTGAAAATAGTTTCAGATATTAAAACTGAACAATGGCAAAATATTTTTCTTTAAATCTAAATTCAAAAAACAGTCCAGTTTAAAAAAAAAAAAAAAAAATTAATTTGACCCACTTGAAAAAAAAAAAAAGCAGCGCTATAAACTGTTTAGTTTCTTTCCAAGCTATTTTTTTCTGAACTACTACATATTTGGTCTATATGCATGCATGTATTTGACACTAATCTTGTTAGTTTTATAAAAAAAAAAAAAAAAAAAAAAAACCTACATATCTCAAAAAATGAAATTTTCATCAGCTGAATGTTGTGCAAACGCTTCAACTTTACACAAGTCTCAGATATTCTGGTCAAATGTATCATACCAGTTACAGAGTATGTAAAACCTAAGAATTTAGTTAGAAAATAATTTATAGGATAGCTAGGGTAAAATACATAGTACATTTCCTACAGTTACCAGGACAAAGTTCAGAGATTTTAAAGCTCTATTTTTTTCCATAAGAAAATTTTCTAAAATTGCTACAATAGTCCATAATACAGCATTGCTTGAATTATACATCTTTTGTATAATTGCCATTAAGTGTGTAAACAGTGTGCAAACTGTCTCACTCCTGGACTTGGTGAACAGATTTCATGTGCCGCTTAACCCGGCGTTTTTCCTGAAAACTTTTCCCGCAGAGTGGACAGTTGTGGGGGCGTTCTCCGGTGTGAACCCGCTTGTGCTTCGAGAAGTTGGAAGAGTTGTTAAACCTTTTATAACACACATTGCACTGGAAGGGTTTCTCCCCAGTATGGATACGTTGATGGCTTGAAAGGGCCGATGACTGTGTGAAGCCTTTACCGCAAACTTGGCACACAAACGGACGCTCCCCAGTGTGGACCCGCAAGTGTTCCTTTAGATCTGTAGCCCTTTTAAACCGTTTGTCGCACACAAAACAAATGTATGGTTTGGGGTCCATTTCAAAAAACTGCAGGTCGTCTTGGTCTTCAAAACAGTAATCTATTTGGGAGTCCCAACATGCCATGGTCCTCTGCATAAACAGGTGTTCGGATTCAATGAAGTCTGTAGCACCACAAATACTATCATCTTTTAAAATCTCACCGTTTACTTTATCTTGTGTGGGTTCCTCAATAGAACCTCTCTCTTCTGCAGAATGAGAATATTCCAATTTTACCATTGGTTGTTTCTTGGGATCTTGCTCCTGGCACTGGAATGAACTTTTGGCAAGGGCAACAACTTCATTAGCATTATAATCATCATCATCATCAGTAGTGCTATCATCTGATATTTCTACATAGATTGCATCCTCGTTTTTGTCACGGTACACATTCTTTGCTACATAGGAAGTAGTGTTATAGCCATATCCTGGGGCCTTTAACAGTTTTGTCTGGATGCAGTTTTCAGAATTAGCTTTACCTGCATTCCTTCTAGCTTGACTGTCAACGTTGGAGACCGAGCTGTCTGAATCTAAGATTACATCATCATCATCGTCATCAATGAGCACCACCGGTTCATTTTTTTCTTCTTTTAGTTTGGAAAAGGTTTCATCTTTGACTTTCACAGCACTGGACATTCCAGCACATGACAACTGCAAGGCACCCGCATTCAGCACTTTGCTACCATTAACTTCCATAGGACCTTTCTCCAATATGAATTTGCAGTCTTCATTGTCCAACATCATTTTAGGAAAAGTTACAGCATGGTGGTTGTTGCTCAAACTGTTATTAAAGAAGACATCTCCAAGGCCCTTTAGGTAGAACATACCATTCTTACTTTGGACTGGCTGCTTTTGGAAACTATTTTCCACTTTAACATTTGCTAGGATATCCTTCATGGAATGAGTCCGCTGGTGCTTTTTAAAATTGGAAGAGTTGTTAAATGTTTTGCCACATATGTTACAGTGAAACGGACGTTCGCCAGTGTGAATGCGCATGTGCCCAGTCAACACGGAAGACTGAGTGAAGCATTTTTGACATATTCTGCAGCGGTAAGGACGTTCTCCTGTATGGACACGCTCATGGTCTTTCAAATCGGAAGTACGCTTAAAGGCTTTCTCACAGTATGTACAGGCATAGGGCTTTTCATTCAGGAGCAGGCCCCCTGCTTGTACTTGTTGAGCTAAACCTGGTACCTGGCCATGCAGTCGTCTATGCTTTAAAAAATTAGAAACATCTTTAAAGAACCTTCCGCATACCTCACACTTGTAGGGTCTCTCCATCATATGAGTACGTTTATGAGCTAACAAAGAGGAAGATTGTGTGAAGGCTTTGGCACATAACTCACATTTATATGGACGTTCACCTGTATGTGCATTGTAATGGTCTTTCAAGTTGGAAGAGCTCTGAAACTGTCGGCCACACAGCTGGCACTCTAAGCGACTGCTGTTTCTATGGAGCTGTTCATGAAACATCAGCTCTGAAACATAATGAAATATTTCAGAACACAAGCCACACTTTAGTTCTAACTTGGCCGTGGGCTGTTCCTGGTAGAACTCGCCGCCGTTTACCTCCTCTTTGACAGTTAAGGTTGGGTTGTCCGACGCTTCCACCTTCGGCAAGCTTACCATTTTCATAGCCATTCCATCATGAAGGCTTTGTATTGAATTACTCATCACCATGCTGCAACTTAATGCAGGGGACTTAGTGTAAATCTCAGTATTCTTATAGCAGGACTTTAGCTTCACATCTGTGTCTTCATTCTCCATGCTATCAAGCATTGCCAGCGGCATTGAGGAGGGGTTATTCATCATGCTCCTGGCTCAGAGACCAAGGACTCCAGCATGAAAAATCCTAAAATAGATAAAATTCAAAAATAAAATATTCAATATATAATTCAGATTGTTGTCATTGTTAGATATCATACTCTCCAGATATTCAATGCCAATAAGCATATAAAAAGGCTTTACTCTAATTGCCATATCCAGATATTTTAAGCCTCATCTACACGGTACAATTTTCCATCAGATAGACAGATCCATTAGATCAGCGTTTCCCAACCGCTGTTCACTAGTGTGCCGCGGGATGTTGCCTGGTGTGCCGTGCGGGGATCCCCAACCTGTGGTCCGCGGGACGCAGGACTGTCCTCTTCCTCCCCCCTCCCGCCCATCCCCGCTGCTTTTATTACCTTTGCAGCGGCCGCTCTCCCCTCTCCAGCGCATGTATTTATTCAAGCAGGGTATCTCCCGGCTGCTCTCTGTGTGATGCGCAGGAAGCAGGGCTCGGTTACCATAGTAACGGCGATACATATCGCCATTACAGGAAGCCGCTTCTCTGCTTCCTGCCGCATCACACAGAGCAGCCGGGAGATACGCTGCTTGAATAAATACACGCGCCGGAGAGGGGAGAGCGGCCGCTGTTAAGGTAATAACAGCGGCGGGGGCACCACCTACCCATACTGGCTATACCGGGGCACTATACTGGCTATCCTGGGGCACTATACTGGCTATCCTGGGGCACTATACTAGCTATCCTGGGGCACTATACTAGCTATCCTGGGGCACTATACTAGCTATCCTGGGGCACTATACTAGCTATCCTGGGGCACTATACTAGCTATCCTGGGGCACTATACTAGCTATCCTGGGGCACTATACTAGCTATCCTGGGGCACTATACTAGCTATCCTGGGGCACTATACTAGCTATCCTGGGGCACTATACTGGCTATATACTGAGGCAACTAAACTCCCTATACTGGGGCAACTATGCTAGCTATGCAGCCGCACCCCAGCCCCCCCCCCCCCCCCAATAGCCTGCTGCGCACGGCACTGTCCACTAGGTCGCGCAAACACCCGGAAAAGGTTAGGAACCACTGTATTAGATAGATCTAATAAGAAACTGCATCATGGGTAAACGACCAAATTGTTTCAGGTCAATTTGACGATAGATTTTGTTTTGATAAGTACCCAAAATGTACTGCAAAATCTAATGCTGGGAATACACCATGAGATTTTTCAGCAGATTTACTGTCAGATTGTTTTTCTGATTGATTCCCATTCACTTCAATGAGAAATCGATCAGATAAACAATTAAAAAAAGTCAGATCTGACCTGTCGGAAATTATCTATCGAACCATCTATCTGCCCAAAAAAAAATCTCATGTTGTATGCCCAGCATAACGCAATCCGATCGGACCGGTTGTAAATGATCCAATAGATCCATCCAAAATCCAACTCGACCAGGCACCACTTTAGCAATTATAGTTTCTTTATTGGTCACATAGCCCTCAATTCACTAAGCTTTATCAAACTTTTGATAATTTACCTGATGAATAAAATCTAATTTTGAAAACACTAAGGTGTTATAGATTTATTGAACGTTTTAGCGATAAAACATTCAATCAATCAATCTATATTGCCTTAGATAATTCAAAATTAGTTTTTACCCATGAGGTTAATGATCAAATGTTTGATAAAGCTTAGTGAATTGGGGCCATAGAATAAAATGCAGTAGCACGACAGAGTGCCATTTCGAGCGTCTCCTGCTCTATCTCAAGTTGTTAAAACGGCAATACAGTTTTAACAACTTAAGTGCAGGAGATGCTCGAAACAGCGGTCTGTCGTTGTGCCACTGCATTTTATTCTGTGTCCAATAAAGAAGCAATAATTTCTACAGTGGTGCCTGATAAGTTGGATTTTGGATGTGACAGCCCCAGTGGCGTGGAAAGCTGATTTTTTTGGGCACACTCTCTGCTGTTCATGGGGGCTGTCCCACCTTACTTTTAGTCTTAATAGATCCATCTAATAGATCCGATCTGACGGAAAATTGTACCATGTACTGTAGATTAGGCTTTAGGCTCTCTCCCACATAGGAACATTAAAGCCAATGGGTACCGCTAATAAAAAAAAAAAAGTCAGATACTCACCTAAGGAGAGGGAAGGCTCGGTCCTAATGAGCCTTCCCTCTCCTCTCCCGGTGCTGCGCTGGCTCCCCCGTTCGCGTCCGCCGCAGGGACTTCGGAGGTCTTCGGGAGCACTCGGGCTTCCGAAGACGGGCCGCTCCATACTACGTACGCGCTCGCGCGTCATAGAGGGCGCTCGCGCATGCGTAGTATGGAGTGGCCGTGTCCTCGGGAGCCCGAGTGCTCCCGAAGGCTTCCGAAAGCTTCCTTCGGCATGCGGAAGTGGCAGTATTTGACCAAACTGGTCGAATACTGCCACAGGGGATCCTGCGCGGGATCGGGCACCGGGAGAGGAGAGGGAAGGCTCATTAGGACCGAGCCTTCCCACTCCTTAGGTGAGTATCTGACTTTTTCTTTTTTAAACCGGTAAACAATCACTTTAAAGAGACTCCGTAACAAAAATTGCATCCTGTTTTTTATCATCCTACATGTTCCAAAAGCTATTCTAATGTGTTCTGGCTAACTGCAGCACTTTCTACTATGACAGTCTCTGTAATAAATCAATGTATCTTTCCCCTGTCAGACTTGTCGGCCTGTGTCTGGAAGGCTGCCAAGTTCTTCAGTGTTGTGGTTCTGCTATGAACTCACCCTTTCTGGCCCCTCTATGCACACTGCCTGTGTGTTATTTAGATAAGAGAGAAGAGAGAAGCTGCTCTAATCAGCTGGATAAATCGTCCTCTGAGCTGGCTGGGCTTTCACATACTGAGGAATTACAAACAAGGGCAAAGCTGTTTGCAAGAAGAAAAGAGCAGCCTGAAACTTCAGTGCATGGGGGAAAGAAACACACAAATGATCTCTTGAGATTCAAAAGGAATGCTGTATACAGCCTGCTTATGTATGGATGTATTTTCTATGTGTGGACATACTGTACATCAACCTACTTCCTGTTTTGGTGGCCATTTTGTTTGTTTACAAACAAACTTTTTACAACGGTTTTTAACCACTTTTAATGCGGCGAGGAGCGGCGAAATTGTGACAGAGGGTAATAGGAGATGTCCCCTAATGCACTGGTATGTTTACTTTTGAGCGATTTTAACAATACAGATTCTCTTTAAAGAGAATCTGTATTGTTAAAATCGCACAAAAGTAAACATACCAGTGCGTTAGGGGACATCTCCTATTACCCTCTGTCACGATTTCGCCGCTTCTCGACACATTAAAAGTGGTTAAAAACAGTTTTAAAAAGTTTGTTTGTAAACAAACAAAATGGCCACCAAAACAGGAAGTAGGTTGATGTACAGTATGTCCACACATAGAAAATACATTCATACACAAGCAGGCTGTATACACCCTTCCTTTTAAATCTCAAGAGATCATTTGTGTGTTTCTTTCCCCCTGCAGCTATCTTCCACTGAAGTGTCAGGCTGTTTCTTCCTGCAGAGAAAAGACAGCTCTGCCTGTATGTAATTCCTCAGTATGTGAAAGCCCAGCCAGCTCAGAGGAGGATTTATCCAGCTTGTAAAAGATAAGAGAAAAGAGAGAAGCTGCCCTAATCTAAATAATACACAGGCAGTGTGCAGAGAGGGGCCTGGAGGGGAGAGATGCATCACAGAACCACAACACTGAAGAACTTGGCAGCCTTCCAGACACAGGCCTGACAAGTCTGACAAGAGAGATCAGTTGATTTATTACAGAGATGGTGATAGTAGAACGTGCTGCAGTAAGCCAGAACACATTAGAATAGCTTTTGGAAGTTGTAGGATGATAAAAAACAGGATGCAATTTTTGTTACGAAGTCTCTTTAAGGCTGGGAGCACACTTGGTGGCGCGAAATAAGTAGAATGTTAAAGCTTTTAACCCCCTTGGTGTTATGATTCTTTCCAGATTTAAGGGTCTAAAAGCGGTGCAATTTTTTGAACCCTTTCAGACCCTAAAACCTGAAAAAAAAAATCATGCTGCCAAGGAGATCTGCAGCAGTTTTACAATCACTCACCTCCCTGGCTCCAGCTCTGCAGTTATGCCTCCTTCCTGCGGGTGGGGCTGCAACTCTAAAGTGAAATTGTCGGCTGTTGTCATGACGACAGCTTGCGATTTCACCTGCAGGAAGCAGAATGGTGGCCGACGTCAGGATCCCCTGGGAGGTATGCAGAAACGCCCGCTGCGTGCTATACTCTGCACACAGCCTCCGGCGGTCACCCCGAGCAGAGGTCGGGATTACCGCTCTTAGCTGCGGTTTTCCGCCAAGGGGGTTAATAATGCAAAAAATTGTTTCAAAATAAAATTGCAAACAAAAGATGGGAATGCAAACAAAGTGCAATTTCCAGGCAGGCCACTGGCTTCAAAGGCCAGTGGAATCGTGAGCGTTTTGTCATTGGGTCCTGCAGTATTTTTAGAGCATTTGCGCTTCAATACAAAATAGCAAAATCACTTGTGCTGTACAAAAACTATTTTGCTACCAAGAAAAAGAAAATGCTAATTGCAACCACTGTACAAAGGGCTGTAATTACATTAACCTCAAGTCAGGCAGGGGGTGGAAAAAAGCCAGGAGCAGTAATCCTAAACCTGACTCAGGATAGCTGTCGGGAGGTCTAATCAGAGCCTGAAGCACAGCAGGCATTTCAACTCATCTCCCCTGGGATCCCACTGGCAGCCATCCTTCTTCTGGTCCTTGAAGGCTCTGGATCCCTTGGGTGAGACCGCTGTTAGTCATCATGACAACAGACAGCGGTCTCTATTGGTTACAGCACCACCTAGAGGATGGAGGGAGAATCTCAGGGAGGTAAGTGCAGAGGCTGCCACAAATCTATGTGGTACAATTAGTTTCTGCTTTTAGGGTCTAAAAAGGTTTTTTAACCACTTCCCAACTGAGGGGTTTTACCCCTTGACCACCAGAGCAATTTTCACCTTTCAGCGCTCCTTCCATTCATTCGTCTATAACTTTATCATTACTTATCACAATGAAATGAACTATATCTTGTTTTTTTCGCCACCAATTAGGCTTTCTTTAGGTGGGACATAATGCCAAGAATTATTTTATTCTAAATGTGTTTTAATGGGAAAATAGGAAAAAAATGTGGGAAAATGTTTATTATTTTTCAGTTTTCGGCCTTTATAGTGTTTAAATAATGCATGCTACTGTAATTAAAACCCATTAAATGTATTTGCCTATTTGTCCCGGTTATAAAACCGTTTAATTTATGTCCCTATCACAATGTTTGGCGCCAATATTTTAATTGGAAATAAAGGTTCATTTTTTTCAGTTTTGCGTCCATCCCTAATTACAAGCCCATAGTTTATAAAGTAACAGTGTTATACCCTCTTGACAAATATTTAAAAAGTTCAGTCCCTAAGGTAACTATTTATGTATTTTTTTTAATTGTAAATTTTTTTTATTTTTTTTTTTAATTATAAAAAAAAAATTGGGAAGTGGGGGAGGTAAGGAGTTAATTTTTTGTGTAACACATTTATTTCTATGTAAAAAATACTTTAGGGTGTAATTTACTATTTGGCCACAAGATGGCAACAGTAACTTTTTGTTTCATACAACCTGCAAGCGTCCTTCCGGACTCTTGCAGGAAGTACTAGGAGGCTGAGAGTTTTTTTTTTTCCCACAATGATCGCGCTGCTCAGCAGAGCAGCAGCGGATCATTGCGGGGCTTAGATCAACGAACGGGAATGGATTTTCCCGTTCATTGATCTCCGGGTGAGCGGCGTGCTTACCGGCGGGAGTGCGCGCTAGAGCGAGCGGGAGTGCGGGCAGCGGCGGGAGCACAGAAAGCACGGATTTCTCCGTCCCTGGGGGTTACAGGATGGAATAAGTACGGGCAGGGGTAAAGTGGTTAAAAATTGCACCGCTTTTGGACCCTAAAATCCAGGAATAAATCATACTGCCAGGGAGGTTATTAAGCGCTTTTAAATAACAGGAAAATGCGTCAAAAACCACTATATAAAGCACAAACGCAATTTCTCCATCCAGTGTGTCACAGGCCTTCATATCCAGACTGCTTTCTGGATGTGTGGAAAAATCTTTAAACAATGATACAGACAGCAACAGAACCAAGTTCTACCTTCCAAGTAGTTACCGCTCTTATAAAATAATTACATCCCATTTGAAAGAGTACATATTATGCCCCCTCCTTACATATTCTGCAGCCAGCGCACAACCCTCCCACATCTACACATCCTGCAGCCAGCGCGCAAACCCCTCCCACATCTACACATCCTGCAGCCAGCGCGCAAAACCCCTCCCACATCTACACATCCTGCAGCCAGCGCGCAAAACCCCTCCCACATCTACACATCCTGCAGCCAGCGCGCAACCCTCCCACATCTACACATCCTGCAGCCAGCGCGCAAACCCCTCCCACATTACACATTCTGCAGCCAGCGCGCACATCCCTCCCACGTCTATAAATTCTGCAGCCAATGCGCACACCCCTCCCATGTCTACACATTCTGCCGCCAGCGCGCACACCTCCCACATCTACACATTCTGCAGCCAGCGCACAAACCCCTCCCAGGTCTACACATCCTGCAGCCAGCGCACAAACCCCTCCCACGTCTACACATCCTGCAGCCAGCGCGCAAACCCCTCCCACGTCTACACATTCTGCAGCCAGCGCGCACCCCTCCCACATCTACACATTCTGCAGCCAGCATGCACACCCCTCCCATGTCTACACATTCTGCAGCCAGCGCGCACCCCTCCCACTTCTACACATCCTGCAGCCAGCATGCACACCCCTCCCACATCTACACATTCTGCAGCCAGCATGCACACCCCTCCCACATCTACACATTCTGCAGCCAGCGCGCACCCCTCCCACATCTACACATTCTGCAGCCAGCCCGCACCCCTCCCACATCTACACATTCTGCAGCCAGCATGCACACCCCTCCCATGTCTACACATTCTGCAGCTAGCGCGCACCCCTCCCACATCTACACATTCTGCAGCCAGCATGCACACCCCTCCCATGTCTACACATTCTGCAGCCAGCGCACAAACCCCTCCCACGTCTACACATCCTGCAGCCAGCCAGCACCCCTCCCACATCTACACATTCTGCAGCCAGCATGCACACCCCTCCCACATCTACACATTCTGCAGCCAGCATGCACACCCCTCCCACATCTACACATCCTGCAGCCAGCGCGCAACCCTCCCACATCTACACATTCTGCAGCCAGCATGCACACCCCTCCCACATCTACACATCCTGCAGCCAGCGCGCAACCCTCCCACATCTACACATTCTGCAGCCAGCATGCACACCCCTCCCACATCTACACATTCTGCAGCCAGCATGCACACCCCTCCCACATCTACACATCCTGCAGCCAGCGCGCAACCCTCCCACATCTACACATTCTGCAGCCAGCATGCACACCCCTCCCATGTCTACACATTCTGCAGCCAGCGCGCACACCTCCCACATCTACACATTCTGCAGCCAGCGCGCACCCCTCCCACATCTACACATTCTGCAGCCACCGCGCACCCCTCCCACATCTACACATTCTGCAGCCAGCATGCACACCCCTCCCACATCTACACATTCTGCAGCCAGCATGCACACCCCTCCCACATCTACACATCCTGCAGCCAGCGCGCAACCCTCCCACATCTACACATTCTGCAGCCAGCATGCACACCCCTCCCATGTCTACACATTCTGCAGCCAGCGCGCACCCCTCCCACATCTACACATTCTGCAGCCAGCATGCACACCCCTCCCATGTCTACACATTCTGCAGCCAGCGCGCACCCCTCCCACATCTACACATTCTGCAGCCAGCATGCACACCCCTCCCATGTCTACACATTCTGCAGCCAGCGCACAAACCCCTCCCACGTCTACACATCCTGCAGCCAGCGCGCACCCCTCCCACATCTACACATTCTGCAGCCAGCATGCACACCCCTCCCACATCTACACATCCTGCAGCCAGCGCGCAACCCTCCCACATCTACACATTCTGCAGCCAGCATGCACACCCCTCCCATGTCTACACATTCTGCAGCCAGCGCGCACACCTCCCACATCTACATTCTGCAGCCAGCGCGCACACCCCTCCCACATCTAATTATTATTAAACCAGCATATGCCTCTCCCACATTACACACTGTGCAGCCAGCGGACACCCCTCCCACGTCTATATATTACACAGCCAGCACGCGTCCCTCCCATATCTGCATACTGTGCAGCCAGCGCACACCCCTCCCACCTCTACATACACTGTGCAGCCAGTGCACACTCCTCCCCATGTCTATTTACTATGCAGCCAGCGCATGCCCCTCCTCGGCCTACATAATATGCGGGAAGCGCATACCCCTCGTATGTCTAGATATTATGCAGCCAGCACACCTCTCTCCATGTCTACATATTACATTGCCAGCGCACTGTTCTTGCAGCCAGTGCAAACTCCTCCCACACCTACATATAAGACAGCCAGCGCACACCCCTCCCACATCTACATATTACGCATTCAGCACACACCCCTCCCACGTCTACGTCCACGCAGCCAGCGCACACCTCTCTACGTCTACATATTATGCAGCCAGCGCACTCCTCCCATGTCTACATATTATGCAGCCAGCACACTCCTCCCACGTCTACATATTATGCAGCCAGCTTGCACGCCTCCCACGTCTACATATTACGCATTCAGTGCACACCCCTCCCACGTCTACATATTATGCAGCCAGCATGCCCCACATTTACATATTATGCCGCCAGCGCAAACCCCAATATTATCTCTGCAGCCAGTGTGCACTGTGAACCCCAGTTATATATATCCCCTCTCTGATAAAAAAAATCTCTGCCGCCAGTATATAGTGAGCCTCAAATATTTATACACCACCTGATAACTCTGCAGCCAGTGTGTACGGTGTGAATCCCAGGTATTTATACACCCCCTAGTATATCTGCCACCAGTGTATAGCAGTATGAGCCCGGATATCATCTCTGCAGCTAGTGTGTAGTGCGTGTCAAACCCCATATATATTATTTATATAGCACCAACATATGTCCTTCGTAGTCTAGGGACAATTTTAGGGGGAAGGGCCCGTTTCCATTACACGCAGTGCAATGCGGCTACATAGCTGCATTGCAACGCGGCTGTACTGTAACCAATGCACAGCAGTGGAACAGTTTCCACTGCGTGCTGGTTATGTGGAGCGATCTGAGAAACGGCAGCATGTTGTTAATTCACGCACGGCCACATCCGCTCACCGTCTCTTTCAATACAGTTCCACTTTGGGAGATGCGGAAGTAATGTGTAGCCGCATCACTCCTATTCACTAATGGAAACAGGCCCAAAACCAATTAACATATCTGTGTTTTGGGATGTGGGAGGAAACCAGAGTACAGAGAAAACCCACCCAGACACAGGAAGAAGATACAAACGCTGTGCAGATAGTGCCCTGGATGGGATTCAAACTGGGGACCCAGCGCTGAAAGCTGAGAGTGCTAACCACTACATCATCGTGCTACCCCAATGTATACACACCAATATTAGCTCTGCAGCCAGCGTGTACGGAGTGTGATCCCCAGATATGCCCAGTCATATACCATCTCTGCAGCCAGTGTGTAGTGAGTGTAAGCCCCAGATATTTATTCACTCTCTGATACCATCTCTGCAGCCAGTGAGTACTGTGAACCCCAGATATACCCAGTGGTATAATCTCTGCAGCCAGCGTGTACCCCAGCTATACCCAATGGTATAATCTCTGCAGCCAGTGAGTACTGTGAACCCAAGATATACCCAGTGGTATAATCTCTGCAGCCTGCGTGTACCACACATATACCCAGTGATATCTCTGCAGCCAGCGTGTACCACACATATACCCATGGTATAGTCTCTGCAACCAGCGTGTACCCCAGCTATACCCAGTGGTATAATCTCTGCAGCCAGCGTGTACCCCAGCTATACCCAGTGGTATGATCTATGCAGCCAGCAAGTACCCCAGCTATACCCAGTGGTATAATCTCTGCAGCCAGCGTGTACCCCAGCTATACCCAGTGGTATAATCTCTGCAGCCAGTGTGTACCCCAGATATACCGAGTGGTATAATCTTGCAGCAAGTGTGTACCCCAGATATACCAAGTGGTATAATCTCTGCAGGCAGCGTGTACCCCAGCTATACACAGTGGTATAATTTCTGTAGCCAGCGTGTACCCCAGCTATACCCAGTGGTATAATCTCTACAGCCAGTGTGTACCCCAGATATACCGAGTGGTATAATCTCTGCAGGCAGCATGTACCCCAGATATACCTAGTGGTATAATCTCTGCAGCCAGTGTGTACCCCAGATATACCCAGTGGTATAATCTCTGCAGCCAGCGTGTACCCCAGCTATACCCAGTGGTATAATCTCTGCAGCCAGCGTGTACCCCAGCTATACCCAGTGGTATAATCTCTGCAGCCAGTGTGTACCCCAGCTATACCCAGTGGTATAATCTCTGCAGCCAGTGTGTACCCCAGCTATACCCAGTGGTATAATCTCTGCAGCCAGTGTGTACCCCAGCTATACCCAGTGGCATAATATCTGCAGCCTGTGTGCACCCCAGACATACCCAGTGGTATAATCTCTGCAGCCAGCGTGTACCCCAGACATACCCAGTGGTATAATCTCTGCAGCCTGCGTGTACCCCAGACATACTCAGTGGTATAATCTCTGCAGCCAGTGTGTACTCCAGCTATACCCAGTGGTATATATAATCTCTGCAGCCAGTGTGTACTCCAGCTATACCCAATGATTTAATCTCTGCAGCCAGCGTGTAAACCAGATATACCCAGTGGTATAATCTCTGCAGCCTGTGTGTACCCCAGCTAGCTGCTATACCCAGTGATATAATCTCTGCAGCCAGCGTGTAAACCAGATATACCCAGTGGTATAATCTCTGCAGCCAGCGTGTACTGTGATCCCCATATATGTCACCCCCCTGATATCATCTCTGCAGCCAGAATAGATAAATATTGGCGGAAGCGGCCTCAGCAGCACGTCCCGCCAGAGGCCCTGCTCCCCCGGCCAGGCAGTCATTGTGGTCCCCAGCGGCAGCAGGTCTCTTTGTCCCCCTGTCCCCCCGCCACACAGCGCTGCCCGGGCTCTCCAGCCATGCCGGGGACCCGCTCCCTCCCCAGGCCGCACAGAGCAGCGCAGCCGGGCCGCCCTCCTCGGGCCACTCACCTCCCGCAAACTTTCAGCCAACTGAAGCGCACCTCGCTTGCAAAAGCTCAGCCATCTTTAGCTCCTTCCCATCCCCCATAACGCCTCATTCCAGCGGCCTTATCATCCCTTTAACTCAAGAGCCTTAAAGGGGATGGCCAGGGCTTTGTTATCCACAGACAGGAACTCCTCCTGGCCGTCCTTAAAGAGGCCGCATACATTCCTAGAGCAGGAGATGCCACTTGAGGGTTGTGGGCTGCCATTGTGCGGCTAGACAAAAGCCAGCTGTCTGCAATCCTAGGAAGGCCACATAGAGCAAATGAGTCTTGCCACCAACCAGTCCACGGTATTCTTATACTGAGGAGCGTTTCCTGTGCAGGTTTATCATTCCTGCCTCATCCCTTTAAATTGCTAGATGACTTATAGTTGAGTGTGGTTAAAATAATTTAAAGTGAAGCCCTGATCTATAAGGTAATATTTTTATATTACCAATTTAACACTGAAACATCATCTCTTGTATATAAAGTATAAGTTGTGTAAGCAAGCAACTTGTGCTGCTTTCTTAAAAGTAAACATGCAGACACAGAACATTTATATTGCGCTTTTCTCCTGGCGGACTCAAAGCGCTAGTGTAATCTACTCATCGATTTCTTTCTCCTGTCCTGCGTACTGTTTGTCCACTGTGATCAATGGAATTCTCAGTCAGCCATTGAAAGTGTCCATTAACCCCATAACAGGTCCCTAGTCAGCACACTGTTCAACTGTAATATCGCCCATTTGAGCCATAGTTATAACTGACAGCAACTGATATTTAACTGAGTACTGAGAGCAACCAATATAGTTGAGTTCTGACAAAATCTTGTTAGAATTGGAAGGAATCGTTCTGAGAGGAACTGACATTGTAAAAGTATTTAAAATAAACACATGATGTACCTGCAAATGAATATTACATACTTACCTCGCTGTCAGCTCCTCTCAAAAGCTCACCATTTTCTTCTTACAATGATTCCTTCCATTACTGACAAGATTTTGTCAGAACTAAAATATCAGTTGTTGTTAGTTATAACTGAAAGGACAACTGATGAGCAAGGTAATGTTCATGTTTCCCTATGGCTCACATGCACAATATTACAGTTTGCTGACCAGAAAGATGTGGGGTAATGGCCATTTTCAAAATGGAGGACGGAGAATTTCATCGATCACAGTGGACAAACAGGACACAGGAGAGGAGAAAGAGATTGATGAGTAGACTGCACGGGAGGTATTACCTGTGTATGTTTGTTTTTAGCTTTACTTTACTAATAATTTAGGTCCACTTTAAATCAAAATGGCAACTATACTACATGCATGCTACCCAGAAGAGATCGGGACCCAATCCCTCTGGATAGTGGCACACTAGGCAGAACTGCTAGCCCTGCAGAAAACGCTAGCATCTTTGCTGATAATGACAGTCTACGGCAGGGGTCAGGAACCTTTGTGGCTGAGAGAGCCTTGAACGCCACATATTTCAAAATGTAAATCCGTGAGAGCCATACAATATGTTTCAAACTAAATACAAGTACAATTGGAAGGGCCGGTAGTTTTGGGGGAGCGTGAGTAAGCTAGCAGTGCACGCTACAGCAGTAGCTTGCCTACTTTGAAAATTTTACTCGCGCTGCCACACTAAGCTGCGCTTTTTGAGCGGCCCAGCTTAGTGAATCAACCTCTACTGATTTGTCTGTGAGCCAGATGCAGACATCAAAATCTGGCTCCCGAGCCGTAGGTTCTCTACCCCTGGTCTATGGGCTGTATGTAAAAACACATATACAGGATCTTCTCAGAAAATTAGCATGTTGTGATAAAGTTCATTATTTTCTGTAATGTAATAATAAACATTAGACTTTCATATATTTTAGATTCAAATACACACAACTGAAGTAGTTCAAGCCTTTTATTGTTTTACTATTGATGATTTTGGCATACAGCTCATGAAAACCCAAAATTCCTATCTCAAAAAATTAGCATATTTAATCCGACCAATAAAAGAAAAGTGTTTTTAAAACCAAAAAAGTCAACCTTCAAATAATTATGTTCAGTTATGCACTCAATACTTGGTCGGGAATCCTTTTGCAGAAATGACTGCTTCAATGCGGCGTGGCATGAAGACAATCAGCCAGTGGCACTGCTCAGGTGTTATGGAGGCCCAGGATGCTGCGATATCGGCCTTAAGCTCATCCAGAGTGTTGGGTCTTGTGTCTCTCAACTTTCTCTTCACAATATCCCACAGATTCTCTATGGGGTTCAGGTCAGGAGAGTTGGCAGGCCGATTGAGCACAGTAATACCATGGTCAGTAAACCATTTACCAGTGGTTTAGGCACTGTGAGCAGGTGCCAGGTCGTGCTGAAAAATGAAATCTCCATAAAGCTTTTCAGCAGGTGGAAGCATGAACCCACTTTTGACCCAGAAACAGCGGCAGAAGCGCCTGACCTGGACTACAGAGAAGCAGCACTGGACTGTTGCTCAGTGGTCCAAAGTAAATGAAAGCAACTTTTACATGTCATTCGGAAATCAAGGTGCCAGAGTCTGGAGGAAGACTGGGGAGAGGGAAATGCCAAAATGCCTGAAGTCCAGTGTCAAGTACCCACAGTCAGTGATGGTCTGGGGTGCCATGTCAGCTGCTGGTGTCGGTCCACTGTGTTTTATCAAGGGCAGGGTCAATGCTGCTAGCTATCAGGAGATTTTGGAGCACTTCATGCTTCCATCTGCTGAAAAGCTTTATGGAGATAAAGATTTCATTTTTCAGCTAGACCTGGCACCTGCTCACAGTGCCAAAACCACTGGTAAATGGTTTACTGACCATGGTATTACTGTGCTCAATTGGCCTGCCAACTCTCCTGACCTGAACCCCATAGAGAATCTGTGGGATATTGTGAAGAGAAAGTTGAGAGACACAAGACCCAACACTCTGGATGAGCTTAAGGCCGATATCGAAGCATCCTGGGTCTCCATAACACCTGAGCAGTGCCACAGGCTGATTGCCTCCATGCCACGCCGCATTGAAGCAGTCATTTCTGCAAAAGGATTCCCGACCAAGTATTGAGTGCATAACTGAACATAATTATTTGAGGGTTGACTTTTTTGTTTTAAAAACACTTTTCTTTTATTGGTCGGATGAAATATGCTAATTTTTTGAGATAGGAATTTTGGGTTTTCATGAGCTGTATGCAAGAATCATCAATATTAAAACAATAAAAGGCTTGAACTACTTCAGTTGTGTGTATTTGAATCTAAAATATATGAAAGTCTAATGTTTATCAGTACATTACAGAAAATAATGAACTTTATCACACTATGCTAATTTTCTGAGAAGATCCGTATGTGCTTTTCAAATCACAAACGTTTCTGCATAGTTCTCAAAAACACATGTAAAGCGCAAATAATGTATCTCAATCTAGACACAGAACACTGCATTTTTACTTGCATTTTTGATGCTTTTTTTTTAAATATGATAGTTTATTTTACTCCATGGATAAAGGGAAAATATTGAAAAACACAAACACACCCAAAACACAGGAAAATCGCAAAGGAATACAAAACCGCACCACGAAAAAATAAAAAAACGCACAATGGGTTCTATTGTTAAATCATTACCGCATTTGGTAATGCTAAAAACAGATGATTTTACCCAGGGGTCTAGTCCTGGAAAAAGAAGTGAGTGGACTCTGCTCAGCGCGGCGCACTAAAAAATGGGCGTGGTTAAGCATAGCATGGGCGTGGTCATGGGTGGGGCAAAATATACATGGCCTTAGCAGTGGTATAAAAGGTCTGCCAGGGGAAGTTTGAGCTCTGTCGTAGTGTATGCCCAAAAAGTAGATGTAATCTGACAGCATTTCACCAAAAATACACATAATCTGGCAGAGGTTCCTCCAAAATACAGATAATATGGCAGTGGTTCTCCCAAAATAGACAATGTGGCAGCAGCAGTTCCCCCAATATACACATAATCTGGAAGCAGTTCCCCAAAATATGTGAAACCTGGTAGTGGATAACCGAAAATACACGTAACACCCAAAATACATGTAATCTGGCGGCAGTGATCCCCCAACATACACAATCTGGCAGCGGTTCCCCAAAATACACGTAATCTGACATCAGCGGTTCCCCAAAAATACAGATCTGACAGCAGTTCCCCAAAAATAGGTACCCCCAGTATAGCTAGCCAGGTCTATAGGTGTCCCCAGTATAAGTAGCCATGTGTATAGTTGTCCCCAGAATAGGTGGCCAGATGTAGAGATGTCACCAGAATAGATAGCCAGGTGTATAGATGTCCTCAGAATAGGTGGTCAGGTGTATAGATATTCCCAGAATAGGTGGCCAGGTGTATAGATGTCCCCAGAATAGGTAGCCAGGTCTATAGGTGTCCCCAGTATAGCCAGGTGTCCCCAGTATATGTAACCAGGTGTTCAGGTGTCCCCAGTATAGCCAGGAGTATAGGTGTCCGCAGTATATGTAGCGAGGTGTATAGGTGCCCCCAGTATAGCCATGTGTATAGGTGTCCCCAGTATAGCCAGGTGTATAGGTGTCCGCAGTATATGTAGCCAGGTGTATATGTGCCCAGTATATGTAGCCAGGTGTATAGGTGCCCACAGTATATGTAGCCAGGTGTATAGGTGTCCCCAGTATAGCCAGTCTATAGGCGTCCCCAGAATCGGTAGCCAGGTGTCCCCCAGCTGGAGGGAAGCAGCGCAGTGGAGAGGTGCATTGTGCACAGCGTGGGGAAGGGCGGACGTCTCCCCCCCCTTCCCTCACCTTGGGGCTCCTCTTCCTGGCTCTCCCCTCCATAACGATTGTGGCGGTGGCTGGCGGCGGTGGCTGGCAGCGGGCATCAGTGGGCGGGACGAGTTGACGCTGTGCATGCTGCTAGTCTGGTCTAGTGAAGACCAGAGCAGCGGCATGCACAGCGTCAACTCGCCGGAACACTGGAGGAGGTAAGTCCCGCCCACTGATGCCCGCTGCCAGCCACCGCCGCAATCGATATGGAGGGGAGAGCCAGGAAGAGGAGCCCCAAGGTGAGGGAAAGGGGGGGAGATGTCCGCCCTTCCCCACGCTGTGCACAATGCTCCTCTCCACTGCGCTGCTCCCCTCCAGGGAGCTAGGGTGGACGACGTCCACTCTCCAAAAAAAGTGAGTGGACGTCGTCCCCCCACGTTCACGCAGGACTCGACCCCTGATTTTACCGATCACCTTCCCAAGTTATATTTCACTAAACCTATCTCCACACAGAAAATCACAGTTCCCGACTAGTGAGGTAAATTACCGACCTGTGCGGTAAATACCTCGGGAAATGTCAAGAAATGTAATTTACCGGCCAAAAGTGTTCGTTTTTTTTTCCACCTCACAGCAGCCGATAACAGTCTCTCCCCGTGCTGTTTCTGTGCTGTAGATTTGACAGACAGCCTTTGGGGAGAGCCAGGCAGCCAATAGGGAAAGCCACACAGTCTGCTTCTCACTGTGATTGGATGCGACAGGGATGTCGGTGAGTCTTTCAGTGTATCAAAGCAGGAAATGCTGAAAATTCTGTGGGCATCCCTTTATGCCTTTAGATGTGCATATTTGTATTATAGCATACAGAAGAGCTCCCCCTGGTGGCTGCAGCACATCTAAAGGGATGACTGTATGCACAGTCCAGAAAACCTCCGAGTCACACACACAGCTCCCTGATTGCCCGCTGCCCTGCTTCAAGGCTGGTGACACTTACCGACCAGGGCTTAGTGAATTGAGGCATGTTTGTTAAGTAAATTACCGAACTTCTGCCTCATGGGGATAAACTTTTGTGAATTTGGAAAAACAAGTGTAAAATACAGCATGAGGTATTTTACCGTCCAAAATGATTTTACTGAACTGCTTATTGTGAATAGAGCCCAATACAGAAAACTCATGGCTTTCCGCACTGCCTAGTGTACTCCTAGCCTCAGGTGATTTGGGATCCTGCCTGTACTGCTCACCTCTGAAGCTCAGAGCATTCCACAGGTAATGTAGCTCTGGGGTCACATAGCTGTGGTAGGTTGGGGCCTGGAGAATGACTGCAACCATCACCCAGGCCATGCTGCCACATTACTGTGTGAGACTGAAGCCTCCTGTTAAGATCTGTTTTAGACCATTCTAGCTCTGGTACAGCAGGTTCAGGCAAACTGCTGTACCTATATTTGCTGACTAGCTGTATCCTGCAGACCATTTAAAGGGAACCCAAGGGGAGAGGGATATGGAGGCTGGCATGTTTATTTCCTTGTAAATAATGCACAGCAGTCCTGCTGAACCTCTGCCTCTAATACCTTAAGCCAGTGGTTCCCAACGTTTTCGAAGTCGTGACACATGACGCCAAATGCTCAGATCTCCGTGACACATCCCCCCCCCCCCCCCGATTTGGAATGATCGCACAGCAACGACAATTTACACTTCGCGTTTTAGCCACGGTTTGCCCCCCCAGCCCCCGTTATAAAAAAAGCCCTCAGACTCAGTATAAGTAGTTAGTTAGCCAAGTATAGGTGCCCTCAGTAAAGGAAGTCAGGTGTAGGTACCCTCAATATAGGTAGCCAGGCATAGGTGCCCCCAGTAGTATAGAAAGTCAGGGGTAAGTGCCTGCAATATAGGTATATAGGTGCCCTCAGTATAGGTATGTAGGTGCCTGCAGTATAGATAGGTGTCCCCAGCAAAGGTATGTAGGTGCCTGCATTATAGGTATATAGGTGCCCGCAGTATAGGTATGTAGGTGCCCTCAGTATAGGTATGTAGGTGCCTGTAATATAGTTATATAGGTGTCCCCAGTAAAGGTATGTAGATGCCTGCAGTATTGGTATATAGGTGCCCGCATGATATAGGTATATAGGTGTCCTTAGCATAGGTATATTGGTGCCTGCAGTATAAGTATATAGGTACCCGCAGTATAGGTTTGTAGGGTGCCATAAGTATGGTTAGCTAAGCATAGGCCTCCCCAGTTTAGGATGTTAGGTGTAGGTAGCCAAGCATAGGAGCTCAGTGTTCCCCCCCAGGTAGAACGAGCAGGCGGCTCACTCACCCAGCTGTGTGAATTCCAGCGATGACATCTCTTCAGCGCCCCGCTCTCTGCTCTATCTCCACTCTGTGTATTATTAGAGCAGGACTACAACAAAATGGCTGTCGTCGTCCGTGTTTGTGGACATCGTCGGCCATTTTCTTGTAGCCCTGCTTTAATTACACGGAGCAGAGGCAGAGAGCGTGGGAGGAAGACAGCGGAGCGGCGACACCTCCCAGAGACTGCCGCGACACATGAATGTGTCGCGGCACATAGGTTGGTAAACAGTGCCTTAAGCCATAGACCCTGAACAAGCATGCAGATCAGATGTCTATGACAAATCTGACATACAAATTTTATTGTTCTCAAAGAGAATCTGTACTCTAAAATTCTTACATTAAAAAGCATACCATTCTATACATTATGTTCTCCTGGGCCCCTCTGTGCTGTTTCTGCCACTTCCTGCTGCAATCCTGGCTTGTAATTGCCAGTTTTTGGCAGTGTTTACAAACAAAAGACATGGCTGCTAACCAGCTTGTGATAGGCTGAGAGGAGCTCAGTCTGTGACTCACAAAGAGCCTGCAGCGGGTGTGGAGAGGGTGTGTATAGCTTTTATCGTATCACAAGAAGAGCAGCACATTCCTGCCTGAGCCCGACAAAGCCGTCAGAGGAAAGAAGATTAGATTATATAACAGAGATAATACAGCCACTGTGCAACTAGGAAAGGCTGCAGTAAGACAGACCACATTAGAACAGGTATAGGAACTTATAGGATAGAAGAAATAAGGCTGAAAATTTTGTTACAGAGTCTATTTAACCATTTTCACCTTTTGGACGTGACTTTCATATCCAAAAGGCTGCTTCGCGCGCCTGCGCGATTGTGCGTGTAGAAAATCTGACGGCTTCTTTTCTTTTCTGCCCCCCCCCCCCCCCCCCCCACAAAAAAATCATGTCCTCCTTGTGCTTCCTGTAAGCGAGCACCCTCGCTTACAAGAAGTGAAGTAAACAAAATGTGTGGCTAGGTAGAACAAAGGTGTAAGGTGTGGCACATCCCATCTAATGAGTGGAGATCCCAGGTGACAACCCCCACTGACCAGTACAACCACACTTGCAATGTAGAACCAACTGTCACTGGACGTGTGCTCCGCTTTCGACAAGAAAGAACAGTTCAATACCTGACTCAAAGATAACAGGGGCGTGCACCTTCCGTCCAAGGCTTTATTACCATAAAAGTGACAGCATACAGTCCATGGGCATAATACCGCGCATCAACGTGCAAGGTTATACACGATAAATGAACAATCCATATCAAGCTTACGTGTCCATGTTAGTGACTGGTCAGTGGGAAGGAGGTGGGTGGTAGGCACAGAGGTGGCGAGCGACGGCCGTTTTGCGTCTCCTGACGCTTGGTCACGCTACATGCCACTGAAAGAGGACAACGTGAACTTCCGGATTGGGGAACGTATCACTTCCTCCTCGTGAGAGTCCGTTGTCCTGGAGACGGAGACGCTACCACCGGAGACCCAGCAGGGCGGAGTTACAAACTCTGTCTGTCAATACGGGACCTCCCATAAAAACAGCAATCGCTCTTGCGGTGCTATATCAAGCCCGTGCTATGCGTTTAATAAGCGGCCAGTGCTCAAAAGAGGCACACATGCAGGCAAACATAAACACATATTTACCGCACCGGGCAAAGCCAAATATAAAGGCAGGGTCAGTCCGTTAGATCCCCAGCGAGCGTCACCGCAACCACGGCATCTCGGACCAGGGTGACTCATACAGTGAACTTAGTGACTGTGTCATTAAAATCACATGAACGGGGAAATATTTGTATAGCCTATAAACAAACATTAATACAAACATATGGACAATGGCAGGGTTCCTAGTTTGAGGGAGGAATGGGGTGCATGTCTATGTCACCGCCCGGAAAATACACCCAGAAGACAACAAATGGGAAGTATAAAGAAAATAAAAAATGAAAAAATAGTAAAAAAATGGTAAAGAAATTGATGAAGAAATGAGGGACCGCTCCAGCTGGTCCACTACATATCAATTATAAAATAGTTAATATTACTTTACTTTAGTCATCATTCAAACACCCATTAACAATTTAACCCTCGCGGCGACAAATTACATGCCTCCCCACTACACACCAAACATGAACATTACAGGGACATTTACATCTTTGTATTCATTAATTAGCCAGTGAGTTTCCATTCATTTTATCACACGGAGAGTCCGCCTATTTCACAAAAAGACATATGCAAACTATCTATGACTAACACATTTCATTTAGGGAACTAGCATACAGGACAACTCCGTTTTGTCATTCAGCCCTAAAGGTCCCATTGCTTCCGATCTCAAGATCAATCTCGTTTCCCTCCTCAACAGTAACCTCTCTCTGTCTCCCCCTCTTTGGGGTACATCCTGTTTCTCCAGGGCTACAAACTTTAAATTAAATCTATCAGTACTATGATCATTTCTCATGTGCTCAATCAGACGTGTGCAGCCTTTTCCCGATTTGATTGACCCAATGTGCTCCCCAAATCTTGTCTTCATCGATCTAGTTAGTTTAAAGCAAAATGGGAGGATAAGCACCACCTTATGAATACCACTTGTATTTAATGGGGAGGAGGAATGTGCTAATTGGGTATGCAATGTACATAAACAACAAAGAGAAAAAGGTTCCCAATATACAGCACCAAACCACTCCAATTATTCAAAAATACAAAGTTCTTTATTTGATGAAAACAACAACAATAAAAACATTATTAAAAGTCACCAGAAGGTGATAGCAGCGGTGTACAATGTGGGTAAATCATTATATAATAGTATATTCAATATATGATAACAAAGTCCTCACACTCAAAATAACCAAGAGGTGGATAATATACAGTGGAGGAAATAATTATTTGACCCCCTCACTGATTTTGTAAGTTTGTCCAATGACAAAGAAATGAAAAGTCTCAGAACAGTATCATTTCAATGGTAGGTTTATTTTAACAGTGGCAGATAGCACATCAAACGGAAAATCGAAAAAATAACCTTAAATAAAAGATAGCAACTGATTTGCATTTCATTGAGTGAAATAAGTTTTTGAACCCCTACCAACCATTAAGAGTTCTGGCTCCCACAGAGTGGTTAGACACGTCTACTCAATTAGTCACCCTCATTAAGGACACCTGTCTTAACTAGTCACCTGTATAAAAGACACCTGTCCACAGAATCAATCAATCAAGCAGACTCCAAACTCTCCAACATGGGAAAGACCAAAGAGCTGTCCAAGGATGTCAGAGACAAAATTGTAGACCTGCACAAGGCTGGAATGGGCTACAAAACCTTTAGCAAGAAGCTGGGAGAGAAGGTGACAACTGTTGGTGCGATTGTTCGAAAATGGAAGGAGAACAAAATGACCATCAATCGACCTCGCTCTGGAGCTCCACGCAAGATCTCACCTCGTGGGGTGTCAATGGTTCTGAGATAGGTGAAAAAGCATCCTAGAACTACACGGGAGGAGTTAGTGAATGACCTCAAATTAGCAGGGACCACAGTCACCAAGAAAACCATTGGAAACACATTACACCGCAGTGGATTAAAATCCTGCAGGGCTCGCAAGGTCCCCCTGCTCAAGAAGGCACATGTGCAGGCCCATCTGAAGTTTGCCAATGAACACCTGAATGATTCTGTGAGTGACTGGGAGAAGGTGCTGTGGTCTGATGAGACCAAAATAGAGCTCTTTGGCATTAACTCAACTCGCTGTGTTTGGAGGAAGAAAAATGCTGCCTATGACCCCCAAAACACCGTCCCCACCGTCAAGCATGGGGGTGGAAACATTTTGCTTTGGGGGTGTTTTTCTGCTAAGGGCACAGGACAACTTAATCGCATTAACGGGAAAATGGACGGAGCCGTGCATCGTGAAATCCTGAACGACAACCTCCTTCCCACTGCCAGGAAACTGAAAATGGATCGTGGATGGGTGTTCCAGCACGACAATGACCCAAAACATACAGCAAAGTCAACAAAGGAGTGGCTGAAGAAGAAGCACATTAAGGTCATGGAGTGGCCTAGTCAGTCTCCGGACCTTAATCCAATAGAAAACCTATGGAGGAAGATCAAGCTCAGAGTTGCACAGAGACAGTCTCGAAACATTAGGGATTTAGAGATGATCTGCAAAGAGGAGTGGACCAACATTCCTCCTAAAATGTGTGCAAACTTGGTCATCAATTACAAGAAACGTTTGACCTCTGTGCTTGCAAACAAGGGTTTTTCCACTAAGTATTAAGTCTTTTATTGTTAGAGGGTTCAAAAACTTATTTCACTCAATGAAATGCAAATCAGGTGTTATCTTTTATTTAAGGTTATTTTTTCGATTTTCCTTTTGATGTGCTATCTGCCACTGTTAAAATAAACCTACCATTGAAATGATACTGTTCTGAGACTTTTCATTTCTTTGTCATTGAACAAACTTACAAAATCAGTGAGGGGTCAAATAATTATTTCCTCCACTGTAGGTAACAAAGAAACCCCCAGTAGGTTCGACCTAGAGTAAAGTGCAATGTGCCAAAAATTTCTTCCAAATTATATAGCAGGACTGGGACATAAATATACAACCCCAGAAATACAGTGTAAATCCAAAGATAAGGAGCACAAAAGAAGGTACTACAAATAGCAGCAAGTCAATGTATGTCAAAAGATGGGAACCACAAGAGAGGGTACTACAAATAACAGCGAGTCAATGAGAGGGTGTACCTACGTATGAGATGGGAGGACGCCAAAGAACACCGCCACCACCTTAATGCATCACGCGGGCTCAACCCGCTTCAGAGAGAGGCAAAGTAAGAACGCGTAAGAGACGCTTTTAAACCCCGTCCGGCAACTCCCAAATTAACAAGCACGCCCCTGGACATGACGCGGCCGCGTCATAGCGCACAAGGCGTCGGGTTGACATGGCAACCCGACGCCTGACACGCAGTCCGGATAACCTAAAGCCTCCGTATTGTAAGGAAAGAGTGGGGAGGGCATGCGCAATAGAAGGGCCCGCGGAAATGCGATTAAAAGAGAAGAAGTCATGATGAAGCAGAGAATACAAAAGCATTTTTCAACGATAAGGTTGTCTGCAAAGGATTCAGAAGAAGGTAAAACTCTTACACCAGTGGCTCTACATGCCCTACGTTATCATCAGAGCAGTACAAAAAACTGGAAAGTGACTGGCTTACAAAAAATTCTACCTTCCCCACGAGGTGGGGATATTACTCAGGCCCTCTTGAGGGCAGAGACTCGCTGGATATTTGAGTTGGGCACACAGAGTCCAGGGGGCCTGAATGAGGATTTCTCATTCAATAGCTACCTCCACTAAAACTTAAGTTTTCTGCAACAACGTAGAAGTTCCCTCTGCATTCATGTTTCTGGGAAGCCCCTCTGGGGTTTGTTTTGAGTGTTGGTTATGGTTTCTCCTCACTTTTAATTAAGCGGTTGTAGGTAAGCAACCAATACAGTATTCTCCCTTACTTGCTTAACTGAAGGTAAGTGGCCTAGTTGGTTTATCACCATGTCACTCATGTGTTATTTTGTATGTTGGCACGTACACATACTTGATTTTTCTATGTTGGGGCACATATGGGCTTGCAAATGTGTCTAACTTGTTATTTCTCCTAGGGTGTTGGTAGGTATGGAGACCTGTGTGTAACTGTATCAATATACATAGTCTCAGACTTTATTTACACAGTCACTACCTAGTATTCCCTTACTCTGAGGATTTTACTTGGTCTCCTTATTTTGGTATGGGTGGTCTTTGGTGAGTAGCCACCCATTGTTTATACTGTTTTTGGGTGATATCTTTTCACCCTGTCCTTAGAGAAGCACTAACCTATTTGGGTGGTCCATCTCTCTATTTCCCACCTCACTCAATTATAATATATATGGTTATGGTCACTATTTGGATATTTTATATGGCTTTCCTCTGCTGTGAGGGATAATTACCTGTTTTATCCCATATGATTAATATATGTATACATTTCTTGTAGGAATTTGTGTTGGAGAGATACTTCCCTAGTACCTGAAATTATTGGATAACCTCCCCCCTTTTCTGGCTGGATGGATACCCCTTCCCTCCCTCCTTTGGCAAGAATTGTACTCAAGATGAGGATTACTCTGTTAAAGTCCTCTGTTGTAATTTTCGGGTGATGCTTGCTTTGATGTATAGTATCTAGGTGGCTGTGTTTTTCATCTTTGTCCACTAGATGTCCTTATTTGACTCAAATACCAACTGCTGTATTTATATGCCTTGTTCAATTTGTTTTCTAAATGCTTGTGAGTATATATTTGTTCCTATTTCCTTTCCTCCATTTTTTTCTTCCATCTTTTCTTGGTCAATCTAAGTAGCGTTGACTCCTATTCTATTTAATGTATTGCTGGCTTGATGAATTCGGACTTCTTCTCTTTTAATCGCATTTCCGCGGGCCCTTCTATTGCGCATGCCCTCCCCACTCTTTCCTTACAATACGGAGGCTTTAGGTTATCCGGACTGCGTGTCAGGCGTCGCCTTGTACGCTATGACGCGGCCGCCTCATGTCCAGGGGCGTGCTTGTTAATTTGGGAGTTGCCGGACGGGGTTTAAAAGCGTCTCTTACGCGTTCTTACTTTGCCTCTCTCTGAAGCGGGTTGAGCCCGCGTGATGCATTAAGGCGGCGGCGGTGTTCTTTGGCGTCCTCCCATCTCATACGTAGGTACACCCTCTCATTGACTCGCTGTTATTTGTAGTACCCTCTCTTGTGGTTCCCATCTTTTGACATACATTGACTTGCTGTTATTTGTAGTACCTTCTTTTGTGCTCCTTATCTTTGGATTTACACTGTATTTCTGGGGTTGTATATTTATGTCCCAGTCCTGCTATATAATTTGGAAGAAATTTTTGGCACATTGCACTTTACTCTAGGTCGAACCTACTGGGGGTTTCTTTGTTACCTATATTATCCACCTCTTGGTTATTTTGAGTGTGAGGACTTTGTTATCATATATTGAATATACTATTATATAATGATTTACCCACATTGTACACCGCTGCTATCACCTTCTGGTGACTTTTAATAATGTTTTTATTGTTGTTGTTTTCATCAAATAAAGAACTTTGTATTTTTGAATAATTGCAGTGGTTTGGTGCTGTATATTGGGAACCTTTTTCTCTTTGTTGTTTATGTTCATCGATCTAGTTGTCTGTCCGATATAAAACCGGTTACAGGGACAAGTCAAGACATAGACCACAAATTTCGTTTGACAGGTAAAGAATTCCTTCATTTGCATCCATTCCCTCCCCACTCTGATGTTCTTATGAGTAATCAGCCTATCACACCATTTGCACCGACCACATTTGTGGTTTCCGCAGGGCAAAGAGGCATTCAACCAATCTTTATTTCTAGGTGAAACAAACTCACTGCTAGTCAAGATATTGCCAAGTGTAGGAGCACGCCTAAAGGCCACTCTAGGGGCCTTTATTGCAATTTCTTTCAAATCAGGATCTTTTTTGACCATAGACCAATTTGAGTATATGGCCTTCCTGATACGATCTGCCATTGGTGAAAACTCAAAGGTGAACGTGGTTCTGTCAGAACCTTCATCTGCTTTTTCTTTAGGGGCCAACAGGGCACTCCTTGTTTGTTTTTTTGCTCTAGTTCTAGATTTAGTCAGAAGGTCCTGATCATAACCTCTTCTTAGAAACCTAACAGTGAGTTCTTCGGCCTGTACTTTGAAATCACATTCCCTGGTGTTGTTGCGTCTTAATCTAAGATACTGTCCATAGGGGATAGCATCAATGACCGATCCTGGATGGAAGCTGTGCGCGTGTAAAATAGAATTGGTGGCCGTACTTTTTCTATATCCTTTAGTGAATAAATGGTCACCTTCCACCACCAGCCTCACATCTAGGAAGGCCATTTCCTGCTCACTAATCTCATAGGTGAATTGCATATTCACCTGGTTGGTGTTAAGATAATGCATAAATTCTGCAAACTCCCCTTCTGTTCCCGACCACACCACCAGGATGTCCTCCACGTACCTGGACCAACGTCTAATTCACTCCCGGAACGGATTTTGATCCGAAAGTACATAAGACTCCTCCCACGCCCCCAGAAACAAATTTGCATAGGAGCATGTCACAGGGGTTCCCATGGCCGTCCCTGACACCTGATGGTACCAGCTACGGTCAAACATAAACGCATTATGCGTCAATACAAAAGAAAGACATTCCAGGATGTAGTCTACATAACTTACATCCTTATTGGTTCGCAGTAAATACCGTCTGACCGCAGCAATACCCAAGTCATATGGGATCCGGCTGTACAGGCTGACCACATCAATCGCGCCCAGCCTGTCACCGGGAACCCACGTGGCATGCTCCACCAGGCGTAACACCTCTAGGGTGTCCTTTAAATAGGACGGTACTCCCTTCAAAAGGGGACGCAGGAGGTGGTCCAGGAACCTGGACAACCTCTCAGTGAGAGACCCACAGCCCGAGACTATGGGTCGTCCCGGCGGTGCAGTCATGGATTTGTGAATTTTTGGTATGTGATACCAGGCTGGCCGATGCGGATGGAGGGGGAGCAAATCGGTGGCTAATTTGTTGGAAAGAAATCCCTCTTCTACCCCCTTACGTAACAGGGTATGTAGTAAGTTCAAATACCGTGTGGTGGGATCAGAGGGCAGGGGGCAGTATGTTTCTATATCGTTCAATTGTCTCAACACCTCGTCCCTATATTGGGTATTAGACATAATGACGAGGTTCCCTCCTTTGTCAGCCTTTCTGAGCACCACCTCACGATTATTTTGAAGCCACCTCAGAGCTCTTTTCTCCTCCGCAGTTAAATTAGACTCCACACTTCCATAAATTTCTGCTTTGACATCTCTAACAGTGTTTTCAAAGAAATGCTCTAATGTGAATCCTGGAGTTGTGGGGAAAGGCTGCAACGACTTACATGCCCTAAATGAACTAATATCCCCCAAACATAAATTGTTAGGGTCACCCGGTTCTTTTGTTTGTTCAGTCTCCACCAACAAGTCCTCCAGCACCTGCAAAATCTCCTCATCAGTGAGGTTCAACTGCACATAGGGGTAAAAACCCAAAGTGCTGGTGTCATTATCCCCCATCATTTGAGTGTTAAAGGGAAAAGAATTAAGGGTTAGTTAATAACCCCTCAATATGTGCCTGTAGGGGGTTTGGGCTTAGCCCTCCCATTCCTACATCAGCACTGTTTGTAACTGGGGTTTTCAAAATTGTCTGAAGTCTATGTCCCGCACATAGTCCTCTCGAACTTGTCGATGGAGGAGAGTCATTTTGGGGCTCGAATTTTTGTGTGATCACTAGTTTTCGCACTGACTTAAAGAGGTCTATTTTGAAAGAACAGAAATCAAATTCCCGAGTAGGACAAAAGTTAAGACCCTTCTTCAGGAGTGTGTAGCAATCTTGAGGGATATCAAGTCCTGAAATATTAATAATTTGTAAATCTTCACTTTTTAATTCTCCGCTTTCCGTTTCTTTTTGACTGGCTTCAGAATACTGGATCCCTCCCAACTGACTGCTTTCAACCTTCTTACTAGTTCTTCTCCGTCCTCCTCTTCTGATTCTTCTTCTAAAGGGGCTGCTGCACTTGCACATTCTCCCTTATTCTCTTGATTATTTAATCCCTTCTTTTTTGTCCTTATATTTAGGGTTATTGCTCTTTTTGGGGCGCCTCTTCTTCACAGATGTTTTGTTCCCTTCCTCTTTATCTTCACTATCTGACCCTGAGTCTGTGGTCCAATAGCCTTTGCCTTTGGGAAACCTTCTGTTGGGGGGTACTGGTGGTCCCCAACTGAAAATTTTATTCCTGTCAAAATCTTCTTTGTCCCTATAGAATTTTCTTACTTTACGAGTTTTAATTTCGTCCTGAATTTTAAGAATTCTGGTCTCAATTCTTGTGGTAACTGAAGCGTATTTCTCCTCACTAACTGATGCCTTATAGCTGGTTTTCGTGTCCTGCAGCTCGTCTGACACTTTGTTATACTCCTTCACCGATTGAGATAGAACGATGTTTTGCAATCTTTTTGCTAGATCCAAATAGGCTGTTGTCCACTCATCCACGAAATCTGGATCCTCCCTGTATTCTGATGGTTCCCTGTAAGACCTGAAACCTCTAGCCACTATACCGTCCCTTTTGTAACATTTAAGTGTGGCCACCGTCCAGAAGAGTTCCGTATCCTGTTCGCTGAGTCTCCCCAATCTCAGCTCTAAAACCTTAGCACCCACCTCCTTGTTTGCCTGTGTCGAGTCCGCAGTATTAGAGAAGAAATTCCCCAAATCCTCTCTGCCTTCAGCAACTTTCTCACTCACTAGCATTAATGAATCAAAATCGATATCCAATTCATCGTTAGTTGATTCTTCATCAGCATTATCCTCTCTTAGGTTATTACCAGCAGAGGTCATTGTGGGGTGCTCAACACCACGAAATGTAGAACACAAATACAATACTGGTGTGGCTAGGTAGAACAAAGGTGTAAGGTGTGGCACATCCCATCTAATGAGTGGAGATCCCAGGTGACAACCCTCACTGACCAGTACAACCACACTTGCAATGTAGAACCAACTGTCACTGGACGTGTGCTCCGCTTTCTTTTGTATTGACGCATAATGCATTTATGTTTGACCGCAGCTGGTACCATCAGGTGTCAGGGACGGCCATGGGAACCCCCGTGGCATGCTCCTATGCAAATTTGTTTCTGGGGGCGTGGGAGGAGTCTTATGTACTTTCGGATCAAAATCCGTTCCGGGAGTGAATTAGACGTTGGTCCAGGTACGTGGAGGACATCCTGGTGGTGTGGTCGGGAACAGAAGGGGAGTTTGCAGAATTTATGCATTATCTTAACACCAACCAGGTGAATATGCAATTCACCTATGAGATTAGTGAGCAGGAAATGGCCTTCCTAGATGTGAGGCTGGTGGTGGAAGGTGACCATTTATTCACTAAAGGATATAGAAAAAGTACGGCCACCAATTCTATTTTACATGCGCACAGCTTCCATCCAGGATCGGTCATTGATGCTATCCCCTATGGACAGTATCTTAGATTAAGACGCAACAACACCAGGGAATGTGATTTCAAAGTACAGGCCGAAGAACTCACTGCTAGGTTTCTAAGAAGAGGTTATGATCAGGACCTTCTGACTAAATCTAGAACTAGAGCAAAAAAACAAACAAGGAGTGCCCTGTTGGCCCCTAAAGAAAAAGCAAATGAAGGTTCTGACAGAACCACGTTCACCTTTGAGTTTTCACCAATGGTTGATCGTATCAAGAAGGCCATATACTCGAATTGGTCTATGGTCAAAAGAGATCCTGATTTGAATAAAATTGCAATAAAGGCCCCTAGAGTGGCCTTTAGGCGTGCTCCTACACTTGGCAATATCTTGACTAGCAGTGAGTTCGTTTCACCTAGAAATAAAGATTGGTTGACTGCCTCTTTGCCCTGCGGAAACCACAAATGTGGTCGGTGCAAATGGTGTGATAGGCTGATTACTCATAAGAACATCAGAGTGGGGAGGGAATGGATGCAAATGAAGGAATTCTTTACCTGTCAAACGAAATTTGTGGTCTATGTCTTGACTTGTCCCTGTGTTTTATATCGGACAGACAACTAGATCGATGAAGACAAGATTTGGGGAGCACATTGGGTCAATCAAATCGGGAAAAGGCTGCACACGTCTGATTGAGCACATGAGAAATGATCATAGTACTGATAGATTTAATTTAAAGTTTACAGCCCTGGAGAAACAGGATGTACCCCAAAGAGGGGGAGACCGAGAGAGGTTACTGTTGAGGAGGGAAACGAGATTGATCTTGAGATTGGAAGCAATGGGATCTTTAGGGCTGAATGACAAAACGGAGTTGTCCTGCATGCTAGATCCCTAAATGAAATGTGTTAGTCATAGGTAGTTTGCATATGTCTTTTTGTGACATAGGCGGACTCTCCGTGTGATAAAATGAATAGAAACTCACTGGCTAATTAATGAATACAAAGATGTAAATGTCCCTGTAATGTTCATGTTTGGTGTGTAGTGGGGAGGCATGTAATTTGTCGCCGCGAGGGTTAAATTGTTAATGGGTGTTTGAAAAATGACTAAAGTAAAGTAATATTAACAATTTTATAATTGATATGTTGTGGACCAGCTGGAGCGGTCCCTCATTTCTTCATCAATTTCTTTACCATTTTTTGACTATTTTTTCATTTTTTATTTTCTTTATATGTCACATTTGTTGTCTTCTAGGTGTATTTTCCGGGCGGTGACATAGACATGCACCCCATTCCTCCCTCAAACTAGGAACCCTGCCATTGTCCATATGTTTGTATTAATGTTTGTTTATAGGCTATACAAATATTTCCCCGTTCATGTGATTTTAATGACACAGTCACTAAGTTTACTGTATGAGTCACCCTGGTCCGAGATGCCGTGGTTGCGGTGACGCTCGCTGGGGATCTAACGGACTGACCCTGCCTTTATATTTGGCTTTGCCCGGTGCGGTAAATATGTGTTTATGTTTGCCTGCATGTGTGCCTCTTTTGAGCACTGGCCGCTTATTAAACGCATAGCACGGGCTTGATATAGCACCGCGAGAGCGGTTGCTGTTTTTATGGGAGGTCACGTATTGACAGACGGAGTTTGTAACTCCGCCCTGCTGGGTCTCCGGCGGTAGCGTCTCCGTCTCCAGGACAACGGACTCTCACGAGGAGGAAGTGATACAACGGGATGGGGCGGGGCCAATTCTCCGTCTTTAATCCGGAAGTTCACGTTGTCCTCTTTCAGTGGCACGTAGCGTGACCAAGCGCCAGGAGACGCGAAACGGCCGTCGCTCGCCACCTCTGTGCCTACCACCCACCTCCTTCCCACTGACCAGTCACTAACATGGACACGTAAGCTTGATATGGATTGTTCATTTATCGTGTATAACCTTGCACATTGATGCGCGGTATTGTGCACATGGACTGTATGCTGTCACTTTTATGGTAATAAAGCCTTGGACGGAAGGTGCACGCCCCTGTTATCTTTGAGTCAGGTAAACAAAATGTGGCCATCTTGTGGCCAAATAGTAAAACTACATGCACATAATTTTTTTTTTCACAGATAACACAATAAATTACATTTAAAATATAACTGTTTACTTCCCACACAAATAGTTACCTAAGGGTCTGAACTTTTTAAATATGCATGTCAAGAGGGTACATTACTAATATTTTTTAAATTATAAGCTTGTAAATAGTGATGGACGCAAAACTGAAAAAATGCACCTTTATTACCAAATAAAATATTTACACCATACACTGTTATAGGGACATAATTTAAATAGTGCAATAACCAGAACAAATTGGAAATAAAATGTGTGGGTTTTAATTATGGTAGTATATATTATTTTAAAGCTATAATGGCAGAAAACTGAAAAATAATGATTTTTTTCCATTTTTTCTTAATATTCCTGTTAAAATGCATTTAGAAAAAAAAATTCTTACCAAAATGTACCACCCAAAGAAAGCCTAATTGGCTGCGGAAAAAACAAGATATAGATCATTTCATTGTGATAATTAGTGATAAAGTGATTGGCGAATGAATGTGAGGTGAAAATTGCTCGGATGCATACGGTAAAAAACAACTGAAGGCTAAAGTGGTTAAAAAACAAGGGATTTATTCATCACTCCAATGGTCGTAATGTATCCAACGGGGAGAAAAATAGTACAGAAATAAACCTTCAGTAGTAGAGGAAGGATGGACATAGACACCCTGAGGAGATGGGATAAGCATGGATACTACACTGCTGTTAGTTACTCTGCATATACTGGGTTTGGGGGACCTTAGGGTGGGGAGGAGCCTACAACACTGAATGTAAATGCAGAGCCAGGTGCAATACAAATGCACATTTACCCCCGTGAGCCAAATATAATAACTTCAGGACACCCCCTGACAAAAGAGCTTTCATTTATAGTTTTTGCTTAAGTCTACTGAATGTAAAACCACGGCCCTGACTACTGTACACACACTAGATTTTGCTGCCCAAATGTTAGCAATTATTATTGGATTGGATAACAGACTCGTGGCTGTAGATGCATCCCGTCATACATGACTGCCAGGGGAATAGCAGTTGTCCGCGTCAAATAGTCTTCAACTTATTGCTATTGCTTTTCCTCAACTAAGAGGCCTCCTGCTACATCTCTCCCTTCTCCTCTCCCCAGAACAGAGTATGCCAAGCTTGCATGTCTGTACAGGGATCAGTGGGCAGATTAAGGCCTGGGACCCACTACAAAGCGCTATCGCAATTGCTAGCGAGCTTTGCAAACGATTGTGGGAGCGATTTCCCTGCTCCTGTACATTAGATTGGAAATGCTCCCCAAATGCTGTGGTCCTGCAATTGCAATTTGTCTAATCGCAATTGCTGTAGTGGCAGGGGCGTAGCAATAGGGGGTGCAGAGGTAGCGACCGCATCGGGGCCCTTGGGCCAGAGGGGCCCCGAAGGGTCCACCCTCTATCACAGTATTAGCTCTCTATTGGTCCTGTGCTGGTAATAATCACTTCTATAGATGCTTTGAATAGTAGTAATCCTTAACACACTGTTCCCCATTCCCTTCTTGCACCTCTGACACTGGGGTTGTCCTTGGCAGGTTTTGGTGTGCCGTATCAATTGTTATGTATTGAGTGCTTGGGGGGGCCCCATGTAAAACTTGCACCGGGGCCCACAGCTCTTTAGCTACGCCACTGTGTAGTGGAATCTGTCCCATCCATTTGTATTGGCAGAGCGTTTAGGGAAATGGCTAGCGATTGAAAGCGATCCCTAAACGCTCAAAAAATGCTCTAGTGGGTAGCGGGCCTTAGATAAGCTGATCATGATTTGCATGGCCCAGCTATTTTCTTATGTCTGTACTGCCTTAAAGTAAACCTGAGATGGCTGTTGTGGGTTTCCTCCAGCCCCATTAGGTGCATGGGGTCCCTTACTGTCCTCTCCGGCCCTTCCATTGGAAATCCTCCCTGTAATCCAGCTTTCCGCTCTCTTCTGCACATTTGCGGCTCGGCTGCGCACCCCACGTTGCGCTCACGCAGTAAGGAGCATTCTGCGCCTGCGCGGTAGTACTGTGCAGGGGCAGAACGCTCGCAGGCACAGGAGCGAGGTGTGTGTGTGTTTGTGTTTGCGCACAGCCATGCCGTGCATGTACAGAAGCACACAACTGACTGGATTACCAGAGGGATATCCTAGAGAATGGAGCAGCCGATGAGGGACCCCACACACCTAACGGAGCTGGAGAAAGCCCTGGGTAAATATAAATAACCATCTCAGTTACAGTATAACTATGTGTTATAATTGTTATGGAAAATAAAAAAGCAGCAACATTTTAGTGTTACCTGTTAAAGGACATCCGAGGTGAAAATAAACTGAGGAGAAAAACAATTGTATCTATCCTCCTTCTCCTAAAAGATTACTTTTTTTTAGATATCCCACAGTTTTATTTTATATTTAGAACTAGTTTTTATGTTTTTAATGTTTTATTGTCTCTGCTCAATGACATCTTCATTGAAGTATGCAGTGGCATAGCTAAGGAGCTGTGGGCCCCAATGCAAGTTTTATATGGGGCCCCCCAAGCACTCTATACATAACAATTGATATGGCGCATCAAAACCTGCCAATGTCAACTACAGTGTCAGGTGCAAGAAGGGGATGGGGAACAGTTTGTTAATGATTATCACTATTCAAAGTATCTATAGAAGTGATTATTATGAGCACAGGACCAATAGAGCGCTAATACTGAAGTTGAGGGAGGGCCCTTCGGGGCCCATCTGCCTCAAGGGCCCCGATGTGGTGGTAACCTCTGCAACCCCTATTGCTACGCCCCTGGAAGTATGCCAGAGCTCATATCTATGAATTACTGAGCCTTTTTATCTCTTTTCTGCCCTCAGAAGCCATTTACTGGCAGAAATCTGTTTTATGGCTGTAATTACTTATCAGTGAGGGTTATGCTATAGTCTGACCCAGTCCGACCCAGACAGAAACTGTTACTTGCATACCTGATGTTTAACTCTTTCAGGCAGAGAAAGAAAAAAAGGAACACAGCATAGTTATTTGTGTGCTACATACACATGTCTATCTCATGTCACGTCACCTCGGTTGTCCTTTAAGCTGGTTACACAGTACAATTTTGCGTCAGGTGAACCAGATAATTTCCGACTGGTCTAATCAGATTCCAATTGATAACGCAATCGATTTTGGGTAGTTATCAACGCAAAATCGATCACATTATCAATCAGGAACAATTTGCAGGTCGACACACAATGCAGTTTTTCATTAGATCTCCCGTCGATCTGATAGAAAATTGTACCGTGTGTATGAGGCTTTCGATTTTTGTATGATCTGCAATCAGGACTAGACTAAAGGCCAGGCAAAGAGGCACCCACCTTGGGTGAAACAGCAGAAGGGGGCAGGTTAATTGAAGATAATCAATTTAGCTTTGGAGCCTACTATGTGAGTTTCATATATTCTTGTACACTTCTATGATGAATATTTATTTTGCCACGTTTGTCTCGGGGAACAGAGGACCTTATCTGGATACTGCCTGTACTGGCTGAGCACCTAGCTTGTGTGTGGCCAGATCTCCAGAGCTGTTTGCTTTTTATGCTGGGAATACACAGTTCGTTTTTGCTGTAATTAGATGTTTCGATAGATAATTTCCGACATGTCCAATCTCCCTTTCAATTCTTTTGCTGCTCGATTTCTGATAGAAGTGAATGGAAAAAGATAAGAAAAACGAGCGGAAGATAAAAGAATCGACTGCAGAATCGAGCGGCAAAAACGATTGAGAGGAGAAACGAACCGTGTATTCCCAGCATTACACTTCACCAAGGAGAAGGTCTATTTAAAGTGACTCTGTAACAAAAATGACAACGTTTTTTCTACCATCCTACACGTTCCTAAACCTATTCTAATCTGTTCTGGCTCACTGCAGCACTTTGTACTATCACGGTCTCTGTAATAAATCAATGTATCTTTCCCCTGTCAGACTTGTCGGCCTGTGTCTGGAAGGGGCCTGTGTCTGGAAGGCTGCCAACTCTTCCTGCTGGTCTGTTCCTCTATGCACACTCCAGTGTGTGTTTTATTTACATAAGCCAGCAGCTTCTCTGCTATCTTATCAGTGATAGAAGAGAGCTGGATAAAAATCCTCCTCTGTTAGGCTGTGAAAGTAGCTGGCTGACACATACTGAGGAATTACAAACACAGGCAAAGGCAGAGCTGTCTGCAGGAAGCCTGTACACACAAATGATCTTTTGAGATTCAAAAGGAAAGCTGTATACAGCCTGCTTGTGTATGGATGTATTTTCTATGTGTGGACATATTGTACATCAATCTACTTCCTGTTTTGGTGGCCATTTTGTTTGTTTATAAACGAACTTTTTAAAACTGTTTTTGACTACTTTTAATGCGGCGGGGAGCGGCGAAATTGTGACAGAGGGTAATAGGAGATGTCCCCTAACACACTGGTATGTTTACTTTTGTGTGATTTTAACAATACAGATTCACTTTAAATAAAACTGGTGGTACAGAATCGACTGCCAGACACTGCAGGTATCATTTATTTTAGCAGGAAAGAAGATGCAGCAAGTGTATTCAGCCGTGTGCTTCAATTCACTCTTTCTGCACTGGCATTTGATTAGCATGTACTGGAAACCACATTTTAAAGTGTAACTGTCAGGCATAAAATCGAAAATCAATTCTTTATTTTTACCTGGTAAACAAGTAATACGGATGCTAACCAGGCAATCCAAAAGTTAAAATCTCTATTACTTTTCTTGTTTATAAATTATCATTCCCCAGTTTACCTGACTCTTATTTGGTACGTTGTTGCACAAAGGAAGTTGCAGGGCATGCTGGGTTGTCTTTTTTTTCTTCTTTATTTCCCCTCAGACTTAACTAATGTATCGAAGCAAAAAAGGACAACCCAGCATGCCCGGCAACTTCCTTTGTGCGGCAACGTACCAAATAAGAGTCAGGTAAACTGGGGAATGATCATTTATAAACAAGAAAAGTAATAGAGATTTTAACTTTTGGATTGCCTGGTTAGCATCCTTATTACTTGTTTACCAGATAAAAATAAAGAATTGATTTTTGATTTTATGCCCGACAGTTACACTTTAAAGCACAACTGAAATGAGAGGGATATGGAGGCTGACATATTTATTTCTTTAGAACAATCCGAAGACATAACAACAAAAGCTGTTTAGGGGATACATTTAATGACTAACTGTTCAAGATTTCTATGCAAGCATTCAAAACTTTAAGTTTCTTCTTCAGGCATGTCACAGAACTGGATCTGAACTATACCTTGTACATGATGTAGTCATTAAAGGTATCACCTAAACAACTTTTGTTGCTGTCTTCAGATTCTCTCCATGACTTAAAGGGGAACTGAAGAGAGAGGTATATGGAGGCTGTCATGTTTATTTCCTTTTAGACAATACCAGTTGCCTGGCAGCTTTGCTGATCCTCTGCCTCTAATACTATTAGCCATAGCCCCTGAACAAGCATGCAGCAGATCAGGTGTTTCAGTGGTTCAGACTTATAAGTCTGATCTGACAAGACTAGCTGCATGCTTGTTTCTGGTTTTAATCAGATACTACTGCAGAGAAATAGACCAGCAGGGCTGCCAGGCAACTGGTATTGATTAAAAGGAAATAAACATAACAGCCTCCATATACCTCTCTCTTCAGTTGCACTTTAAGCCTCATACACACAAGGCACAAATGTCGCAGACAAGAGAGGAAAAAAAAAGCAGCGACAGTTCGTCGCCAGGTCCCTCTGTGTGGCAGCTGTACACACGTAGGGACAGAGATGCGGCGGAAGCTGTCGCCAAAAGTTTCGTCCCCCAGCCGGAAGCTCCCTTCTGGCTGTGGGTCGCTGTCGCTAGTCCGCACATACACACGCAGTACGCGTGGCGGACTAGCGACATTTGCGGAGACAGAAGTTGCCGGCGATTGAACTTTTCAATCACATGGCAACTGCTGTCTCCGGCGACAGTTCGGGGTGCGCACCTCATACACACGGGGCAACTGTCGCCCAGACATGCACGTGCCACGTGTTTGTGGCGACAGTTGTGCCCCGTGTGTATGGGCCTTAATACTGGACCAGACGCAACTGGCTGTATACAAATTGCCTGGCTGTCCAGCTGATCTTCTGCCTCTACTTTTAGCCATAGACCCTTAACAAGCATGCACATCAGGCGCTCTTGCCTAAAGCCTGACTGGATTACTGCAGCCAAAGAGATCAGCATGACAGCCAGGCAAGTAGTATTGTTTAAAAATAAAGAAATACGGCATCCACCATATGCATCTGACTTCAGGTTCCTTTTAAGACTGTAAAGTCTTGTAAACCTGCTAAATGAAAGACAACAAATGACCACCTCTGCCAGGAATCTAGCGTTGAGTACACTGACACCACGGCCAGTGATCAGCCCAATGGAGCAACTCTGCCAATTGCTGGCTGAGAGCATTGTTTTTCTCACTCACCCTGCCCTGTGATGCTCCTGTTGGCTCTCCTCCCCCCCACCCCCGCATAGCAATAGAATTTGCCATTAGCCTGTAGGCTAGCGACGCATGTACACAGCCTCAGCCCCGCACTGACGCCTGTGGGATCAACTTCTGATCCCTCTCTGGTGACATTCCTTGTATGTGTGTACAAGACTTAAATAGATTGTACTAAAAAAAAAGGGCCCCTGGGGGGTACGTACCTCGGGAGAAAAATAGCCTCTGGATCCTATCACTGCTTCCCCCGTCCTCCATCCCACGATGGTCTCGCTCTGGCCCTCGTAATGCACAGCTGACAATTTGTGAGGCTGTGCAATATTTACCTTCCTCGGCTCCAGCGGGGGCACTGTTGCAGCTCTTGGCTCAGAAATAGCCGATCCCAGTCGGGTCCGCTCTACTGTGCAGGCGCAGGCATCTTGTGCCTGTGCAGTATAGCGGACCCAACTGGGATCGGCTATTTCCAAGCCGAGGGCCACAACTGAGCCTGCACTGGAGTCGGGAAGGTAAATATTTACATGGCCGCCGTTCGTGGACCACTAGCGAGACCACAGCGGGACCGAGGAGGACGGGGAAGCTGCAAAATGATCCAGAGGCTTCCCCCTCCCGAGGTGAGTACCCCCCAGGGACATATTTTTTTTATATATACAGATTCTCTTGAAGTGTTCCTTGTTTGTCATCTTGAAAAGTTATGCACATTAGTAGAAAAATAGACTTATTACAATTAAAGCAAATCTGTAGCGAAATGTTAAAAAGGTCAGATACTTACCTATGTAGAGGGAAGGCTCTGGATCTCATAGAGTATTCCCTCTCCTCTCTTCCACAGTCCACATTCCAGCACTGTCCCCAGTTCAAATCTGCCGCCTCCAGAAGCTTCGGAAGCATTGGTGTCCCAAAGTGCTTCCAAAGACAGCCAGCTTTGTACTGCGTCACCTATCTTCAGAAGCTCTCGGGACACAAGTGCTTCTGAAGCCTTCTGAGGATCCCCAAAGCCTTAATTGACCAGTTGGCCGAATACCTGCAACGGGGTGACAGCACTGGAACAAGGGGACCGAGCGAGGACCAGGAAGGCTCCGTAGAAACCATAGCATTCCCTAACCATAGGTAAGTATCAAACTTTTTTCCCCTTCGCTTTAGTATCACTTTAAAATAACCTTAGCAGAGTGAAAACAATCAGTTACAAAATCGCACACTTCCAGAGGTGTAGCTATGGTTTTCAGCACCTGGGGACAATGACAAATTTTGCGCCAAACCCCTCCCCCCCGTCAACATACGCGTGGACACGCATCAGAATGTGGGCGTGGTCATGGGTGGAGACAGATGGCCAAATGCTGTTTAGATAGCGACATGTGCCCCTTTCCCCCATAGATACAGATGTGCCCCCTTCCCCCATTTAGATAGCCAGATGTTCCCCCTTAAATAGCCAGGTGTGCCCCCTTTAGATAGCCAAACGTGCCCCATTTCTCCTGTTTATATAGACAGATGTGCCCGATTTCTCCTGTTTATATAGACAGATGTGCCAGATTTCTCCTGTTTATATAGACACTCTGTGCCTGCTTTTTCTGCTGCTGTAACGTTTCTGCACTCCACTGCAGAGGGAGGGAGAAAAGCAGGGGCACTTCAGGCAGCCAGTGAGCCGCCTCTCATGTGCGCGGAGGTGCAGCTGCTGTGCTGAGCGCCCTCACAGTGCTGCGCCCGGTGATACACAGGTGCAGGACCATACAACAGTCCCTATAGATAATTATAAAGAAGGTTCCCACACTATAGTCTATGTAACATCCATTTATTGTTCCCATCACATACATAGGTATCTCTGACTGATAACTGATGATTGTTTTGTGGCCGCTAAGAGTCTTCTTTGTCAAGGCACAAGACAAAGGGGGCTCTTAGTTGCCCCAAAATTATTGTTAGTGATCGCTCAGAGATGACAGATGTTTCACAGACTACAGTAGTGTTGACATTTACTGGGACCAGCTTAGCAGTTGCAGAGTGAAAGACAACACCTTTGTTAGGAAAAAAGTTTTTATTTCATAGAGTAGGGAGCATTGTACAATAAAAGGATACAACACCGCAAAAAATTCAAGACAGGATTTTGCTAGAATTACAAATCATGGATAGTTTAATGTTACATAAATGCAATGGACCTAATTACTGAGATCCTAAAGCAGGACACAACACCTAACCAGAAATGTTTCATCTATGGTAGAATTGAAAGCATGTGTGGTTTTGGAAACGCGTGGAATGTGAAATGTGGCAATGGACAGCACTGTGTGTTACGGTATGTTGTGTCAGCACATTACGGCCCATGGAAGTGCTCCTCAGTGTAGGTGACATAAGGCAAATCAGAGGTCACAGAAATGGGAAGTCATTGGAATAAAGTGTATCTTCTCAGTGCTGATCAAATTGTAGACGAACAAGATTTCTGAAAATCATTCCACTATTACTGTGAATCTTACAGTGTCTAATGCATGCTGCTGATAGTGAGTGGTTGGATATTAGTAAAGTCACTTTCAGAAACTGTGGATGGTGCAGGAATTTGCTGAAAAGCAAGCATAGGTTGTCCGGAAGCAAAAAACCAATGCCTACACTAGCCATCCGTTTTTGGTTGGATTGGATGACCAACAGATGCACAAGGGTTCTGTTCATTCTCTACTCTTCCATTCTCTACTCTTCCTTGAGATAAATCAAGTTAACATTCAAATCCCTACACAACTTAAGGTGGGTACGCCCATGCGACTATAGTCGTTTGAAACTATCGTTCCCCGATCATTTCAAACGACGATCATTTAAAAAAATACAGCCAACGATCATGAAGTCAAACGATGGACGAGCTAGATCGTTAAAAACGAAAGATCTGTCCTGGCGGATTTTTTTTAAACGACGATCGTTAGCAAAAGTAGTACATCGTTAAACGGTCGTTCGTAGCAGGCAAGACATGCACACTTCGTTTTATAGTCACAACACATTAAATTTTGCCCTTGCGATGTAACGTTCGTTCTATGATTGTGCCTAGTGACGTGTTGTATACATGATTATACCATAATTTTTATTTTAACAGGACAAAGTGTTTTTTTGTATGTTTTGTCAACACTATATTATCTAGATGCTCTACTACATACCGACAGTATAAAATAGAAATTAAGTTATGTCATATGCGTAACGTTAGCTTTACAGTGTAACGTACGTTTTGAACCGTTCGTTACGTGCGGACGGAACTTGCTATGATGTAACTTCCAGGAAACAGTACGTGATGTTGCTCCGGATCGTTCGTTAAATGATCAGATCGTTACACACCTTTAAAAGCTAGGTGGTTCTTTCGTCAATTAAAAAGATTGTTCGTCGTTCACAACGAACGATCGTTGTCGTATGTGTGTACGTAGCTTTAGGCCCTGGATACCTGAAGGATTTGTTGCAACTGTGTCACACCTCCCACAAGCTCAGGTCAAAAAGATCCAATAACTTGACCACCCCCAGAGTTCAGCTTAAAACCTTTGAAACCAGAGCTTTCTGTCATGCTGCCCCTACCCTTTGAAATGCCTTGCCAAACTTAATCAAGACAGCTCCAACGCTGGACACTTCAAAACTGAAAAGCCATCTGTTTAGTCTGGCATTCATGATCACATAACTTTTCCCGCTCTACACATCACTATGTACTGATCTGAGACAAGTTTATGCACTTTTGGTCCTATGGGAGAGAAGCTCTTTGCAAATGCTTCACTGTAGTTGTTGTTAATTGTGTATATTCATAACTGAACAATTGTGTTGCATCCATAACCCTTCTACCTGCATATGGTAAAGAATAACACTAGGTCAACATGAGCTACCATGTATATGTACACCAGCAGATAGAGATGTGCCTATGCAGATGAGAAATGGCAGGCTCACAGATACATTGGAAAACTACAATAGCCAGAATCGATGAATTATGAATTCAGCCAATCAACCACCAACTCCAAATTCTTCTGAACAGTGATATGATGTGCATTTAAAGGACCACTATCTTGAAAAAAGTAGGCAGTTAAAATCTGACAGGACCGGTTTTGGGCCAGTCCATCTCCTCATGGGGGATTCTCAGGGGTTTTTTTTGTTTTCAATAGCATTACCTGAACAGCAGTTTAACTGCCAAAATAGTAAGATACCAGCCAGCCTCCCTACTCACTTGCACACTATTTTGTCAGTTAGACTTTGCAACTGCTGTTCAGGAAATGCTGTTGAAAACAAAGAAAACCCTGAGAATCCTCCATAAGCAGATGGACTGGCCCAAAACCTGTCAGATTTTAACTGCCTACTTTTTTCGCGACAGTGGTCCTTTAATTAAATTAAAGGTTGTGATTGTGGTACACAACCCTTAGCTTACTAGGGAATATCAGACCAACTATAGTTTGTTTATCAAGGGATTTGTGATTTCTTTTGTATTATGGTAAGTCTATTTCTGTATTTCTAAATACCTTTGTGTAAAATGGTTGCATACATCTAAATCAGGGGTGCCCACACTTTTTCGGCTCGCGAGCTACTTTTAAATTCGCTGAGGCCAGGAGATCTACTGATGTTTCAAAGGCAACCGCCCCCCCCCCCCCCAAGGAGCCCCCCTGCAAAGGTAGTTAGGTATAGGTGCCTTCAGTATGTTAGCTTTAGTGTAGGTTAGCTGGATCCCTTAGTGTAGGTTAGCTGGGTGCCCTTAGTGTAGGTTAGCTGGGTGCCCTTAGTGTAGGTTAGCTGGGTGCCCTTAGTGTAGGTTAGCTGGGTACCCTTAGTGTAGGTTAGCTGGGTGCCCTTAGTGTAGGTTAGCTGGGTGCCTTTAGTGTAGGTTAGCTGGGTGCCCTTAGTGTAGGTTAGCTGGGTGCCCTTAGTGTAGGTTAGCTGGGTGCCCTTAGTGTAGGTTAGCTGGGTGCCCTTAGTGTAGGTTAGCTGGGTATAGGAGCCCGGGTGCACACAACTTACCTCCCTCCAGCTCCAGCGATGGCGTCCTGGCTTCACCCCCTCAGCCGCGGCTGCCGGTAGAGCAGATATGCAGTTCGGCGGCTGAGGTAGGCTCCGGCGGGCAGCGTGAGTGGAGGCGGAAGTGTTGTCTCCAGCGCCGCCCCCCAGCCACGACACTGCGTCACCGCCCCTGGGCTCTCAGCCGCGCCTCGTGCCTCTCTCCTCCCCACGGCCAGCAGCAGAATCTGACAGGACTGCTGGCTGCTAAATTTAATGGGACACGGCCACGAGGCCGCGATCTACCGGTAGATCGCGATCGACCTATTGGGCAGCCCTGATCTAAATCTTAGGGCCCTTTTACACATAGGCCCATATGCAATTCACTTTTTCTCCTGGGTTTTCTACTAGGTGATATTTTTAAACTTGTTAATAAGATGCCTTTTATGCCACCAGAAAGCAAAAAAATACCCCCAAAAAAATTTGATAGTATTTTTTCTTTTACTTTTTGGTACTTTTTCAGTTGAAAAGTGCTGGAAAGTTATTTTAAATAGAAGATGAAAAATTATCTCCTAGGAGAAAACTCAGGTGAAAAAGTGAATTGCATATGGCCCATAATGCGTTTTGATGTGCTGCTTTTTAATGTGTTGATTTCTTCATAGCAGTACATTGTGAAAAAGCTTCAGTTTTGGTGTGATAGAGGCCTTAGGAAAATAGGGACACTGGAATGCACATCAGTTGTCCTTTCAGTTACAACGGACAGCAACTGATATAGTGTAAAAGGGCCCTTTGTACTGCATCTTTTTCTCCTTAGGATGGTGCATGTTGGGTCACTGGCGTGTTTAGCTGGAACAACTTTGGACTGTTGGAGAGGGATCTCAACAGCAACTGCAAGCTCCACTAGTCACATTATCCACTTATTCTGCACAGTCCATTCTGTCTTTGTATAGATACAGGGATTCTGTCAATACAGAGACTGCACAAACTCCTTCACAATAAAAATGAATAAGACAAACATTTTTCCAAGTCTAATAGGAACATTGGTGGCTGAAAAACAAGTTCTATGAATAAAACCGGTTCTGTCCATGCTTCTCTATTCCAGTTTAGCAACACTATATCTAACCAAGGAGACAAGATTTGACTTGGGGGACAGCAGTAACGCTAAACAAAGAATATCTTGTTTCACAAATCTAAAGCTATGTATGCACAGTGCATATTTTCTGCTTGAGATGATTGTTCGGGATTCATTTGGGTAAAAATCTGGTGAGGGTACAGGTTTTCCCCCAAAAGTCTGTGACCTCCTCTTCAGTGATCAAGTGCATTGGATCCTACTTGAACAACAGCAAGTTTACCAGTTGCTGCTGGACTCCTTCAGCCATAGGACATAATGAGCTGCTTAACATAAAACAAAGCAGCAGATGTGTACACGGAAATGGGAAAAATACCTCTGCAATCACAAAGTCCTACTGAGCGATATCTATCCCAAATCTTTAGTGCGTGTGAAAAATTATCAGCACAGTTAAAATCTTTCCACTGTGAAGCAGTAAGGCTAGATTCCAAGCTATGTTGGCTCGGCAATGTGGACAGTCACACAGGATCTGATGTACTTTTGTAATGGATCAGCAGTGTCCGTTTGTATGTGTTGGCGTCCTTTCTAGCATGCATTGTTACAATAGACAATAGGGGAGATCTGACTTAGTTCTGAGAATGTATTTTTGATATTTCTGTCATGCCCATTTTCCATTGAGATCACTAGTGAGAATGGATTTTGTCTGTTTCTATAGATCATATCTGTCGGCATCCTATAGGGAAAATAGAATCTGTCGGCATGTCTGTTTATCCGCTTGTCTCTGCTCCAGCTCTTTAACCAGGCTTTGCAGAAACTTGTACAAACGCTAGCTTCTTAGCAGAGATGGCCGGAAAGGCCGCCGCTGCCTGGTACCATCTAGTGTGTGTACATGGCTTTAGTGTGCTGCAGTGCAGCCATGTAATGTGTGTACATCTGCCACCTCTATGTACAATTTGCAAGCTGAGCTATTTGATTGTGTATTTTCTGTATCCCTTCAGTCTTCACACCACTGTATGTACTACGTTTGTACTGTCTATTCTACAGGAGGATTTTGTTGCTATATAAATCAATAATAGTAATAGTCTCTCTCTCTAGTGTCTTGAGGTAATTATCTTCCAAGATTCTTCATAGTATTTATAATTTGCCATTTATATGTACGTCTGTGAATCTAAACAAGGCCACAAAACAGCAATTATCACACAGCCAGGTGCCAGCTCTACGTTGTCTACTCTCCATACTCTTGCAGGTTGCAGCTACTGGCTCTAGGTAGCGCTCCATAGCAGGGAGGAGGCCACAGATGGCCTCTCTTGCAGGTACTGGCTCTAGGTAGAGCTCCATAGCAGGGAGGAGGCCACAGATGGCCTCTCTTGCAGGTACTGGCTCTAGGTAGAGCTCCATAGCAGGGAGGAGGCCACAGATGGCCTCTTGCAGGTTGCAGCTACTGGCTCTAGGTAGAGCTCCATAGCAGGGAAGAGGCCACAGATGGCCTCTTGCAGGTTGCTGCTACTGGCTCTAGGTAGAGCTCCATAGCAAAGAGGCCACCACAGATGGCCTCTCTTGCAGGTTGCAGCTACTGGCTCTAGGTAGAGCTCCATAGCAAAGAGGCCACCACAGATGGCCTCTCTTGCAGGTTGCAGCTACTGGCTCTAGGTAGAGCTCCATAGCAGTGCGGAGGCCACAGATGGCCACTCTTACAGGTTGCAGCTACTGGCTCTAGGTAGAGCTCCATAGCAGGGAGGCCACAGATGGCCTCACTTGCAGGTACTGGCTCTAGGTAGAGGTCCATAGCAGGGTGGAGGCCACAGATGGCCTCTCTTGCAGGTTGCAGCTACTGGTTCTAGGTAGAGCTCCATAGCAGGGAGGAGGCAACAGATGGCCTGGATATAACTGAGAATGAGCAATGCTGCATACTGTGCCAGAAACCTGTTTTTAGAAAAAGTTTACAAACTTCGATTGTTCCTTGGCAAAACTTACAAAGGCATTTGGGGGCATGTAAATGTGATTGTGCAAATAGGCTTTAAAAATAGTAAGCTACAGACCATGAACATCTTTTCCCTGTGTCTGAAATGAGATTTAAAACAAACAAAAAAGGCAACATTTTCCCTGTTTACAAACATCCATGCAGTGGTACTTACTGTAAAAAACAATGTATCAGATTTTCTGTATCATAGTAACTATCCACATAACTGTTTTGTGAACTGTCATAGCAGAAAAATAAGTATTTACAAATACATATGTAAAGTACAAAAACAAAAAAACAAAGCAAAAGATTTGTCCAGGATAGTTTTCAGTCTGAGCCTAGATTCTGATCCCTGTAACAGTCTTTCCTGTTTATCCAACAATGTACAGTAGAGTCCCAGTTATATGGAACTCAACTAACCAGGAGTCTCAACCGACCAGCACAAATAGCTGGCAGTACTTAGCGGTGAAGTCCAACTTCTTAGGTTATTTGTAGGCTCTGCTGTGCTTAAAGACTGGGTTCCACAGCTCTCCCAATGTTAATATACTTTCACTTGTATTTTAACCTATGATAGAGAGTTCACGGTATGTATAAAGAATGGGGTAAAGCACTACGTAGCTAGGCCTTTTGAGTCTCAAGCAAAAAGAAAGCACACTTATCAGCCGATCCCCATTGGTGTTGAATAGCCGAGACCCTACTGTACAACCAAATGTGTTTTCTGACTCCACACTATTCATACATATCCCTTTATTAGACTAACAAGTAAATCTATACAGACATGAGCTCCTCTGTTCCATACCATGTATTGAGAGGTGGACCCAAAAGGGATCAGAAGTGGAGACTGATTTAACTCTTGCGAAAATTACTCTAAAAATGGTGCCTTTGGTATTTAGGCTAACTGCGTATTTGTAAAGGAAAGTTGCTACGTGTATACGACATATTATCTGACCACAAAAGAGTTTTGATAAGTGCTTAATATATTTTATTCTGTGGTGTCTTCTTATCTATTTTATATGTAGGCATCAAGCATATTTGACAGCTCCAGTGTAATACTTATCTAATATTTAGGTTCACAAAGTGTTTAAGGTGTTTCTTTAGTTTTTAATATACAAATATGCGTCATAGGTAAATAATAATAATAGGAAGGAAGCACCATTCTAACTGCACAGATACAAAGTTAGACATGAAAAGGCTTGCTACAGTAATAGAAATCTATGTGCATTGTTTCAAAAGATTGAGCTTCCCTTTCAGGAAGTAAGTGCTATGTAGTCGAGTTCTCTTTTTTTTAGTTCATACAAGTCTACAGCAAGGAATATAACTCCTTTGGTCTACCAATGTCTATTTAAACCCACAGACTAGTATAATGAGACGTAAAGCTTTTCATTTTGTGGTTAGGTGGTTCTCACACACTGACTCAAACCGACAGGTGACGGTTTTCCAGTTTGTCCTTGGTACCCTCTTAATGTTTTGCAAGCATGTGGCGCTGCAAAGTGCTGTGGTCAACAAAGCGCATGTGACACACTTCACACTGCTGAGGTCTTTCTCCAGTATGGCTCAGCTGATGACGTGCCAGCTCGCCAATGTCCCGAAATCTTCGATGACACATCTGGCACTGGCAGGGTTTCCCACCAAAATGAGTGTACTTATGACGGGTAAGATGAGATGTCCTCTTAAAAGCTTTGCCGCAAATCTTACACACATGAGGCTTCTGCTGGGAATGGGCGATGCTGTGCCTCTGGAGGTAGGACAGATACTCAAATATCCGAAAACACACTGGACACTTATAGACCTTCCTAGGTGCAATGGACTTAGAGGCACCAACATGTGTAACATCTGAGCTAAACTCACTGGATGGAGTGTTGTCTTTTGTCGTTTTGGATTCTTCTACAACTACAGTGTACGGAAGTCCTTGGCTGTCAATTAGGAGAAACCTTCTATAAGTTGAGCTTCCAACAGACTTGTCTTTTTGTTTGGAGACGATAAGCTCCGCTTTTGTTTCATCAGGCAACGCATTTCTACGTTTTTCCATCTGAATGCCACTTCCCATACTATCGTTGTGAGAATAGCCACCACTTACAGTAGGCAGGTGTTTATATGGAATGCGATGTTGACTGAGCATTTTTTGTCGGACTGTCTCTGCTATGTACAATGAAGACCCCTGACCGCCTAATTTCATTCTTTTCAGTGGTTCAGTTGTACCACTCTGTGAAGAGACATTATTTGGCCTCATGATTCTCTTGTGGGAAAGATGGAATGGAATTCCTGAATAAGAGGATTCGCTATGAACTTCATCATCTTCCACTAAAATTGGTTCAGTTTTTATGCTCATTTTATCCCCAGGAATTTTACTCATGGAATTTGTAGCGCTGGCACAGCTGGAAGCAGTCATCTGTATGTCTTCTCTGAAGCGCTGTGAATTTATCTTCTGTTTTGGAATGAAGGTGCGACTTACATCCCTACTCAGCGTAGGCAACTTTTTAACCTCCAGTCCGTAAGGTGCCTTAAAGGTTTGTGCATTGTTTCCGTAAGTCTTAAGAGCTACATTTTCTCTGTGGCCCAGGGAATTTGGTACTAAGTTGGCCCATTTGTTTCCCGAATGTTTATTAACCATGATCCTCCTACTTTCATCCCCATGAGGTTTCTTCATTTGCACTTGATCCAAAGATGTGAGGCCACGTCTGTAACTGGTTTTGCCATCAAACTGTAGAAACCTACCTTCTAATCTTGAAGGTCCTTCATTAGTCATTACAATGGCTGCTCTTTTTACATATCTTTCTGTAGATAAGTATTTGTTATGATTTATTTGGAAGGTCCTGGGTACTGTCATGTTTCTTTGTTGGTTTCGAAAGTTGAGGTTGGTTGCGGACATTCTCCAGCCTTCAGGATCCATTCACAGAGGTGTTGTGGATCACAATGAAATGGATGGAAGGGTTCTGTTTACCTGCAGAGCAACATAACTCAATTAAACAGTACTTGCATATCTTGCTCTTTTATAATACTGCATGCAAAAACATATATTAAATATGAAGCAGTAATTCTAAGAGAAATAATAACCACCAACTTTTGTTGTATCCAGGGTGCCCACCATTGCAATGCTCTTTGGCACAGTGTATACATGAAGGGACAGGTCACAGAGCTCAACCCTATGGCCCATGGAAGAGCTTTCTTGATGGAATGGTAAGAGCTTTCTTGATTTAAATGCAGTGTATTAATGCAGCTTTAGGCAAGAAGCTCACCCATGTTGTCTATGGATCAATGTAATGCTCTAAAGTGCAGTGCATATATGCAGGGACCGGTGAGATAGGTTGTCTATATGGTCTATGGAGCAATGTCACGCTCTAGGGTGCAGTGGAAACATGTATGGATAGGTGAGACAGCTCATCCTCATGGTCTGTGAAGCAGTGGGATACTTTTCTATGGTGCAATGCAGATAAGCAGGGACAGGTCTAGGTAGCAGTGTTATGCTCTAGACTCACAGTGTTCCCCAACCCTGTCAAGGCCCACCAACAGTGCATGTTCTGTGGAAATCCACAGAGTTAATCAGCTCTGCTGAGACACTAATTACCTCACCTGTGCTTGTTTGAGGTTTTCTACAAAACATGTACTGTTGGTGGGCCTTGAGGACAGGGTTGGGGAACTCTCCTCTAGGGCACAGATGTTAAATGCCAGTCCTCGACGGCCATATCAATGCCAGTGTATAGGATTGACTGAGAAATGGAAAAGTGTGATGTACTTAATGAACTTGCATAGGTTAGGAGTCTGCCAGCCTCAGGGACTTGTGACAATACATCACTGGGAGTCCTAATTAGGTGAAAGGTCCATCTAGCCTCTCAATAAACCTCCAGTAGTGCAACAACCTCCATACAGGACTCAATCTATGCAGGACAAATGTATTTTATTAAGTATATATGCAGAAATACAGCATAAAAGCCAGCACAACGTTTCGGACCCGACGTCCTTTGTCAAGTGGTTTGTCAAGAGCACTTGACAAAGGGCATCAGGCACGAAACGTTTTGTTTTAGCTTTTATACTGTATTGCCGCATATATAAAAGACATTGGACATTTATCCTGCAAGGGTTGAGTCCTGTATGGAGGTTGTTGCACTTCTACTCAATGATCCCTACTTTTCCTGATTCAGTCCCATCAGTTCAATTGAGCTGTGCCAAAAATGTGTGAACCCTTGAGGACTGGATTTGGATATCCCTGATCTTGGGTGGAGTTCGGGCTCTCATTCGTTCATATGTGAGCATCGCTACTGTCTTGCACAAGTGAGTTATTTCTTTCCAATTGTTCAATGGAAATACAGAAAAAAGTGACAGCATGAGCACTGCCTGTCCTTTCATTTGAAGTGCTTATTGACCCTTATTGGTTGGAGATCCTGCATGATCCAACAAACCTAGAATCGATTTATTAAAAAGTTTTTGCTATTGGGTGGCAAAAGATTACATCCCTGTTTCTGAGTCATATCAGATCATAGCGAGGATTGCCCAGGACACTACAGTAATGCTGGGAATACACCATACAATTTTCTGTTAAGGTGCGTACACACGCACTACCGCCGGCAACGACAAGTCCGCCAAACACTCCCGGTGGGCGGACGTTCAGCCGACAGTAGTGCGTGTGTATGCACTGTTGGCGGACTGATAAGGCTGTTTCTGAACGATCCGCTGAGCGGATCATTCAGAAACAGCGTTATTAGTCCTCCGACAGCGCGTACACTCGCGCATACTGTCGGCTAAAGACCGCCCAACGGGAGGGTCCGGCAGACCCGTCGTTGCATTTAGTAGTGCGTGTGTACGCACCTTTACATTTTTCTGTTAGATTCTTTGTAATGCTGGGCATACACGGTATGTTTTCTACCGTGTAATCGAGCCGCTGGCTCGATTCCGGCACGTCCCCGCTCGTCCCCGCGGGCGCTTCCTTATCTTCCGCTCGTTTCTTCTTTTGTCCTGCCCGCCGGTCTCGAGCGCGGAATCGATCCGGCAGGGTATCGGACACATCGGAAATTATCAATCGAGCCATCAGCGGGTCGATTACACGGTAGAAAACGTACCGTGTATGCCCAGCATTAGATTTACTGTAATTAGATTATTTTCTGTAGAGACTGGTCATTATCTCTGGTGCATTGTTTTCTGGTTATCTTCTGCTGAGTAGAACAATGCTTAATTGCTAGGCAGATAGATGGTTAGATAGATAAATTCCAACATGTTGAACTTTATCTATCTGGCAGGTAAATCTAAAGGGGCCCATACACCTAACGATTTTTCCGCCGATATACAACAGATTCGATCACTGTGATCGAATCTGCTGTGAAATCGTTGCGCAAATGCTGACCGAATTATCGATTTCCGGCCAAAATCGATCGTTCCCATCGTTCCGTACATGCGGAAGATTTTGCTCGATCGCCGGTGGGTCGGGAGTGCGTTGATAGCGGCGTTCGAATGTCCGACGACCGACGCTAGCGGCAATACATTTCCTGATCCGGCCGGCACGTATCCCCGCTGTCACCGCTGCTCCTTCTCCGCAGGGCTCCGGCAGGCTTCACTTCTTCCTGTCCGGACAGGAAGTTTAAAAAGTAGAGTACTCGCTACTGTTTAAACTTCCACGGATAGGAAGTACAGTGAAGCTGCAGAAGAAGACAGTGGAGCGGAGTAGCACAGAGCGGAGAAGAGACAGCGGAGACCGGGGGACTCGCGCCGGCCGGATCAGGTAATGTATGCAGGGGGGGTCGGTGGCAGCTCCACAGATGGTGAATCGATTTTATGCTGAAATCGATTCACAATCTGTTCGCAGTAAAGGCAGCCATACGACCCCTCTCTGATCAGATTCGATCAGAGAGGGATCTATTTGTTGGTCGATCTGAGGGCAAATCAACCAGTGTATGGCCACCTTAACAGAAAATCTAACAGAAAATTATATGGTGTATTCCCAGCATTATGGTGACTGCTATTTCACGAATCTTTTGCAAAGTTTCTGTGTTCTCATATAAACTCAATGGCCTCAATTCACTAAGCAGTTTAGACTAGCCTACTGATTACTGGTTTTTAGTCTACTGATGGTTTGGTGTAATGTTTTAGACCTGTTTTTAGACCTGGTCTAAAACATTCGGTAATTAGGTTGGTAAAGCAAAGGAAATGAGCAAAAGATGCAATTCACAAAGGCAAACAAGGAGTAACCACGCCCACTTTTTCTGACAGCGATTAGACCAGCTGATTTCTGTCAGTCATACCTACTTGTTTGTGAATTGCATCTTTTGATAATTTCCCTGCTTTACCGATCTAATTACTATATGTTTTAGACCAGGTCTAAAAACAGGTCTAAAACATTTGGTAATTATTAGTAAATTCCCTTTTGATGCAACTGATTTACACCAAACCATCAGTAGACTAGTCTAAACTGCTAAGTGAATTGAGGCCATTGATGGTTGCAACCTAATAGCAGACTTTCACAAAGCATGATAATGGTGGCCAGAGCCCTCTCACAGGGGCTCTGGCCACCATTATCCTGTGGCCTTATACCTGAATGGTAGCAAGGCCCATGGGAACAGGAGGAGCTATATGCTATTTGCAGTTAGCTGTGGCTGGTATTTGGACTCGAGAGCAGAGGCTCTCACACTCCAAACATGTAATTATATCTAATTTATGCCTGTGCCATTAAAGAAAGCTTTTGTCTTTGTAATGGGTATCTTTAAACGCTCCAGCTGGGAAAGCTAAAGACAAAAGTGCTGTGATGTCCCTGGGTGCAGTTCAAGGATTATTTGCTCATCAGACTATTGCCGAAGTCATCATAGTCCAATCATGTTCCTGGTTTGGAAAGGCACACATCTCTGCATGCAGGAGTCTGCATCCTAACATCACTGCTACAAGTGGGAATGATTTGAATTTGTGAATACTGATGGGAGATTGCATCCACTTTCCTGAGCAGTAAACTAAAGCTGAGTACACACGTACGATAACGATCGTACGAAAACGAACGATAACGACAATCGGACCGATAATCCTGCGTTCCAAATTTTCCAACGATCGGTTTTTTGGATGATAACGACCGTTATCGTTTAATCCGACCGATCCAACCCGGCAGATTTTTTCGAAAGATAATCGTTCAATTGTTGCAGTGTGTACAAAGATCGTCCGATAATGATTATCTGTGGAGTAGTACGCATGTTCTTATTGCCTGTCATAACGTCACTCCCGTTTGCGCACGCATTTTTTTATCGTTCGTCGTTCAGTACTTTATACTTATATCGTTCACGTGTGTACACAATCGTTCATTATGAACGATCTTTTCGGTCTAATTTGAATATCATGTAAACGTCACGAATCGTTCGTAACGAACGATCTTTATCGGACGTGTATACGAACCTTTATAGGTGAACAAAGTGGAGAAATGATTACGACAACACAGGTCATATGTATGCAATGTAGTCACCTTTCCCAATTTGGGAAACAAAATGAATTCACACAAAAAAACATGGGAAAAACTATGATGAACTGTGCTCTACATACTATCAGGGCTGTGGAGTTGGAGGCAAGCAATTTTAGGATACCTGGAGTTGGAGTCGGGGGGAAAAAATGCTGCAACTTCAACTCTTAAGACATTTAAACTGTGATTAAACTGTACTAAAAGAGACAGAAATGCCCAGCTACTAAAAAGCAACACGCAGTGTAATTTGCCTTCTTAAAACAGAAGGTATTTGCAATAATTCAGCTTTAAGTGAGCAACTGTGGTTACCCACAATGCATCACTACTGAATATGCAAATTATATCTTAATGCCCTTGAAGCCAGGCTTACATCCAGAACCGCTGGTGTATAGCAAGCCTATAGCTTATACATTTTACAGAGCCACATCAACCCAACATGCAAACAGTTTGTTTTGGACTTTTGGTCCTCATCAGTGCATGGCATAGTAATTAAAAAAAATGTGACAATTAAAAAAAAAAGAAATACATAAGTAGTTACCTTAGGGCAGGGGTCCTCAAACGTTTTGGGTCGAGGGCCGGGTCAACATACTTCAGACTGCTGGGGGGCCAGAGTATACATAAAATGATGTATAAGTCTTTGTGCACCAGACAGTGAAGCATACCCAGGTGACAACCTGCAGTCCAATTGGACAACAGTGTCACCAAATGTGGAATTTCATTGGAAACCAGCGAGTTACTGCTTTCTGTCTTCATTTTATATGCGGACCACCAATATTTAAAGATGTAGCTGACCGCATCTGTAATACATTTTGTTTGTGGGGGGAGCGGTAAGAAAGCCTCAAGGGGCCACATTCAGCCCACGGGCCTTAGTTTGAGGACCACTGCCTTAGGGACTCAACTTTTTTTTTAATATGTATGTCATGAGGGTATATTACTGTTATTCTTCCAAATATAGAAATGTAATTAGTGATATAGTGTAAACAAACGCAAAGCTGAAAAAAGACACCACCTTTATTTCCAAATAAAATATTACCATACATTGTACTAGGGACATAATTTAAACGTAATAACCAGGTCAAATGAGCAAATAAAATGTGTGGATTTTAGCAAAAGTAGCACGTTTCATTTAAAAACTATAATGGCTGAAAACTGTGAAATTATTTTTTTTTCATTGTTTTTGTTATTATTCCCCTTAAAATGCATTTAGAATAAAATAATTAGCAAATAGTGCCACCCAAAGAAAGCCTAATTTGTGGTGAAAAAAAACAATATATAGATAATTTCCGTGTGAAAAGTAGTGATAAAGCTATTGGTGGATAAACGTGAGGAGCGTGAAATGTGAAAATTACTCTGGTCCTTAAAAGGAAGACCACCTATAGTGGTCAATTGGTAAGCAGAACGCTCCCAGCCGTGAAAAAGATTTATACAAAGATGCTCACCAGCCTCCCTGTACACTTTTTTTGGCAGATGGACAGAGCAACTGTCATTTCCTAAGTGCTTTTGAAAATAAAGAAAACCTTGAGACCCCCCATGAGGAGATGGGCTAGTCCAAAACCTGTCGATTCTGACAGATTTTTACTGTAAGTGACATCAACATGGCAAATAAGTAATTTATGGCTCACTTTACTCCGGAAGAAACATACTTCTTATTTGTATGTGTTTATATGTATTTTAAATTTTATGATTTTCACGATAGTGGTCCTTTAAAGTAGCAAGTTTGCACTGAGCCAAAACGTACTAAACGCCTTTTTAGAAATCTTTGAGAAAGGTATATAGGTAAACAAAAGCGCTTATAGACATCAACTGTTGGTGGCAGTAGTTTTTGCACTAAAATGCCTTTAGACGAAAATAAAATACAGTTATAGATGTCCACGGCAGTCTAAAGGTACATACACATGTTGGATTTTTCCAAACGACCGGTCGTTTGGACGTCAAATCGGGCGTGTGTACAAACGGTCGTTCAGCTGATAACACTGGATTTGACCGATCCGCCAAGCTGAACGACCGTTTGTACACACGCCCGATTTGACGTCAAAACGACCGGTCGTTTGGAAAAATCCGACGTGTGTACGCACCTTGAGGGTTAAGCAGAAAAATGTGCCACTCCCGACAGGCCTATATCGTTAACAATGGGAAATTTGGTCAGATTATTGCTTAACTTAAATATATTTTTTAAAAAAGTTCTTTTCTGTACAACAGATTATTTTTATGAAATTGCAGTAGAATTGACCATATTTATTGTATTATTTATTATGGAGACAAGTAAAATAGGGCAGTATAATGAACAGCACTATCATGGGGACTGATTTGTAAAAGAATGATACTGTATCCAGATATCTCATTCCACAGATGTCAGAGAATGTCACATCCCTACAGCTCAGGCAAGCTAGAATGTGGAATCTGCTCTGATAATGATCAGCCCCTGCAGCACTGAAAGACCTCAAAGGCATAAATCCACGCTGTCGTTTTTTGAATGATAAATATCCTTACTGTGTAACTACCGGTACTACGGATTGTCAATGGGCAATAACTCCTTTTTCTGCAGGATTATACAAATGTTTTTTGCAAATTTATGTAGCTTGAAAATGGACCAATTGAAGCTCACTACTGCTAAGTGACTGGTTAATTTTCAAGTTGCATATATATGCTTGGAAAATGTGCATAATCTTTCATCAGCCCAAAATTATTTGCATTTCATTCACTTTCCCCAGTAACTACATAAACAAAGGCCTTATTTACATGGACAGTTGATAGGCAGTGAAATGCCTTTCAAACTCTCGCAACTGCTCGCTGCTTCCTGGTAACTGCTCACTGCTGCCTGGTAACTGCTTGCTGAGCACACAGTTCACCTGACCGTGGAAAAGAGGCCTAACTGATGAGACTTTGGATCTTTCATCTAGATTAATCTGTCATTAGCTGTCAAAACCTCATAGTTAGGCCTGGAACCCACAAGCAGCGCTTTTCTAAGGCCCCTTTTCCATGGGCTGTTGATAGGCAGTGAAATGCCTCTCAAACTCTCACAACTGCTTGCTGCTGCCTGGTAACTGCTCACTGTTAACTGGTACCAGCTCACTGCTGCCTGGTAACTGCTTGATGAGCACACAGCTCAACAGTCCGTGGAAAAGAGGCCTAAGTGCTTGTGATTTGAAAAGCTCTCGCTAACGTAATGCTTTGGTTGTGATCCCACCTGTGCAATGTGATTTTATAAAAATCCCCCATAGCATTGTATTAGCAAGAGCTTTTCAAATTACAAGCACTTAGGCCTCTTTTCCACGGACTGTTAAGCTGTGTGCTCAGCAAGCAGTTACCAGGCAGCAGTGAGCAGGTACCAGTTAACAGTGAGCAGTTACCAGGCAGCAGCAAGCAGTTGTGAGAGTTTGAGAGGCATTTCACTGCCTATCTACAGTCCGTGGAAAAGAGGCCTTAGAAAAGACTGCCAGGCCTTAGGGCTCAGGCCCTGTTTACAGTGGTCAGCTGCGTTGCAGAATAATTCTGCATGTGGACAGCACTGTGGCGTAGTGGTTAGCGCTCTTATCTTACAGCGCTGGGTTCCCGGTTCGAATCCCAGCAAGGTCAACATCTGCAAGGAGTTTGTATGTTCTCCGTTTACAGTAACAGATCACATTATTCTAACTCGCTACAGGCTTTGTATTAAAGACAGTCTCCATTGCAGTTCACAGTCATTATAACGCTTGAGTTATGCAACTGACCACTGTGAACCCAGCCTCAAACCCACTAGCAACCTTTTCTGAGCGCTAGTGGTTTGAAAAAGCTATTGCTAATGCAATGCTATGGGAGATTTTCATAAAATCAAATTGCTCAAGTGGGATCACACCCATAGCATTACATTAGCAAGATCTTTTCAAATCACAGCTGCTTAGTAATGTACTACTGCTAGTGGGTTCCAAGCCTCTTTTCAAACTGTGTGTGGGCATGGGCAGTTCCGATTTTTTCCATACTGCGCATGCGAAGGATGCTCTTGGCAAAGGCTGCTGTTCACCGCCATGCAGGAACACAATACACGAGAGGTACAGAGAGCTTAGAGAGGTCTGAACCCGATAGATCATTGAGGTACACTTTACGTTTCACCTCAGGTACACCTTAACCACTTGAGGACCACGGTCTTAAACCTCCCTAGTGGGGTTTACAATAAAGGCCACTGCAGCTTTAAGGGGTCGCTGCAGGACCGCACAACTCAGCACACAAGTGATTCCCCCCCCCCCCTTTTTTTGCACACCAATATAGCTTTCTGTTGGTGGGCTATGATCGCTCCCAGGATGTTTATTTTTTTTCTATAAATTTGCCTATTTTTTTTTTAATCCCTCCCTCCGCCAGCCAATCAGCGTGATTGGCTGTCATAGGCTTCAGCCTATGATAGCAGATAGTTTCCCTGCTGCCCAGGGGGACAGCCGTGTCACACGACTGTCCCCAGTACAGTGCTGCCTAGGGCTGCACGGTTTTTCGGTTCAAAACCGAAACCGCGGTTCGTGCCAAGACGATCTGGTGATCGTCAGTATCCTCGGTTTTTCTGAGTGCCCGCCCGCTGCCTGCACGCTTGTCTGGCCCGCCTTCCGCTGTGCGCCGATTGGCCAGAGCCGCCAGAAGCAGTGAATATGTATTGTGGTTAATGAGCGGGGGGGCGGGTCCACTCGAGCGAGCGGCACACAGCTTTACCAATCGCGGGATAGCGATGGAATGATGGCAGCGGTAGGCGGAGCTGTACGCTCTGTACAGCTCCGCCTACCGCTGCCGTCATTCCATCGCTATCCAGCGATTGGTAAAGCTGTGTGTGCCGCTCTCTCGAGTGGACCCGCCCTCCCCGCTCATTAACCACAATACATATTCACTGCTTCTGGCGGCTCTGGCCAATCGGCGCACAGCGGTGCAGCCAGACAAGCGTGCGGGCAACGGGCGGGCACTCTGAAAACTGCAAATAGTGACGATAACTTTATCGGCTTCACGTGAACCGCCCCCCGCTGCCCTCACATGAACCGCCCCTGCTGCCCGGCTCTTAAAAAGGAACACCAGTGAACACTGCTGACAGTAGCTGCTGCATGGTTTTTGACAGTTAGTAACAGCTATTTCCCACAATGCAGCAAGGTTCACAGACAGGAAACTGCCAAGAGTACGTTCTTTTCTTGTTCTTGTGGGAGGGGTTTCACCACAGTATCAGCCATATAGAGCCCCCTGATGATCCATTTGTAATGGGGTATCAGCTACTGATTGGGATAAAGTTCAAGAGTCGGAGTTTCTCTTAAAGCAATCGTCCGCCCGCAGTATCTGGCTAAACTATACTGGGGGCATAGTGAATTTAGTGCCAAAGCTCGATTTGAAAAAAATCGTGAAAAAATCGAAATCGCAATTTTTGAGAAAAAAAATCGCAATTTCAATTTTTACCTAAAATCGTGCAGCCCTAGTGCTGCCGTAAATCGCAGTGCTGTACATAGTAAATAGATAACGGTTTCGCTGTCTAACAGTCTCCTAGCGGGTACCGTCACTGATGATGGAGCGGAGCCATTCAAGAGGAGATGTGCGCACATCGGCGTGTGTGATCTCCTTCAAAACACGCCCCCAGGACTTCACGCCAATTGGCGTGGAGCGGTCCTGGGCCTGCCACTGTGTTCATGCCAATCGGCGTGGAGCGGACGGCACGAGGTTTAAGGACAGATGAGAGGTAACAGGATCTACTTACCTGGTGCTTCCTCCAGCCCCTGGCAGCCTATCTGTCCCTTGTCGCAGCTTCAGGGTCCTCTCTGTTGCCAGTGCTGACCTCGCCAGGTCGGCAACTTCTGCTCTTGTGGGGGCGGATCGAGCTTATATGGCCTGAAGCACGATCGCGAGTGGGATGCTTGCACAGAAGATGTCGACCTAGCAAGGACGGCATATGCAATGGAGGGGATCCGGGACACCAGAGCTGCGATGAGGGACAGGTAAGTTGCCAGGGGCTGTAGGAAGCCCCAGGTAAGAAGATCCTGTTTTCGTTTTTTTTACCTCGCACCTATCCTTTAAGTTTACTTCAAAATAAAGGTATTTAGGGTTCAGGCTTTGCCTTTGCCTTGGACCAATCTGAAATTTTGGAAAATGGACAATACTTTATTTAAAGCGGATCCGAGATTAAAAACTAACTATAACAAGTAACTTGTCTATATATATATATATATATATATATATATATATCTTATCTAAAGTTTAGATAGTTTACACAGCAAATCTAGCAGCAAACATATTTAATAGAATATGATTATTTCTTCCTGTGATACAATGACAGCAGCCATGTTGTTTGTAAACATTACACAGAGGCAGGCTTATCTGTATTTTGAGCAAAAAACCTAATCCCCCCTCCTCCTCCCCTCTGCCTCTGAAATCTCTGGCTAGAAACACCTCCCCCTCCTCCTGCCCAGACTGAGCTCCCATAAGCCCGTGCTACTGTCTGAAAGTGCCTTGGCTCTCTGAAAACCTGTGGGCATGGCTTGTTTAGTTTATAGGGAATTAGGAGTATTAAAACAAAAACAAAAAAGTATTTGGCTTGAGGAATGCCCTATAAACAATTGGAAAGGAACACAATTATGCAATGAGTAAAAGTTAATCTCGTTAAGTCATACTAACTCCTAAGAACTTTTATGTTATTTGCTCTATTTAACTTTAGTAAAACAGATACAATTAAAGGAAAACCTAACCAAAAAGCCAGTTAAAATGTACCTGTGGCTTCTACCGGCCCCCAGCAGCTGCGCCGGGACAAACTGATCCTCTGGTTTCTTGCAGAGACCCGGTTTCGCTTCTGGCAACTCAGGCCACTGCACCTGTACAGCCCTGGCTGTGCGCGTCCTCAATCGCGCTCCCTCAATCGCGCTCCCATTGCTGGGAGCATCCTGTGCATGCACAGTACGAGATTCTCTCCTACTGCATGTGCATAGGACACTCCCAGCGACAGGCGCACAATTAAAGGACGCCAGAAACTAAACTGGGTCAATTCGGGTGATCGGAGGATCGGTTTGTTCCTGCGCAGGCAGAGGGCAGGTGCAGGGGGTGGGTGGAGGCCCCAGTAAGTGAAACTGGCTTTTTTTTTTATTAGTTTAGGATCACTTTAATCATCTAAGTTTATTTTCACTTCAGGCTTGCTTTAGGCCTCTTTTCCACGAACTGTTTCTAGGCGGTGAAATGCCTCTCAAACTCTCACAACTGCTCACTGCTGCCTGGTAACTGCTTGTCGTTGCCTGGTAACTGCTCACTGCTGCCTGGCAACTGTTTGCTGAGCACACAGCTCAACAGTTTGTGGAAAAGAGGCCTTAATAGGTTTGCTTTATTATACTAAGTTATCAGATCACTTGCTTTCCAAAACTGATTAGCCTTGTGTAAAGTTCTGGTTCAGCCCTCATTAATTCTAAAAACTGAATGAAAGAATTGAGTACAAGATCTCCTCTCTAGTTCTCTGCAGTGTTCAAAATGCCTCAGGGTGAATTAGGCTACGTTCACAGTGGTGCGTTGCGCTGTAACATAACGACCGTATTGTAACGTGGAATGTGGCACTGCAATGCCCCACCTTTATGACAATCACAGTGTGTCCGTTGCGGTTTAATGGCGTGCGGCATCCAAACACACTGCATGCAGTGCGTTACCAGAAATGCATGCGTTAAAAAGAAACCGTAACCAAGAATTGAACTTCATCTCAATCAGTAGCTGATACCCCCTTTCCCATAAGAAATCTATTCCTTTTCACAAACGGATCATCAGGGGGCTCTGTATGGCTGATATTGTGGTGAAACCCCTCCCACAGTGTGATGTCAGGACCATGGTTCTGACAGTTTCCTGTCTGTTAACCTTACTGCATTGGGGGGATATAACAGCTGTTTACAGCTGAGTCCAACTGCCAAAAAAAAAAAGCATCTCCTGCCACTGACATCACCTGTTAGCAGTAATGTAACCATGTGATAAATGTCAGACTGTAAATCGGGGAGAGGAAAGATTTTACAATGGGCAACCACTGACTAATCATTTATACATAATTATTGTAAAAATTAAGCACTTATAGTATGCCGTATAGTTTTAACACTGACAGTGAAGTAAACTTTTCATTGACTGTATGCTTCACTGTATGAGACACAACACGTGGATGATGTGCAGCAAGACTTTCCCATTCCGTTCCTGCAATGCCCGCTGTGAACTTAGGCTTGATAAAACAGAAATAAATCTGTAGATTCCTCAAACATCCGAGCTTTGTACAGAGATATCTTTTTACTGAGCTGAACTGCTGCAAATTAGACATATGAGGTCAACAGGTGAAGAACTGCAGCAACTATTCATCGCTGCAACTGACATTAGAGCCGCACATCTGGGGGTGAATGGACTTTACAAAGAGGTTGAGCTCACATAGTTCATTCTAGATTTCTTAATTGAAAATCCCAACATGTATTTTGCTGCTAAGCTGATAAAACTAACAGCAGAAAAATCATAGCTTTCTATATGAATTGCTTTCTTGTAACAGGTGGCAACTGAGTCTGTCTACACTGCTCTGAAAAACACACACAAAAAAAAAAGGTACAGTGGAACATCAGGAGGCTTCTGAGATCTTCCTCAACCCCTCCTCTGCTGCCAGGGATCCTCTCCTTGTTCGTGGCCCGCTCCCATTCGGGTAAGAGTGTGGCCGTACTGTGTGAGTGTGGTCTGCGCAAAGCCACTCATGCACGGAGGAGATTGGACGTATGCTTGCAGGCACAGTACAGCCATTGCAGTGTCTGATCGTGCTGCCCTAGAGCTGCTTTAGGCCTGCTTTCCATGGACCGCTGATAGGCAGTGAAATGCCTCTCAAACTCTCTCAACTGCTCACTGCTGCCTAGTAACCGGAGCAGTGCTTTTCAGCGCTGCTAGATTTGGGCGCAGTCGGCGCCTCCGTAGACTTCAATAGGAATCACTCCTATTGAAGCGCTCAGTGAGTAACGTCGGCTCCTTCAGAAGACGGAGCCGAGGTTGCTTAAAAACATAATAATTCGGCCTCCAGCAATCGCTGGAAGCCGAATTATTTCATTCCCCCACTATCCATGGCGGCCTGGAGGGGGAATAGAAATTAAATCGGCCCGGACTTGTGCAGAAGCAGGATCAGCTATATACCGCTGTATCCTGCGCCCAAGTCTACCGGCGCCGATTTCAAATGTACTCCTAGTAACTGCTTGTTGCTGCATGATAACTGCTTACTTCTGCATGGTACCTGCTTGCTGAGCCCACAGCTCAACAGTTCGTGGAAAGGAGACCTTACGCACTAAGGCCTCTCTTCCACAGACTGGTGAACTGTAAGCAGTTACTAGGCAGCAGTGAGCAGTTTCCAGGCAGCAGCAAGCAGTTGTGAGTTTTTTCACTACCTATCAACTGTATGTGGAAAAGAGGCCTTGGTGACATGCATGCTTTGTGGGAACTTAAAGTGGACCTGTATGTATTTGAAGAGTTTAGCCTAAGAGTTTAGTCTAATTCCCCCTTATTTGTGTCTAATCACAAGTTGTAATTTGATCTCTCCCCTGTGTCACCTGACTGACAGATAAGCTCATTTGCAAGCACAGGATGTTAACAATATGTCTGCTTCCATGAAAGAAACAGTGCAATAAGGTTATTATGCTGTTGCGTATCTTTTAGAGCAGAGAGGAAGTTCTGAGTTCAGGTCTGCTTTAAAAGTTACCGGAGACAGGGAGGGAGAAAAATAATAAACATACCTGGGGCTTCCTCAAGACCCCTCCAGGCTGATCGTACCCTCGCCATCCTCCTCCGCCTGCATTGCCTGCAATTGGCCCCCCAAAGTCCTCCAGTCTGGCCGCGTGCACTTCCAGCAACAGGGCCGTGCATGCACAGAATGCCCCAGACTAGAGGACTTTCTGGGCCAATTGTGGACGATGCAGGAGGTGGAGGAGGATGGCGAGGGAGCGATCAGCCTGGAGGGGTCTGGACGAAGTCCCAGGTATGTACATTTTTTTTCTCCGTCTCAGATTTACTTCCCAAATAATCACCTCAAATATTTCCACAGCCACGAATCCTGCACTCCCCAAATGTTGAGGTTACTAACTTTGTGCCAAATTGCTGCCCCCAAACTACGCTGGTTCCCAAGACAAAGTAAACAAACCTATTTTGTGAACCAGCGGGACTGGTGGGCTACAATTTGGCAAAGAAGTAATCCGGGGGGCCCCTCCATACCCTCAAAATTAGGGGAGTGTAGGAGGCCATGGCTGCAGAGACATCACCCGCAGCCACGGCCTCCTCGGAAATATGGCAGCACAGGGTCGTACTGTAAATGCGGACAGCGTAAATTTTAGGGCAGCAGGATCGTACACAGCACTCTACTTGTATGTGGACAGGTGCACGGCCACATAAACTTATTCGACAAGCTCTTGTCAAACATGTTCGGAGGATCCCAACACTAAACGATGGCCAACAGGAGAATCCGAGACGCCTGTGGACTATGCAAAGGTAAGTCTACATTTTTGCCCTATTTGTTTTGCTTCAAGTTTAGCAAATTGCAAAATAATCTAAAACAACCATCTGAACGTTTTAAAATGACCTATTTGATTTTATCTAAATTTTCCAGCTCTCCTATTCAAAAGAATGGCAGAATATGATATAAAACTATTTCAAGTATTTCAGTGTGATGTTGCATAGATGCGACCCCCCCAGCTCTGAAGCAGAAGTAGTGGTAAATGAAAGGCGTGTGGTCAGCATAGCAGAGCATGCCCTGGTGCCATGGATCTCAGCTCCCACTGCACACACTTGCCGTGCTGCTTGTCTGTAGGAAGCAGATTAGTGAGAGAACTCTGCTGCCCATTGTGTATGTGGCACAGGATGTGCACAGCTGCTGTCTATCACTGTCATCCATCCATCACTGCAGATTGCAGCTTATTCTCGCTGGTCGCCTCTTACCTGGATTCAGCAGCTCCTCTCTGCTCGATTTGGCTAAGTAGTGGTTTGGGGGAGTGTGTATCTCTCAGTAGGAAGAGAAGTGTGCTTCGGTGGAAAGTGTCCTGATGGAAACATAAACCAAGTGGAAAGAAAAAATGCTGCTTCGGTTCCTGATACTGTACATATATACAACTGTTTCTACTGTGCCAGGCTGCAGCTGTATATCAGTGTTTCTCATCATTATTATAGCCTGTACTGCTTTAGAAAGGCTGATTTTGCCAAGGTTGTAGGTAACTTCATCACTACAATACCTTGCATAGTATTTCTTAGGAATACATCATGTATATTATTGTACATGTATGAAAATTCACTTAGAACATGTATTTACTTATTCAGGTTTCTTTATAAATGTTTTGTTACACTTTTCAGCTTATTTTCTCCTTTTCTCTCTTTTCCAATCCTACACCTCCATTCCTGTTCCATCCTCATTTGTAAGGATGGTCAAAAAGGATGCAAATTTTTCCAGCTTGCATAAAAATGCAATACAAATCGTATGCATCTTGGAATTGAGTCAATCAAATGCATTTCCTACAAAATATGAGAATTCCCAAGCTACAGGGGTTGGACAAAATAATGGAAACACCTAACATTTTGGCATCATAATCTTTGAACATGTTTTAAGCAATCAAAACCTGACATATGTTAATTTTTTTTGTTTATTATTTTTGTTATTTGATCTTTTTAATTAAAATAATTGTTTTTTACAGATATTTAAACCAAAGTTGGGTATAATTTATAAAAATGGCAGATCTCTCAGACTTTCAAAAAGGCCAAATTGTTGGTGCTCGTATGGCAGGCGCTACTGTAACAGAAACTGCCCGAATGCTAGGCATTTCAAGAGAGACTGTCTCAAAAGTAATGACTGCCTTTGAAAGAGAAGGAAAAACGTCCTCAGCAAAGCACAGTTGTGGCCGAAAGTCGAAGTTGTCTGAGAGAGACCGTCAGACTCTGAATCAAATTGTTAGAAAAGCTTGCAAGACCACAGTGTAACGATCGGTGTCAGCACGCAGAGAGAATCTGATTATTGGTGATCTGCAGTATCACCAAGAATGCAGATATATACCTGATTATTGATGATCTGCAGAATCACCGATAATACAGATATATTGCTAACCTCTGGACACCTATGGTATGTGAGTTTTTAGTGTAACAGTAACACTTTGAGTAATGCACCTGCTGAGCAGATGATCAAAGGCAGTAAAGGAATACTGCTCTTGAGGACACAGAAACCTTCCAGCAGCCTGAGACTCTCCAAGGGGTGGAGTCAGGCTGGAGGTAGGAAGGACCAGAAGGTGAGTGACACCTGAAGGTGGATGTCACTATCTGATCTGGAGATTATCTCTTAATGGGAGAGATAGCTCTCGAGGTCGGGCAAGCCAGGTCGGCAACACACGGTCAGATAAAGTACATAGACAGAAGGCTGATTCGGTATCCAAGGCTAGCAGGGTTTGGCAACAGAGTATCAGATATGCGAGGTACCGAATCAGAGGACAGAGGAGTGGTCAGGAAAGCAATAAGTCATAACAGATATCAAACAATGCCTAGTCTGGGTGTGAGGTCCTTGGTCTCTACACCCCAGAACTAGTCTGATGAATAACAGAATGTCTAAATAATTAATCAGGGATATACCAAAGACACGGAAGATCAAAAATTGAAAAATTACTTTTTCTTTTTTATTTGCAAAAAGGTGCAGAAATATATACACAAAATCTTTAATCACGTAAAAAGTGCTTATGATTGATTGAAAAAAAGGCAACAACATCGATTTGTTTCGGGTTAGTAACCCTTCTTCAGGCCTTTAAATATATAGTGAACATCTGCACAGTTGGAATACAAGGTAGAAACTCATCTGGTCAAATATAAAGCCAGGGCAGACCACCACAAGATCAAACAAAGAGCCGCATGGAGACCGGACATCCAAACAGGGTGGATAACAGAATGATCGCACAAGTTCCCTAGTCTTGGGTGTGAGGTCCGTGGTCTCAGCACACTGGAACAAGTCTGGAGTATAACACAAATGATAATACAGTTCCCTAGTCTTGGGTGCGAGGTCCGTGGTCTCAGCACCCTGGAACTAGTCTGGAGTATAACACAAATGATAATGCAAGTTCCCTAGTCTGGGTGTGAGGTCCGTGGTCTCTACACCCTGGAACTAGTCTAAGCATAAACAGAATAACAATACAAGTAATCTGGCTCAGTGTGAATTCCCAGGTCCACCTGGTTCAAACACACTGTTGGATCTGACTAAGGTCTGAGTGCTTCCACGTAGTGTTCGCAATGGCAGACAACTTGAGACTGGCCAGCAGTAACTATATATGGAGTAGTGCTCTCGGGCACCACCCCTAAATGATCAACCAATAGAGTACTGCTCTGCAGTCAGCTAATCGGCGTGATCAGCTGACCTCTTCTTGCCCAGTATAAGAGTTCTGTCTCTCAGCGCGCGCGCTCGTATTCCTAAGCCTGTGTGCACGAACAAACTCAGCCACACCAGACACACGCTGCCGCGTGCAAACCGCCGCGCTGGACGCGGAACCAGCCGCCTTACTGTTTGTAACACCTGCTCCTCAGGTGTCCAATAGCTGTAGTATAGTCCTAATCACCTGCTCCTCAGGTGATCACCTTTTGCAGCACTGTTTGTAACACCTGCTCCTCAGGGGTCCTTTAGCTGCAGTACAGCCGGACTCGCCTGCTCCTCAGGTGATCCTTGGCTGTAGCATTGTCTGTAGTCACCCGCTCCTCGGGAGACCTCCTCTTCCTCATTACTGTTGCACCAAACACTACTCACATTGGTAGTCCTGTGTCTGGCTATACTAGCATTATTGGTGCAGATCACCACATAATCAGGTATAGCATTTGTATTATTGGTGATACTGCAGATCACCAATAATCAGAAAATCTGTTTAGCTGACACCAATCGTTACACAAACGTTGTCCTTCCCCCGTATGTGGACTGCTTTGAGGGAGAGGAGATTTTCCTCTGCCCAAAAGGAGATCTCCAGAGCTAGGTTTGTTAGCTCCTGATTCTGGGTGTCCCCCTGCACCCGGAATCAGGAGCTTTCCCTACAATATGGTCTCGTAGATTCTGAAGGGCTAATTTCACTGCCATTAGCTCCCTGAAATTTGAGGATCTGTGACCCATCTGCGGACCCCAGCAGGGTCGGACTGGGCCACAGTAGTACAGTTTTTTCCCTCGGTGGACCCTGCCTCCAGGTCTCTGACAGAGCTCCAATTGCTGCCTGCAGCACAAAAATTCTCTTCTCAGTGCTGTAATCACTCATGCTGAGAGCAGTGGAGTAGCTAAGGAGCTGTAGGCCTCGATGCAAATTTTACAATGGGGCCCCCCAAGCACTCTATACATAACAATTGATACGACGCACTAAAACCTGCCAATGGCAACTACAGTGTCAGAGGTGCAAAAAAAGGGATGAGAAATATCTTGTTAATGATTACCACTGTTCAAAGTATCTATAGAAGTGATTATTATGAGCACAGGACCAATAGAGAGGCAATACTGTAGTTGAGGGAGGGACCTTCGGGGCCCCTTTGGCCCAAGGGCCCCGATGCGGTTGCAACCTCTGCAAAGTAGGACATTACTTTATATTGAAGGAGGGGACTCTATGCAAAGTTTTGCTGGGCAGCAGTGTCTCTGAATTACAATGCTGCTAAGATCATTTACATTGGTCCCTGTCCATAATACATCATGACCACGCCCACCTTCCGGTGCATGGTCACGCCCTTTTTTCACTGCAATCATGGGATGTGTGGGCCCCAGGTTGAAATCTCTTTGGTGGGCCCCCAGTGTCCCAGTCCGACCCTGGACCCCAGACATCCTGAACCTGAACCTCCAGATAATGAGCCCCCTAACCCCAGGCACTGGCATCTGTGTAAATCTTTGCTGGATCCAGCTGGTTCCAGAGCCGACCCTGTGACAACCGGTTGGGGGAAATCCACCAATTTAAGGAGCTGAGGACGTAATCTGGGGGCACTGCTAAATTGTCCAGAGAACTTTGTTTCTGGACAATGATTAGGAACCAAGACTGTAGACTCGGAAAGTGGGCCTGAGCCCATTCTACCGCTGGGAATGTCGATGACATTAGACCCAGTAGGGACGTCACCTCTCTCAATGAAACCTGGGATGTTGTGAGGAAGTGTTGGATCTTCCCCACTAATTTTGTAATCTTGTCCTCTGGCAAAAATACTTTTCCACTTACCGTGTCCCATATTAGACCCAGAAAGGTTCTTTGTTGGGCAGGAACCAGTTGTGATTTCTCTGTACTTATTACCCAACCAAGTGTTCTTAAAGAGAAACTCCGACCAAGAATTGAACCTTATCCCAATCAGTAGCTGATACCCACTTTTACATGAAAAATATAATGATTTTCACAAACAGACCATCAGGGGGCGCTGCATGACTGATTTTGTGCTGAAACCCCTCCCACAAGAGGCTCTGGTACCGTACGGTACTCTGGGCAAACTGCCACAATGTAACAATGACACACACAGGAAATGGCTGTTTATAGCTGTCTGTTAAAGCCAGAACAGCTACATAATCTGCCCACAGTAACAATGTCACCATGTAATACATGTCAGAATGTGAATCTGGGAGAGGAAGGATTTTACAATGAGCAAACTCTGACTAAATCATGTATACATAATTATTGTAAAAATTAAGCACCTTTTTATATTAAATTATTTTCACTGGAGTTCCTCTTTAACATCTGCAGAGAAAAATCTAGCTGCCTTCCTAAAACTGAAAGACTGTCTGCTAGGAAAAGAGAATCGTCCAGGTAGGGTAGAACCCTCACATTGTGGAGATGTAAAAACGCACCTACTTCCGCGATTATCTTGGTGAGGATCCTTGGCGCAGACGAAATGCCAAACTGTATGTGAGAATCCGCTCAGCTGCCTGCGCAGGCAGGCAGCCTTTTGACCATTGTTTAGGTTTGCTTGCTGCAGGACTCTGGAAAGGAGACCTTCTGTCAGTTGTGCAGCTTGTGTTGCTGAGGGATTTGCATACATTAGTCATGCAAATCCGTTACCTGCCTTCTTTTGATGACTGGCACTATAAAAGCATTCTGCTCCCAGAATGCTTTGCTGGACATTTCCCTTCCATGGTCTGTTCCTGATGGACACTGCTGGAGTGTCAGCCATTGCTATCTAGTATAGTTAATTCCTGGGGGTTGCTTTAGGCTCCCCTTCTAGTCCAGTCAGGTTGTATTATCTGTTTTGCCTGTTCCGTCTGTCTTGTGTTTGGATCGTACAAGCCCTAGCGTTAGCGGCTGTGGATCCTTCTGATTGAGTCTGGAGTGTAGGTTGGAACAGCGGTTGTTTCTGCCTACCTCATCTGTTCTGTCTGCCGTGTGTTTGGATCGCACTCGCCCTAGCGCTAGTGCTGGGGATCCTTCTGTTCTGTCTCCTGGGATCGCGCTAGCCACTTTTCGCTAGCGCTGGGGATCCTTCTGTTCTGTCTTCTGGGATCGCGCTAGCCACTTTTTGCTAGCGCTGGGGATCCTTCTGTTCTGTCTTCTGGGATTGCGCTAGCCACTTTTCGCTAGCGCTGGGGATCCTTCTGTTCTGTCTTCTGGGATCGCGCTAGCCACTTTTCGCTAGCGCTGGGGATCCTTCTGTCGCTTGTCCCTGTTTTCGTGTGTCTGGTCTGCTGCGCTTGCTGGAGGCTCGGTGAGGTAACCGTTAAGCAAGCGCTCGCGTCATCTGTTTCATGTTTGTCTGTTAATGGTTAGTTAGGCGTGCTTGTCTCTATTGTGCTTATCACGTGGAGACCGCGCATAACCGCGTGCACTGTTGCGAATGAGTGCGGTGTTCGCGGTTAGCTAGCGTTTGTTATTTTCCGTATTTCCTTATTGTATTATTTGCTGTGCCTTTGCTACTCTCGTGCTCCGCCTTGCTGTACCTTGTGTCACGTCTGGCGATCGCACCTCTCGCGATCGCGTTCCTGCTTCTTATCTGCTGTGGTGTGTGCACAGTCGCGGGTTGGCGACTAATGTTATGCACACACACACAATCTGTCTCTGTGCTCACTCTCAATCGCTTCTCTTGCGATTGCGTTTCTTCCCTTCGTACAATTCCTGTCTGGCGTGTGTGGTAGGGCAGAGGAGCTGTTCCTCTGCACTCCACAGCTCCACCTGCCGACAGGAATTTCCCTCTGCAGGTGCATAGCACCTAGCCTGGGTGTCCTCAATTATACGCTTGTGGAGGAAATCCGCCGCGTCAGCGCACGTCTGGTGCGCTGACCACGGAGACGATTCCGCAATCGTTACACTGTAGAGCTTGATACTGATAATAACAGAGCACATCGCCGAACCGAACAGCAAACCTTAGAAATTTCTGATATGCTGGATGAATTGGAACATGAAGATACGCGTCTTCTAGATCGACGGTAGCGAGAAAGGCCCCCAACCAGATTAGATTCCGTACTGAGGAGATGGTCTCCATGCGAAAACATTTTCTCCACAATGTGAGGGTTCAGGGGTTTTAGGTTCAATATCATGCGATACTTGCCCGAAGGTTTTCTTATCAGAAAAACCCTTGAATAAAACCCCTGAAGTTGTTCCTGAGGCGGAACCCTCTTTATTACATTTTTCTGAAGCAGTGAAATAATTGACTCTCTTAAAGCTACTGCCCTTTCTGGATGTCTGGGAGACTCGGTTGTTAGATGACTGGGGGGAGGAGTTAAGCTGAATTCTATCTTGTAACCGGATCCTATTAGATCTTGTATGGACCCATTTGAAGTTATCTGTTTCCATTTGGGTAAAAAATGGACCAGCCTCCCCCTGACCGGTAACTGCAAGTCATTTTCCTGGCTTTGGGGTAGGGGTACTTGGTTTGTTAAATAGAAAGGATCCCCTTCCCCTTCCTGGGTTGTATGTCCATCTTTTATTCTGAGAGGCTCCTATCCCGAACTGATCTTTACGCGAGGAACCTCTCCTGAACTGAAAAGATCTTTGATTTGGTTTCTTTCTCTTATCTGGAAATGTTTTCCCTTTATTGGAGGATCTTTCTAAGACTGTCTCCAAATCTTTTCTGAATACTAATTCACCTCCAAATTCCATTGCGCAAAGCTTATGTTTGGAAGTGGTATCTCCCTCCCATGCGTTCAGCCAGACCGCCCGCCTGGAGGAATTGATTAAAGCTGCGGCTTTAGCAGAGGCCCTCAAAGATTCTGTAGCTGCATCTGCTAAATAAGATACAGTCTTTGTAATAACCGTCCGGAAGAGATTCTAAAATTGTCCCTGGCGGGGTGCCACTAGCCAGTTGGTCCTGCAGACCCCTCATCTATTTATCCAGATTGCGCGCTAAACAAATAGATGCAATGGCTGGCTTAAAGGCAAAAGAGACTCTCGCTTCAATAAAGTCTCTCCTTTGCGGTCTACAGGTTCCTTTAACCTCCCTGGCGGTAAGCCCGAGCTGAGCTCGGGCTATGCCGCGCAGGGGGAGATCTCAGCCCCTGGTGGGGCGATTTTTATTCTGTAAATTGCTGTGCGCGCAGCCAGCACTTTGCTAGCCGCGCGCACAGCTTGATCGCCGCCGCTCTGCGGCGATCGGCCGCACGCAGCGGCGAAAGAGGGCCCCCCCCCCCCCGCCAGAGCCCTGCGCTGCCCGGACCAATGAGTTCCGGGCAGCGCTATGGGCTGGATCGGAGGTGTCTGACGTCAGGACGTCGGCTGACGTCCATGACGTCATCCCGATCGTCGCCATGGCGACAGGAGAAGCCAAACAGGGGAACGCGTTGTATACGCGTTCCCCTGTTTGCTATAGATGCCGGCGACGAACGCACTAGAGGGACACATGCGCCCTCTAGTGGTGTTTCATGTAGCTACCACTCTGGTAGCTTTACATGAAACAAAAAAAAAATTAAAAAAAAAAGTTTTTTTGCCAATTTGGCAAAAAAAATTAACCGCCAGGGAGGTTAAGGAACCAGCATCCTCAAAGGAGAGATCTGTATTCTTTGAGTACTGTGCTAAAGCCGCATGAAATTTTGGACATTTTGCCCAAGGAACCTCATCTTCCTCTTTAAAAGGAAACCTTCTCTTACACGATCTCGGTACAAAAAAACGTTTCTCCGGATCTTTCCACTGCGATTTGACCAGTTTCTTAATCGATTAATGTATGGGAAAAGTTTTTACCCCCGAGATCTTAAGCCCCGTATATATATTGTCTTGGGCTGATACAGAAGGGGCCACCTTAATCTGCTCAGACTCATCTGCTCAGACTCATAAACCGCCTTTAAAAGTTCCTCCGTATCTTCACCATTGAATAGATACTTAGGAAACTACTGATTCATCTTGAGAGTCAGCCGATTCTACAGGCTCACTGTGAGAAAACGCGGAAAAGCCGCCGCAAGTACGAGTAAGGCGGCTGATTCCGCGTTCAACATAGCAGCTTGCACGCAGAGACCTGCGTTCACTGGCTTGACGGAGCGCGGAGAAACCGCCGCATGCCCAGAGAACAGGGCGGCGGATTCCACGTCCGACGCGGCGGTTTGCATGCATAGGCCTACTTCTGTCAGTACTGCTGAACGCGGAGAAAACGCTGCACGCTTGGACAGCAGTGCGGCGGATTCCGCATCCAAAACAGCAGAGGCATTACAACACATGTCTGGTGTGGCTGGGACTGATAGTCCACACAGGTTCAGAAGGACGCGTGCGCGCGCGGAGAGGCAGAGCATTTATGACAGCCAGAAGGGTGTCAGCTGACCAGGCCGGTCAGCTGACAATTCTTTCAGTTTTCATTGGTCCAGCACTTAGGGGAGGCGCAGGATAGCGCTGGTGTATATATACTGGGTGCTGTTCATTCCTCTGGTGTCTGGCGTTGCGATCACTACGTGGTGCACTCAGACCTTGTCAGTATCTGTGTTACATTAGACCAGTTTCCTAGGTGTTGATGATCAAGGACCTTACACCTTAGTCTAGGAATTCTGTTATTATCTGTGTTATTATCTAGACCAGTTTCCAAGGTGTTGATGATGACCAAGGAACTCACACCTTAGTCTAGGAATTGTTGATTATTTGTTATGACCTTCTGCTTTCCTGACCATTCTTCTGATCTCTGATTTTGTACCTTTGTCATTCTGATACTCTGTTGCCAAACTCGGCTAGTCTTAGGATTCTGCATCTGTCTCCTGTCTCTGTACTTTATCTGTCCGTGTGTTAACGACCTGGCCTGCCTGACCTCGAGAACTATCTCTCCTGTTGAGAGATAGTTCACAGATCTGTCAGTGACACTCCCTCATTGGTGTCACTCACATTCTATCCTTCCCGCTCTCGGCCTGACTCCTCCCTGCGGAGAGTTCAGACCAACGGCAGGAACTTGCTGCGGAGCAGTACTCCTTATTGCTCTAGCACCTGATATTCAGGTGCGGTCCTCAAAGTATTAATGTTGCACCAAAACACTCTCATCACTCAGGTGTCCAGAGGTTAGAGATATATCTGATTATCGGTGATACTGCAGATCAATCGGGTATATATTTGCATTCTCGGTGATACTGCAGATCACCAGTAATCAGATCCTCTCTGTGTTACAAAGATCGTTACAGAACGCCAGACCAAAAAATGCAAATGGACGCACACACTGACCGTCTGGGCGCACTTACCACTTCGGTGGAGACCATCGACCAAGTGCTGGGTAATCACAAAGCGATGATTGACGCTTTGTCCGGTTCTTTACAAACCCTTCAGACGGCTGTGGATGAGGTGCGATCCCCTCCTAGCACAGACATACGTATGCCTGTACCTGAAAAATTTTCTGGTCACAGATCTGACTTTCGAAATTTTAGGAGTAGAGTGTTGTCATACTTTGAGTTGAGACCTAGATCTTCAGGAAACATGACCCAAAGGGTCACATTTATTAAGACTTTGTTATCAGGCGATTCTCAGACCTGGGCATACAGTCTGCCCACCGGAGATTTAGCCTTAACCTCCGTAGATGAATTTTTTAAGGCTATGGCAGTAATTTACGACGATCCAGACATTGCCTTTACTTCTGAGCGGAAGCTCAAGTTGTTGCATCAAGGCAAGAGTCCAGTCGAGGAGTATGCTGCTGAATTTAGGAGGTGGTCAGTTTCAGCCAGGTGGGACACCTATGCCCTTTTAGACTGTTTCTTATCAGGATTATCAGATGAGGTCTCTGACCTTATGTTAAGTCAGCCTGAACCAAAAACCGTCGATGAGGCCATTTCATCAGCCATCAGGATTGATAGCAGATTACGCTATCAAAGGCAGACCCGGGGTAGGAACAATGTTAAAATGGTGTCCTACGCTGCGCCTCCTGTGACTCCATCTCCTCCCGTTTCACCTCCACCTGAGCCAATGCAGATTGGTCGGAATTTGCGCACAATAATTTGAAAAGCTCTTCCTCTGGATTTTCTCCGTTTCAGGTGGTAACCGGAAAGTTGCCCAAGTTCTCCCCATTACCAGTAGCTTCCACTCCGTTTCCAGCTCTGGAGGCTTGGCAAAAATCATTTAAAGCCATTTGGGGAATCGTGAAAAATAATTTGGAGGAGGCTTTTCAAAGTCAGAAAGGTCAAGCTGACAAGAAACGGTCCTTGGAGTGGAAGTTCCGACCAGGAGACCTGGTCTGGGTGTCCACACGTCATTTGACCCTAAAACAACCCTCGCCCAAGTTAGGTCCCAGGTTTGTGGGCCCTTTTTCTGTAACCAGGAAGATCAACAATGTTACTTATGCCATTGATCTTCCTGCCAGCATGCATGTGTAAGATCTTTTCATGTGTCCCTGCTTAAGCCAGCAGTCCATGTGGGTGCCACTCCTCCTCCTCCTGTGATGGTAGACGACCAACCTGAGTACGAAGTAGAAAAGATTTTATACTCACGTGTAGTGCAGAACTCGGTACAGTATCTAGTGCACTGGAAGGGGTATGGTATTGAGGAGAGAACATGGGTACCTGAGTGTCCCATGCATGCGGACTAATTAAGAAGGGAATTCCACGCTCTATATCCTGAGAAACCGGGTAGGAGCTGTCCGGAGTCCACTCCTCAGGGGGGGGGGGGGGGGGGGGGTATTGTGAGAAAACGCGGAAAAGCCGCCGCAAGTACTCAGAGTAAGGCGGCTGATTCCGCGTTCAACATGCCAGCTTGCGCGCAGAGACCTGCATTCACTGGCTTGACGGAGCGCGGAGAAACCGCCGCATGCCCAGAGAACAGGGCGGCACGCATAGGCCTACTTCTGTCAGTACTGCTGAACGCGGAGAAAACGCTGCACGCTCGGACAGCGGTGCGGCGGATTCCGCATCCAAAACAGCAGAGGCATTACAACACATGTCTGGTGTGGCTGGGACTGATAGTCCACACAGGTTCAGAAGGACGCGTGCGCGCGCGGAGAGGCAGAGCATTTATGACAGCCAGAAGGGTGTCAGCTGACCAGGCCGGCCAGCTGACAATTCTTTCAGTTTTCATTGGTCCAGCACTTAGGGGAGGCGCAGGAGAGCGCTGGTGTATATATACTGGGTGCTGGTAATTCCTCTGGTGTCTGGCGTTGCGATCACTACGTGGTGCACTCAGACCTTGTCAGTATCTGTGTTACATTAGACCAGTTTCCTAGGTGTTGATGATCAAGGACCTCACACCTTAGTCTAGGAATTCTGTTATTATCTGTGTTATTATCTAGACCAGTTTCCAAGGTGTTGATGACCAAGGAACTCACACCTTAGTCTAGGAATTGTTGATTATTTGTTATGACCTTCTGCATTCCTGACCATTCTTCTGATCTCTGATTTTGTACCTTTGTCATTCTGATACTCTGTTGCCAAACTCGGCTAGTCTTAGGATTCTGCATCTGTCTCCTGTCTCTGTACTTTATCTGTCCGTGTGTTAACGACCTGGCCTGCCCGACCTCCAGAACTATCTCTCCTGTTGAGAGATAGTTCACAGATCTGTCAGTGACACTCCCTCATTGGTGTCACTCACGTTCTGTCCTTCCCACTCTCGGCCTGACTCCTCCCTGCGGAGAGTTCAGACCAACGGAAGGAACTTGCTGCGGAGCAGTACTCCTTATTGCTCTAGCACCTGATATTCAGGTGCGGTCCTCAAAGTATTACTGTTGCACCAAAACACTCTCATCAATCAGGTGTCCAGAGGTTAGAGATATATCTGATTATCGGTGATACTGCAGATCATCAATAATCGGGTATATATCTGCATTCTCGGTGATACTGCAGATCACCGGTAATCAGATCCTCTCTGTGTTACACCGATCGATACACTCACCTTCCTCAGATTCTGATATCGTATCTAGCGAGATAGATTGATCAGATCCACCTGTTTGTGCCTGCCCTGACGGTGCAGGTTGAGCAGGAAAAATAGATGAAGCTTGAGAAGATGACAAAGCGTCTGCCTGTGCAGACATTTCTGGTGATAACGAAGTAAGATTGCTTAAAGCAGTTCTAAAAGCAGAGAAAGTGTTTGTCATTTCCTCCTTCGTTGACTTCATTAAATCTAAAAGAGCTAGTGTAGTCTGCCCTGTTTCCCCTTCAGAATCCTGCCTTTTATACAAATTATAACACTCCATACAAATATTCTTAGTGGCCCCCTCCTTTAATCTAACATTGCATTTCCGGCATCTTAATCTCTGCTGAGGTGCCACTTTCTGCAAATACAAAAAAAAAGAAAGCAGGAACACAATGTGTACATAATTTAGGGGAAACAGACCACTATTTACCGGTGCCTCAGTATCGGTATGAGAACCTCCTGACACGGTATCCTTTGCTGGTGATGCGGAGGACTGCTGCATCTCAGCGCCTGGCGTCCCATGTGTGCTGCTCGTCCATGCGCGTAACTGGCTTTTGAGGGTGCCGCCCTGGCCTCCGCAAGCCTTCCTGCCCTCTCTAGCCAATGAGTGGCCAGCGGAAGTGACGCGAACGAACTTCCGCTATACGCGTCCCGCCCACCGCTCACTCGATCATGGGACGCCGAGGGCAGGTGGCAGATGGCTGCAATTCAAACAGAACAGCTGCGGATCAGGTAATATCAATACCCTACCACCCGCAACTTATGCTGGGAATACACGGGTCGATCCGGCGGCTGATTAGCCGCCGGATCAACCCCAGCCGCGTCTCCGTGGATCGATTGCCGCTCGTCCTCGCCGGCGCTTTCTTATCAGTGCTCGATTCCCTGCCATTGTCCGCTGGCGGGGGTCGAGCGGCTTGATCGGGCCAGCTGAATATTATCAGCTGGCCGGATCAGCTGGTCGATACACAGTACAGAAACGTACCGTGTATCCCCAGCATAAGACTGGGATCCTATCCACAGGCTCCACCGCCATCCAGATCATATTACTGCTTAACTACCATACTAGTGCCTAATGCAAACCAGTATAGGGAAAAATAAAAAACAGGTACTCTATCCAGTGCAAACAAAAAACTGGAGAGATAGGGAGGAGGTATTCTTTTATGAGGGAGGTAGATAATTAATTAATTTATACTCTTTCAGATGTTTCCGTTTGGGGAGGGACCAATCAATATCTCAGCAGCAGCCATCCTGGAGGACGATGGGAGAAAGTATAGTTGCCCTCAGTATAGTTAGTATAGTTGCCCCCTGTATAGATAGTATAGTTGCCCCCAGTATAGGTAGCATAGTTGGCCCCTTTATTATTATTATTATTTATTTATAAAGCGCCAACATATTTCGTGGCGCTGTACAATGAAAGAAAACAAACAAGGGATACATAATGATACAGACAATGATATACATGAAATATGAACACTGATACAAGATACAGCACTGCTGATTACAACTTGATTTAACATGATGACTAAAATGTATAAATTTCTAACAGTGTGCAAGCAATTGAATTAATAACATTCCATGACACAAAAGGGTGAGAGCCCTGCCCTTGCGAGCTTACAATCTAAAGGAATGGGGTGGAAACAAGAGGTGAAGGAAGTATACAGTATATGTAGAAAAAGCTGCCTCCCCGTCGGGGAATTGAACCCCGGTCTCCCACGTGACAGGCGGGGATACTGACCTCTATACTAACGAGGATAACCCTTTATGGTGGAAGCTTGGATGGAGGGGCAGCAAGGACAGCGGCGGGGAGGGGGGCTGACCCCCCCCCTCTTCACCTGGGTCCCCTCCTTCTAGTGCTTCTTCCTCCAGAATAGCGGCGGCAGACAGGAGCAGCGGGCGAGGAATTACCTGCTTCCCGCGTTCCAGGCACTGGCGCACAGCATCATCGTCACGTGACACCGGTCTCTGCCGCTCACTGTGCTTCCTGATTAGCAGAAGCACAGTGAGCGTCGGAGAACAGTGTCACGTGATGATGACACAGCGTGCCTGGAAAGCAGGAAGCCGCTATTCTGGAGGAGGAAGCGCCAGAAGGAGGGGACCCAGGTGAGGGAGGGGGGAATCTGGCCCCCTGCCCCTCCTTCAACGCTGCTTTCTCCTCCTGCTCATGTCCTCTGGGGGAGGCCTTGGCAACACCCCCATCCTGTCTGTCACCAGGTGCTCCACGCCCCCTGTCGCCCAATAGCAGGAAGGCCCCTGCTAACGAATTCTTTACATAAGAACTGTGTGATCCGTGTAAGAATAGTAGTTAGACTTAGATTAGTATATTTTGAGTGTACTAGTCTTACATTTATCACACAATCCTTATGTACTGGATTTGTTAGATTCGAGAAAAGATTCAAAGAAATGTGGGATTTGTCCCATCTCTACATGCAGATCATATCTTTCTGACTGAAGTCTGACTAGATTAGCTGCATGGTTGTTTCAGGGGTGGGACACCAAACACTACTGCAGCCAAAGACATCATCAGGATGCCAGGCAACTGGTATTGTTTAAAAGCAAATAAATATGGCAGTCTCCATATCCCTCTCAGTTCAGGTGTCCTTTAAACTAGCCCAAACCCCATTATTTTGATTGAGAAAAAGCACTAGATATTAGATTCAATCCCAATATGTTTATTAAATAAATAATGTCAAACAACCAATTGAACAAAATAATCTTGTATTGGAGGTCACGGTACAAACGTCTCTGAACTGCTAATTTGTAATGATATACTGTAACTTAGATATGCTAGTATTCATCTAGACATGTTTTTCACCCTGCAGAGCAGTGGTATACCCCAAGGAGACGCTTTGTCTATGTTTGGATTCCTAATGGTACCAACGCTTATGGTAAGCTATATTTGTGTAAACATCCTGGGAATCTCAGTGTGTTACACTTCCTACACAACCAAGGCAAACAAATAACGAAAACTCCCTTCTAACTTGGAGTTAACTGAGAGAGCTAACCAGATCAAGGGAAGAATCAGAAGAAAGCATATTAAGCAAATTCTAAGATAGGGGTATGGAATCTGCAGATGCACCTATGTTTCTCTCTGTTACACACCCTACAGGTGCTCCAGTGGTGTTCTCAGAGCTTTGTCAGGACATTCACAACACTGTTGCAAAGGCCAGGGTTATTCAAACCCTGTTCAAACAATGTCCAGTGCTATTTCATCTATACAGCTGTGGAGTGTTGCCACACTGTTCTGTCACAGCCCAGCCACAGCCCTGTCAGTCTGTTCAGTCAGTCCTGTCACCTGTCAGCCACGATGCCTGTTAATCAGTCTGTCCCTCCAGCTAATCCTGCTGGTCCTGACAGCTTGTACCAACACTCCTGTCAGTCCTTTACACCAGTCCTGTCCAGCCCGCCCTGTCAATCCCTCCTGTCCAGCCCGCCCTGCCAATCCCTCCTGTCCAGCCCGCCCTGCCAGTCCCTCCTGCCCTGTCCGCTCTGCCAGTCCCTCCTGTCCAGACAGTCCCTCCTGTCCAGCCCGCTGTGCCAGTCCCTCCTGCCCTGTCCACCCTGCCAGTCCCTCCTGTCCAGCCCGCCCTGCCAATCCCTCCTCTCCAGCCCACCCTGCCAGTCCCTCCTGTCCAGCCCGCCCTGCCAATCCCTCGTCTCCAGCCCACCCTGCCAATCCCTACTGTCCAGCCCACCCTGCCAGTCCCTCCTGTCCAGCCCACCTTGCCAGTCCCTCCTGTCCAACTTCGCCCTGCCAGTCCCTCCTGCCCTGTCCACCCTTCCAGTCCCTCCTGTCCAGTAGTGTTGTCCGGATCATGAACGATTCGGATCTTTGATCCGAATCTCTTTTGTGAGTCGAATCATCTGAATCATCAAAATGAGTGATTCGGATCGCAAAAGGGGCGGGGCCAGGAGCGACATGCGCCCCTCTCAGCGGGCAGCGGGGTCCTGGAAGCAGAGCTGAGATGGATCGCTCTGTTGGATGGGAGCCAGCCTTGCAGGGACAGCAGGTAGATGAGAGAGAGGGGACATGGGTGTCACTGCCAGATATGTGTAGAGCACACATACTGGCTGAAATGTGCTGCTCATTATAGGCTGTCTGTTCCTAGTTGTGCACAGTGAACACATTGGAAGCTTTTGGCTCAGCTCAGCACAGCTCAGTAACTTTGCAGGCACTGTGATTGCAGGGCAATATGATCCTCCTGCACTCGCTCTAAACAGCTGCACATATCTTCTGGGAATGCTTTCTTTTACTGTGCTACTTTACATTCAAAGTGTACAGATGAACATAGGTGAAATATATGTAAAGTATATGATTGCAGCATGTGGGTATTGTGTGCAAACAAACATTTCTGCTCTCTGCTCGTCCCTCCTCCCTTCTCTGTCCACTCCCTGCCCTTTGTCCATCTTCTCCCCTTCTCTGTGTGTCCACCCCCCTCCCCTTCTCCTGTCCTGCTAGTCATTTCACCCCCGAATGCTTCCGTAGTAAAATGATCCGAGATTCGGATCAAAGATCCGGATCTTTTCAATGATCCAATTTGAATCACCTGGATCATTGAAAAGATCCGAACTTCCCATCTCTACTGTCCAGCCCGCCCTGCCAGTCCCTCCTGCCCTATCAGTCCCTCCTGTCCAGCCTGCTCTGCCAGTCCCTCCTGCCCTGTCCGCATTGCGAGTCCCTCCTGTCCAGCCCACCCTGCCAGTCCCTCCTGTCCAGCCCACCCTGCCAGTCCCTCCTGTCCAGCCCGCCCTGCCAGTCCCTCCTGCCCTGTCAGTCCCTCCTGTTCAGCCTGCTCTGCCAGTCTCTCCTGCCCTGTCCGCATTGCGAGTCCCTCCTGTCCAGCCCACCCTGCCAGTCCCTCCTGTCCAGCCCGCCCTGCCAGTCCCTCCTGTCCAGCCCGCCCTGCCAGTCCCTCCTGCCCTGTCAGTCCCTCCTGTCCAGCCTGCCCTGCCAGTCCCTCCTGCCCTGTCCACCCTGCCAGTCCCTCCTGTCCAGCCCGCACTGCCAGTCCCTCCTGCCCTGCCACTCCCTCTTGTCCAGCCTGCCCTGCCAGTCCCTCCTGCCCAGCCCTGCCTGTCCCTCCTGCCCTGTCCGCCCTGCCAGTCCCTCCTGTCCAGCCTGCCCTGTCAGTTCCTCCTGTCCAGCCCGCCCTGTCAGTCCCTCCTGCCAAGCCCGCCCTGTCAGTCCCTCCTGTCCAGCCCACCCTGCCACTCCCTCCTGTCCAGCCCGCCCTGCCAGTCCCTCCTGTCCAGCCCGCCCTGCCAGTCCCTCCTGTCCAGCCCTCCCTGCCAATTCCTCCTGTCCAGCCCACCCTGCCAGTCCCTCCTGTACAGCCTGCCCTGCCAGTCCCTCCTGTACAGCCTGCCCTGCCAGTTCCTCCTGTCCAGCCCTTCCTGCCAATCCCTCCTGTCCAGCCCACCCTGCCAGTCCCTTTTGTCCTGTCCGCCCCTCCTGGCCAGCCTGCCCTGCCAGTCACTAATGTCCAGCCCACCCTGCCAATCCCACCTGTCCAGCCTGCCCTGCCAATCCCTCCTGTCCAGCCCACCCTGCGAGTCCCTCCTGCCCTGTCAGTCCCTCCTGTGGAGCCCGCCCAGCCAGTCCCTCCTGTGGAGCCCGCCCTGCCAGTCCCTCCTGTCCAGCCTGCACTGCCAGTCCCCTTCCTGTCCTATGCCCCTCCCCCTCAGTGCCTCCTCCTGTCATTCTGTGCTGCTCAATGCCTCCTCCTGTCGTTCTATACCCCTCTGTAGAGATGGGAAGTTCGGATCTTTTCAATGATCCGGATGATTCGAATCGGATCATTGAAAAGATCCGGATCTTTGATCCGAATCTCGGATCATTTTACAAGGGAAGCATAGGGGGTGGAGGGGGGGGGGTGAAATGACTAGCAGGGCAGGAGAAGGGGAGGGAGTGGACACACAGAGAAGGGGAGAAGATGGACAGAGGGCAGGGAGTGGACAGAGATGGGAGGAGGGACGAGCAGAGAGCAGAAATGTTTGTTTGCACACAATCCCCACATGCTGCAATCATATGCTTTACATATATTATTTCACCTATATGCTCATCTGTATACCTTGAATGGAAACGTCGCACAGTGAAAGAAAGCATTCCCGGAAGATAAGTGCAGCTGTTTAGTGCGGAGTGCAGGAGGATCATATTACGCTGCAATCACAGTGCCTGCAAAGTTACTGAGCTATGCTGAGCTGAGCCAAAAGTTTCCAATGTGTTCACTGTGTGCACAACTACGGAACAGCCAGCCTGTAATGAGCAGCACGTTATAGCCAGTATGTGTGCTCTACACATATCTGGCAGTGGCACCCATGTCCTCTCTACCTGTCCCTGCAAGGCTGGCTCCCCTGAGTCGCCTCCAACAGAGCGATCCATCTCTGCTGCTCTGCTTCCAGGACCCCGCTGCCCGCTGAGAGGGGGCGTGTCGCTCCTGGCCCCGCCCCTTTTGCGATCCGAATCACTCATTTTGATGATTCGGATGATTCGACTCACAAAATAGATTCGGATCAAAGATCCGAATCGTTCATGATCCGGACAACACTACCCCTCTGTGCATAATCCAAGATACACAAACGCTGTGATTCTTTGAGCATGGTTTTTACTAGTGCTGGAAGAGGCCTTATAAAACGCTGCACTGCAACACATCCTCCACTCCATTCTATGTGGAAATGCATATGCACTTGTTGAAGCAAAGAAAAACAGAGCCACCATAACAGGAATTATGGATAAGCATAGTAATTTGGACGCCGTCTTTTAAATTAAAAACAGCGTAATTTGGCCGCCAGCAATAGCTGGTGGACGAATTAAATCTTACCCCCTGAGTACATGGAGTCCTGTACCTGGAGGAGGAATAATAATGAATGCCGCTGGGACTTTTGCAGGAACAGGGTGAGCAGTTTCTCAGGTTCACGCTTCGTCCAAATTTCCCAGCAGCTTAATTACATGTACTTGTGGCCAAAGCACAAAAAGCAGACATCAGTGTTGTTTGGCCTTTTATCCTTATCCTAACAATGGTTAATTTGCATATATTCAGCAGTGTTGCTCAGGGAGACATCTCAAGCTCACTCCAACCTGAATTATCGCAAATTCTTTCTGTTTTAGGAAAGCAAACTTTTGTTATCCTTATCCTTGTATTTCATCGGTTTGCCGCACTTCATAGTCCATATAGCCCTGGTGGTTCTGCATCTCCCGGTAAAAATGAGGAAAACTGAAAATGTTTGCGCGCCACCTAGCGGAGTATGATAAGCGCAGCAGTCTCTAACAAGATGGCTGGAGCCCCGCAGCAGTGCGGACAGGCGGACTGAACGAGCGGCTCTCCCGCAGCCAGGCTACGCTTCGGCTATAGTCTGCTTCCTGCAGGCGCCTGGAGATGGCGTTCGTGCAGCCCGGAGCACAGCTAAAATGGCGGCGCTGGAGGTAGCGGAGAGGTCAGAGGGTATTGCTAATTAAACAGTTTCTTTCGCCCGCTTCATGTTGTGTTCTGTTCAGATGCTCCTGCGGCGTGGTGGTAATTATACGCTGTACACCGTGTGTAGTGATTACTGCTAACATCGTAACCTGCTGCCTACATTCTCTTCTAACCCTCCCTATTCTCATGCTGTGTGACCTGCTGTCATTATGGACTGTGTGCGCTGCCAGCCGGTGCTCACATCTCCTACTGCTGCTCTGCAGCTAACTTCCAGCTTTGGCTTTGCTTTGTCCTTGCATACGACCCTGACCTGTCACCTCTCCTGCCAAAGTCACACAGAGCCACTGACCCCCCATTGTTCTAATAACACTTCTCTGTAACCCCATATGATTTTACAACATGCCTTACATGTCATTGTTATTATGAATAAATATAGTAATATTATTGAAGCACTGTACAGAGTTCATTATACAATTCATGTCACTATTGCAAGCCATGCACAGTACAAAAACAGCTCGATATGACGAAAACACTTTCCACTTAGGGCTGAAACCGACTAGAGCGTTTTTGGTTTTTTTTGAACGTTAGGGATTGATTTCAATCACTAGCGATTTCTCTAAATGCTCTGGGTTGGGACAGATTCCACTAGAGCAGGGGTGTAGAACTCAAACTCCAATACAAAGTGGGCTGAAACTGTACACTGGGACCTAGTCACAGTCTAATCTCAATGTCTACAGGCCACCTAATAAAGTTACTAGGTGTCTAATGGCCCCCATCCAACCCCTATACTGTTCCCTGTTGTCTAGTGGCTCTCCCTCCCCTATAAAGTTCCCTAGTGTCTAGAGACCCCTCCCGTATACAGTTCCCTGGTGTTAGTGCTTTCCGCTACCTCTCCCATATTACTTCCCTGGTGTTCTAGGACTTCTTATAGCTTATAGGACTTCAATGTAGCTTCCCTGGTGGTCTAGAGTGGGCCAAACATAAAGCAAAGGGGGGAAACCACTTGAGGGCCAAATATAATGGCTCTGAGGGCCAGATTTGGCCCGCGGGCCGGAGTTTGACATGTATGCACTAGAGCGATTGCAATTAGGCAAATCACAATCGCAGGACATGCAGCATTTTGGGAGGGTTTTCATTTTAATGTATTGTATAGGAGCAGGGAAATCGCTCTAAAAATCGCTTGCAAAGTGCTTTCACTAATTGCTTGCGATAGCGCTTTGTAGTGGGTCCCAGGCCTTTACCCCTTGATTGATAATTGATGGGGTGGTAGTGGTGACTGATCCTGCCTTTTTGCACTTGATGGTGACAAGATGCCTGCAGGAACCTAGTGAGAAAATGGTCATACTTCTACTGTTGTACCACTTGATGCAGTACATGTCCCCCAGAGACATGCCAACATGCTTGGTCACACATTTTCTTGGTAGACTGTACACAGCATCATCTGAAAGCTGATCAGTTGGGCATGTCTGCTGCAGTTAAGGTCCCCATGCATTACACTGTGGCATCAATCTCCGGAAGATTCCAATCTGCCAGAGATTGATAGACACTGAGTCTATAGCCCAATCTACTTGATACAATTCTTTGTGCGATTTGATTACGATTCTATTTACGATCTGATTAAATCCGACATGTCCGATTGGGATTCGATTTGCCATTGCAAAACAATGGCAAATCGAATTAAATCCCGATCGGACATGTTGGATTTAAACGGATCGTAAATAGAATCGTAATCGAATTGCACAAAGTATCGTGTAGATGGGGCTTAATTTAGGGGACCCAGCAGGAAACCTCATACGGAACAGTTCTCTAATCACATCACACTCTTTCAGTACAAAATTTTTCGATTGGCCAAATAGCGTTGGTGTAGTTCATTACAACCTATCGGAAACCTTGCAGTTCCAATTGTAATTTATGGCATGCTGCAAAGATCTGGCTCGAAAGGGGGCAGTTGGGTGCATCTTGTAGGATGTGCTGCAGTTGATGTTCGGACGACTGATGGACCCCTAGCCAGACAACTTCCCAACACCCCCTTCCCCTCCCCATGTTAAATCTATTGAAAATCTGTGTGCAGTACGTTGGCAGCAGTAGATCCCTCTCTGATCAGATAGGATCAGAAAGGGATCTATATGATGGCCATCTGCCAATGGGCACCTTGCACTCCTTGCCATGTATGAGCATGGCCGAACCACGCCTGCACAAGTAGATGAGTGGCTTAGTGCGCAGGCACAGCAGTTCCAATTGTTTCCGAACTTCGCATGGCCATGGGCTCTCTCGTCCACAGCCATTAGGGAACGCAATCCACAAGGAGTGGTATTAGACTGCACTAAGTTTGGAGGTCCAAATGGAGGCTACAGCGGCAAGACAGAAGGGATGCTGAACACGAAGTCTGCATGCAAATTGCAATGCTCTATTTCCACTGTTGAATGTAGTTGGATCATAATGTCCTGCTTGCAGCTTTCTTGGTGCGATTGCCTTTTAGTGCAATTGAATGGGACTTTTAATTGCACCGCTATCAGACCAAAAACTGCAGAGCTAGTGCAAGAGGGAAAGTAAATGTATTCTCCCTTCTGCACTGGTTATTTGTTGTGGTAAAATACCTGAAAGGTGTCTGCAGTGGTTGTACTCTCGGACACATATATTCCACAGCTCAACTAGTACCAGTTCAAAACAATAAAATATTCTCTTCTTTTTTTTTTCCAGCATCCGTTTTTACTCTTCTACCACAGCAGAAATGTAAGGTGGCCATACATTTGTAGACTTGACAGCCGATCGACCATCAGATTCAATCATTATAATTAAAATAGATGCCGCCAAGAGTATGCCCAATCAAAAAGTTGATCAATTTCAGGTTGAAATCGGTTACATGTATCAATCGGGCATGCCGGAAAACATCAGGGCGACATGCTCAATCGGGTCTGCGGCGGTAATGGCATGTGATAAATGCAGGTGGTGAACACAATGGAAAACACTGGCCGCACCCCCCCAATATAAAAGTAACCCCTCCCCCCCCCCCCCCCCCGGTACCTGTGCATTAAGGCTGCTTACACACTAAGACGTTACAGGCGCACGTTAGTGCGCCTGTAACGCTCCCCCAACGCACAGCAATGTAACACAAGTGGGCTGTTCACACAGCCCATGTTGCGTTACATGTAACGCTGCACGTTCTCCGGAAAGTGCAGCATGCTATGGCGTTACAGCGGCTATAGCCGCGTTAGACTGTTTGCACATGCGCAGTGGGGGGCGGAGAGGAGGGGAGAGCCAGCTACAGTAACCGCGCACATGGCTACTTAATATTCACTACACTGGCGGCCGCTGATTGGCCGGCGGGACCACGTGATGTGGAGTGTCTCGCTCCGCATCACGTGGTCCCGCTGGCCAATCAGCGCCACTCTGGGAGACATTATAGGAAGCGAGCCGCCTAACACGGCTCACTCTACCGTCCTCACTTGCAGCACCGTACGTTGTGTTAGGTGCACGTTATGCGACCTTAACGTAGCACCTAACGCAACGTCTTGGTGTGCAAGTAGCCTAATACTTAAGTTGTCCACGTCTGTCTCCACACCCTTATTCTTCATTCGTGCGCCACACTTGCCTCGCATTTGGGGGGACGCAGTGTGCAGCGACAAGGCCAATTCCCGAAAGATTTCATGCTGAAATCGGTCGGGAATTGCCCTGCAGTTTATGGAGGCCAACACATCTCTCTCTCCTATCAGAGAGAGATCCGTCTCTTGGTCCATTGGCTGCCAAAATCGCTTGATAGATGACCACCTTTAGTACACAACTGCAACAGCACTTGAGTAATTATTGCATAACAATAATGGAGTCCCAGCTCTCCAAAGTGAATTGTAGCTTGATCCGCCTAACCCATAGACTGCTGTTTCCGACATCCACACACACACCTACACACATGTAGGCACTATAGTGAGTACATCGCTCACATTGTAAATATTTTGTTATATATTTGCATAATATAACATTGAAGATGCAACATTTTGATACAATGTAAAGTAGTCAGTAAGCAGTGTAAATTTACTGTCCAAGCAAAATAACTCAACAGCCAAGTATATCTCTGAGGGCTCAGACACACTATAAGCGCTTTTCTGAGCATTTGCGATTGATCAGTGCTTTTTGAGCGCATTTTAAAAATTGCTCCCATTCACCTGCATTAAAATTGCGGTAAAAATTGCGTAAAAATCACAGTGATCGTGTAAAATCACGGATGTGTAAAACCGTACACGATCACTGCGATTTTAATACATGTGAATGGGAGCGATTTTTAAAAAGCACTGATCAATCGCAAAATGCTCAGAAAAGCACTTAGGCCCCATTCACACTTAGAAGCGCAAAATGCTGGCGATGGTTGCCGGCATTTTGCGGGAGTGATTTTTCCATGATTTCACGTGGAAAAGTCACTGGACAGTGCAGCGATTTCTCCTTGTTTAACAGACTTCATCTGCATATCTGGCAATCATCTGCAGATCTGAAAATCCATCCTGGTGGATCTGATCTGCAGATGATTGCCTGTTAAACAAGGTGTGTATGATGATCTGCAGATCTCATAGACTATGAATGCATTTTGCAGGAATGGATCTATTGCAGGAAGAGATCTTTTGCAGATAATGATCTTTTGAATGTGTACAGCATCTTTGTGTGCAGCATCTTGCAAAGATTTTATCTGATGGGGAGTGCAGCTCCATAGAATAGACTGTGTAGAGTATGGCTCTCATACTACATGGAAGGGGGTATAATTGGTCTGTGATCTTGCCTTTTCCAAAGACTTTTATCTCAAGTGTGTATGCAGCATTAGTCTGCTTGTCTTCAGCAAACTGTTTGCAGGCTTTCTTGCGCATTATCTTTTTAAAAGAGCCATGCAGAACAATTTATTGCAGTGTGCTGTGTATGGTGTGAACACTGACAGGCTGCCCGCCACATTCTTAATACGTTTTGGTGAGACAGCAAATTTATTGTTATGGAAGCTGTACACTGACTACTTTTCATTGTATCAAAGTGTCATAACAAAGTGTTGCTGTCCCACTTTTTGTGAGATTGTGTTTATATATAAATAGTATATCAGATCATCAATATAGTTCAACAAGTTAAATCAGGTCACTCTAATAATTATATTCATTGTTTCTCACTACTGTAATAAAAGAAAAGTAGTCGCCTACTGATGTTATTAAAATGAACTAGTGCTGACTAAACTGTTGAATTGCTCTTACAAACATTAACACAGCTTTTACAAATGTTAATTGTACATAATTATAATTGTTAAATAATAAGTTATCAAATGCATATACAATTGTGCTTGGGTGCCTTCATTCAGTAATACTGGTATTTTTGTTTTCAAGTCCAGAATGCTGTAAAGATCTTTAAAGCACACCTGAACTGAGAGTAATATGGAGGCTGACACATTATTTTCTGCCAAACAATACCGGTTGCCTGACATCTTGCTGGTTTCTTTGGCTGCACTAGTGTCGGAATTATACACCTGAAACAAGCATGTGGCTAAATCTAGTCAGACATCAGTCAGAGCATCAGATCTGCATGCTTGTTCAGGGTCTATGGCTAAAAGTATTAGAGGCAGAGGATCAGCAGGACAGCCAGGCAATTTGCATTGTTTAAAAGGAAATAAATGTGTCAGCCTCCATATCCCACTCATTTCAGCTGTACTTTAAAGTGAGTGTAAAGTTGAAAAATAAAAAGTCAGATGACGGAAGGATCTGGATCCTATAGGGCAGGCAAGAAGTTTTGAATCAGGATGATACCATTTATTGGCTAACTTAGAGATGGATAAACAGTGAGCTTTCGACTTATAAAAAGCCTTCGTCTGACTGGTTCCTGACCAAAACTGAAAAACACAGCTGATATACACTGACATACAGAGGAGAAACATTCTTTAGCAAACATAAATGTAATTAGATGCCTTAACTGTTACTGAGGAGGCTTTCCCAGGCATCCTATCTAAATTGATAAGATCAATAGAATCCTCAACATGACATAAAGCAGACTCTGGTGATGGGGAGACATCGTAAATTCCGAATTCAAATGGTAACAGGCCTGTTTACATGCACCATTAATTCTAAGCTTAAGAGAATTGTGGCATTTAAAGCCAGCACATGAAAGCAAATAAAATGAATAGTGACAGTGAATGCCATCTTACACAGCATATGGCACAAAAAAGAATGAAAAGATAGAAAAATTTAAATTAAAAGAATTGTGGCATTTAAAACCCATCGTACCAGCACAAGAAGTTAGAGTCCTTGTTTAAACCATCTTCTACAGTTTTGAACCAATGTATAAACTTAGTTTCTTGTGTTAGTCTCATGTTTCCCGATTTGAAGCCACCCATTAATACAGTGACGCGAAAATCGCTTAACTATAGGGCAGGGGTAGGGAACCTATGGCTCGGGAGCCAGATGTGGCTCTTTTGATGGCTACATCTGGCTTACATACAAATCAGTACGGGTTGATTCACTAAGCTACACTACTCAAGCAGCGCAGCTTAGTGTGGCAGCGCAAGTAAAATTTTCAAAGTAGGCACGCTACTGCTGCTTTTACTTGACAGGCAGCCTATTGGTCCAAAATGCAGGGATCTCATCCTACAAAAGGAATCAACCCCCAAGTCAGCTAGCTAATTGTACAAACTGTTAGTCAGTATTTCTCCTGTCTGGCTCTAAGGGTAATTGTTGATGTTGCTGAAACCCAAGAGAATCTGAAGATGTGTCTGAGGCTAGATTCACAGTGGGACGTTGCATTTTGATGCCACGTTAAAGTCGCACCGCAAGCTTACAACGCAACGCGCCCAAAAAGTGGCAACGCAGCGTTACCGTCGCATACAGCAGATACAGTAAAAAATACAGGCAATGAAAAAGTATGCATCCAAGTCATTACTGAGCATGTGCAAACAGTCCAACGCAGCTAATAACGTGTATAACGCACTGCATGAAGTACTTTTACTTAACGTGCAGCGTTAGTCACTAACGTAACGTGTGCACTGTGAATGGGGCATTGATTTTTCATTGCAGTGAGTTATTCTGCGTTATGCTGTTTTAACGTGCGACTTTAACGTCCCACTGTGAACTTAGCCTGACACTTCCACTGCCAAGCAGATCAACTGTATACACTTCACCATGGCAACAGGGACGTGAGCCCTACTGTCTCAGATTAAAAAATATTGTTTGGCTCTCAGGGAAATACATTTTAAAATATGTAGCGTTTATAGATTCTCAGCTAAAAAGGTTCCTGACCCCTGCTATAGTGCATACATGTCAAACTCCCGCGGGTCAAATCTGGCCCTCTGGACCAATTAAATTTCGCCCTCAAATGGTTTCTCCACTTTGCATTATGTTTGGCCTACTCTAGACAACCAGGGAAACAATATTGGGAGTGAAGCCCTAGAACACCAGGGAAGCCATATGGGGAGGGAGGGGGGAAAGCACTAAACACCAGGGAACAGAATAGGGGAGGGTGGGGGCCTCTGGACACCAGGGAACTGTATAGGGTTTGGAGGGGGGCCATTAGACACCTGGAAACTTTATAAAGGAAGGAGATGACCACTAGACATTGAAGTTGGCCCACAACTAGATCCCAGTGTGCAATTATGACCCACTTTGTATTTGAGTTTGACACACCTGCCATAGAGCGTTCCCGTTCTTCTCTTGCTCCTCTCATTCCAGTGTTTTCACCCCGTTGTGTGTACTCGACCAATTGGTCGAATACACATCTGTGAGCGCTTGTGAGGCTTCGGAAGCACTCGTGTCCCTGAGTGCTTCGGAAAACTGCTCAGTACTGCACATGCGTGATACTTTCGTGCGCAATCTATAGGATTCAGAGCCTTCCCTGTCCATAGGTAATTATGTAACTTTTTTGGGGGGGGGGGGGGGGGGGGGGCTTGCAATCGCTTTCAATAATATACTATGACCATGCATAATTCTTAAACAAGCTTGTATTTGCTTCTTGTACTTCTCAGGATCCGCCCGCCTGATATGGATTACTATGTAATTCATGAAGTCTATGATGGCGACTTCTCCCAGGAACAGTTTGAAGCCGAGTTAGATGCTGCGCTGGAACACCAGTATCGATATATTGTGATAGAGCCGGCACGCCTGGGAGATGAGACTGCTCGCTGGATCTCAGTGGGCAACTGCCTACATAGAACTTCAGTTGTAACAGGCGTTGTTTGTCTGTTATCACCTCTTAGCCTTTCTAGCAGCTGTGCTCACTATCTGGGACTACCAGCTGGAGCCTTAAGTGTGGCATGTGCAGCCCTGTATGGTGTCTCCTGGCAGTCTGATCCATGCTGCCATTATCAGGTGGATCTGAGTGGGCGAGAGCTTGCACTACTACCTCCAGGGACGCTACGGACTTCCTCCCCAGTTGTATTGGTTCGCAAAGAGGACACGCAAAGAAAAAGACTACACAATTTTATTGCACTGACCGCTCTAGTATATTGTGCCCAAAAGCTTTTTGAATTGTGTACAGACTGATAGCAAGAATGTTCTTACAGTAAAGATATTGCCACTTATTTGTCCCTCTGGTTTATACTGAGGATCTGTGTTTTTAGATGGATAATACATTTCTGTATTCTGTAGGCAGCACAGAGTGCTTTCCAGGGGTGGCTCTGTAAGCAGTCCATCCATCTCCTGGCAGCTTCATGTAACCCTTAGAACAGAGGTCCCCAAACTTTTTCGGTCAAGCGCCGGGTCAAGATACTTCAGACTGCTGGGGGGCCGGAGTATACATGAAATGATGTAGAAAACATTACATTGAGCCTAGGAAGTATAAAATATTACCTGTTGCTTGTGAATTTTCATCAGTCATTTCCACATCGAAAGTGCTATTTTTATTTTCAAGAGTTTTTCATGAAAAATAGGCTTGTATTTTTGCAGTTTCCGCACAAAACATGGAAAATCTATATTTTTACACACACAAAAAGATATTCATACTTCAACGCAGAAAAAATATATTTTTGCTGCGAAAATTTACAAAGCGCAAAAAATACAAATTTTTGCTGGAAGTTTCACACAAAAAAATCAAATTTAACATTTTTGCAAAAAGAATATTGGCATTTTTGCTCATCACTAGGGCATACTATCTGCACTTGCTGTGTGGATGGGTGGTGTCAGCACTGCTATTCTATATGCAGACTGCCAATATTTAAAGATGCAGTGGACCGCATCTACAGTATAAGTAATACTTTGAGAGTGGGGGGGCCGGTGAAAAAGCCTCGGGGCTGCATTCGGCCCACGGGCCTTAGTTTGTGGACCACTGCCTTAGATTTGATTGTTGATGGTTCAATTATTTAAGTCTAATTTTAAAGCCTAATTACTTTTTTTGTATTAACCCCTCCCACTCTAACCCCACCCCCAACTATGAGGGTCCTCAACTTTGGGGTGATGTGACTCGTCTGTAGGTCTGGACAGCCATCAGAGCAGAGATCACTCTGAGTCACTTCAGATACTGTTGGCTTTGTCACAATACCTTCCCCTCCCAAAACCACCAACAGGACTGTTTTTGTGCAAAGGCATTGCAGGCACAGGCCTGCAGCACCATTTAGGATGGAGGGCACCTTTGTGAACCCTCACAATGTGCATCAGCTGAGCCAGGTTTCACAGGCATCTGCAGGCAGTGTACAGCCCTATCCTGCTGCTTGCGCTGAGGATGTAGCGCCGTCCCTCTCCCAGCTACAGAACACTAATTTGACGGTTTCGAATGCACCATCACTCCCGTGCCACCTATTTGATCAATAGGGACAATCAGAGAGATATAAAGTTTCCCTTATGTTCAAATTTCATGTAAATGATATGCAGCTTGAAATTGGACCAATCAGAATAACTTCCTGTCAATTCTTATTGGTCCAGGCTCAAGCTGCATAAACGTTACATGAAATATGAATTCAAGGAGAAACTATTAGCATTTCATGGATCGTTCCTATAAATCCTCAAGCTCGCTTGGCCAACAGTGACTGATTTTTCTCCACAGTAGCATGACGAGTACAGAGGAGGGTCTGGTGTGGCCATTGTGGACCTCCTCAGGTACTCTTAAGGTACACACTGCTGATTGATGTTGCCTGTCGGGGATCAAGACTCATTCCCCTTAGGCGATGCCACTTCACCGAGGCTGTACAGACACGTATCAGCGTTTAGGCAGAATACATACTCTGTTTCAATGCAGGAAGGCAACGGGATAACGGAGCAGCACAGACATGACATTACACAGCAGGTGGGGCGAGCGTGAGGACAAAGTAATCAGTCGTTGCTCAACTAAGTTGATCCACGTGGTGGATCACTGGCAGTACTACCGAATACAATATATAATGGCAAATATACAGGCGCCAAGGAACAATGGAACCGCCGCCGAGAAGAACAATGTCCAAAAGTTCAGAAGTCAGGCATACGGTACATCAAAAATCAGCGCAGGTTTAACCACCCTGGTGGTATTGACGAGCTCAGCTCGTCCAGGAAAAACTTGCTGAAAGCGGTATTGACGAGCTGAGCTCGTCAATACTGCCAGGGAGATTTATTGTTTCTCTGCCCCGCCGGCTGCACTTTTCCCTCATCAGAGGGATTCCCCAGGATGGCTGGATGCCTGTCAGCACGCTGTGGGTAGCGATCTGTGCTACCCACAGCGTGCAGAACTAGCATCCAGCCACCCTGGGGAATCCCTGTGCAGCCATCGGAGCAGAGAATGTGCTCAGCAGCATGCGGGATTCCCCTTCTGTGCTGCGGGTGGCTGGTGCGGGGATCCCCTCTGTGCGGGGGGAGGGTGTCCCCTTCTGTGCTGGCTGGTAGTGGCCGGTACCGGCGGGGATCCTCTCTGTGGGGAGGGGGGGGGGGAGGGGGCATCCCCGTAATGTGCGTGCGGGTGACCCTGTAGTGTGTGTGTGGGGGGGCGGGTATCCCCCCTATGGGGCGAGTCTTGGCCGGTCGGGGACACCCCCTTCTGTGCGGGGGGGGGGAGGTGGGTGTCCCCTTCTATGAGAGCTGTGGGTGGCCTTTCCCTCCTCCCTCTCTGTTCCCCGTGCCCTCCTCACCCCCGATCCTGTGTCCCCCCCCCGTCCCGTGTCTCCCCCCTGTCAGTCAAAAGCCCTGCTTTACTCACCTGAGGGCTTTCTCCTGCGCTGGCCGAGATGCACACCCTCCATCTCCATCGCCGAAGTCCCGGTCTCTGTAATTACAGTACGCGGCTTGGTGACGTCACCAAGCCGCGTACAGTAATTACAGAGAACACGAGACTTCGCGATGGAGGAGGAAGTGCGCCACTTCCGCCGCAGGAGCAAGCCCTCAGGTGAGTAGATCAGGGCTTCTGACGGGGGAGACACGGGATTGGGGGGGGGGGGGGGCACGGGGGATCGGAAGGGATGGGGGGAAGAGGAGGGAGAGGCCACCCACAGCCCTCATAGATGGGGACACCCACCTCCCCCCACAACAGAAGGGGGTGTCCCCGACAGACCATGACTAGCCCCCATAGAAGGGGATATCCCCCACACACACAGAAGGGCCACCCAGCCACCTGCACGCACAGTATGGGGATCCCCCCCACAGAGGGGATCCCCACCGGCCACTACCAGCCAGCACAGAAGGGGAGCCCCCCCACAGAAGGGACACCCGGCCAGAGTCAGGGGGCATCGGGGGCAATGGGGGGGGGGGGGGGGGCAGAGGCACCCGCAAACCTGGCTCCCTATACATATGACTCCCTACACCTGGCTGCACATCTGTCTCCTATACACCTGGCTGCACATCTGTCTCCTATACACCTGGCAAACATCTTGCTCCCTATATACCTGGCAAAACATCTGGCTAAACTATTCCTTACTAATACATCTGGCTAACTACACCTGGCTGCACATCTGGCTAACTATACATCTGGCTAACTATACCTGGCTATACATCTGGCTAACTATACCTGGCTATACATCTGGCTAACTATACCTGGCTATACATCTGGCTAACTATACCTGGCTATACATCTGGGTCTTATACTCACCATTGGCATGCTGATCCCTCGTCGCGTACCTCTGATAGCTTCCCCGGTGCCTTCTTCCATGTCCCTTGGCGGATTTTGCTTCTCCCTTGGAGATCACATGTCCCCCGTCGATCGGCGTTGATGGAACCAGTGTCACACAGCATCATCAAAATCTCGCAGCAAACACTTTTTTTTTAAAATTTAATTCAATACAATAACCTGTATTGAATTCAATACAAAAAAAAAAGATTGCAAAAAAAAAAATTGGTTGAAAATTATGGGAAATTAATTGAACCACTTTTTGCACGGAAATCCTGGGGAAATAGAACGCCAGGGTGGCTACAAAGTCATTTTATGTAGGGAATGATACATTCTTCACCACAATACATCAAATGCTCAAAGGTAGGTATCCGCCAAACAACAAAACAAGAAAAAGCTTACCAGCTCCCAACAACCCACATTATAAGGTTGTAAAATGGCTCAGGTCACACCGTCAACCTCTGATCATTTGATGTATTGTGGTGAAGAATGTATCATTCCCTACACACAATGACTTTAAACCTGCGCTGACTTTTGATGTAAGTACTACTGAATACGTCATGGTCTTTCGATCTCAAGTGTGTGTCCCATGTCCCTCTCCCCTCCCACCCTGTTCTCTCCTCCTCTTCCCCCTTTCCCACCACACTGCAGAATGTCAGTTGCATCCTTTCTCAGCATGTCCTTGACAAATAGGACAAGGGAAGACCTTGTGAGATATCTATCTCCTGTTTCTCCTCTTCCCCCAATCTCCCTCTACTGTACCTCTACCTCTTTATCTCCCCTGCCCACTATATACACCCCCTTCACTCCCCATTTTCCTATGTTTTCACTCTCCTTTATTTCCCCACCCCCTTCCTATTGTCACTGCCTCCCCAATAAAAAGAAAACAGTTCAGCAACTTCTCCCTCTAAGTATTATTATTCATTTATAATAATGGGGAGCACAAATAGTCATGTCACTTGTTGTCCTCAGAGTTCACAATCTAATCACCTTAAACTCCAGATTAGTAAACCTAACCTGGTATTTTACCCTAACCCCTATCCTAACCCTACAGTGCCCCAGAGTTTTGCTCTAACCACCCCTAGCTTTCTTCATGTTGGATACTTTTACCTAACTTTACCCCTTCCCTCAGAAAAGCCTAACTCTACCCTAGTGCAATCTGTCATCTATGCCTTATTTTAAAGAAAAATACCTTAATTGTGTGTCCACACCAGTTAACTTTGCACCTTGTGCCACGTCACTTGTAAAGACACATCCACTACCAATCAGAATCCACACCTCACTCTCTGATAGGCGCTGAAGGGAGGGGTATGAGATGTGAGAATTCTTCTCCCGGCCAAATGCGCAGACACAGTACTATTCTCCATTGGGGAGATAAGGAGGGAGCGCGTTGACTGGCCATGGCTGGCTAAAGTTATGGGACCTTGTACTGAAGAGGGAGAAGACTAAGGATGGCGGCGTGGGAACAATCCGGTACGCGGATGGGGCTGGAGGAAGCCCAAGGTATGTATAAATCTTTTATGTTTGTTTGTTTTTGGTACACTTTAACTCTCTAAATACATACAGAGTGCATTTCTCTCTTTGTTCCCTATGTCCTGTGCAAGAGTTTAGGACCACTATAAAAGATGCAAAGCACTGTGTGGTGAGTGGAAGCAGAGATCATTTCATTGGGGAGATCCTAGTAAACTTCGCAAAAGAAATGGGTAGGGTGCTTATGCAATGGGTGTTAAAACTGTGAGGCCTGCCGGATTGATTGCATTATATCAGTTCCTATACCCCAATCTCCTCCACAGTCTTCACCATGTGTGGCATGTCCCCGGTCAGCTGAAGGATGACAAGTGCGTTGTCCCAACACCCGATTACACCCAGACCTTGATATGCTCAATATTTAGGAACTGAAGGCCATAAGACTGTGCTACCAACAGATCCACACTAGACAGATACAGGCAGGAAAATCAGACAGTCTAGGTCAGCAACAAGTGATCAGAATAGTATACACAATAGATCAGAATAATACCGCACCAAAAGATAAGGCAATCTCAGGTCAAGTACAGTTCCAAAGGTCGGTCCAGGCAGCAATCCAATAACAGGGTCAAGAGTAGAAGGAAGGTCGTACACAGAAGTCCAGGGGCGTAACTAGGCCCCAACGGGCCCCCCTGTAAAATTTCAGAGCGGGCCCCCCCTCTCCCTGGGGCCCGCTAGGGGCCATTTTTGTGGGGGCTGGAGGGGTGGCAGCATGAGGGGAAAGCCTTGGCCACAGTCGGCGGGGAGAGGAGAAGTTCCCCCCCTCTCCCTCACCTCGGGGCTCTCCCCTCCAGCTAAAGTTATAGTGTGGGCAGCGGCGAGCAGATACATACCTTCCGTGCGTTCCACCGCATACTCCTCGCTCTAGCGTCTGACGTCACTTCCGGAAGTGACGTCAGACACCAGAGCGAAGATTATGCGGTGGAACGCAAGGAAGGTATGTATCTGCCCGCCGCCCACACTATAACTTTAGCTGGAGGGGAGTGCAGAGGGGAGAGCCCCGAGGTGAGGGAGAGGGGGGGAACTTCCGCTCTCTCCGCCGACTGTGGCCAAGGCTTTCCCCTTATGCTGCCACCCCTCCAGCTCCCACAAAACGGCCCCAAGCGGGCCCCAGGGGGGGGGGGGCTGGCCCCCCCTGCAGGGCCTATTATACGCCAGTGCAGAAGTCCAAAAATAATATCACATCCAGCAGAGTAGCACAAGGCAGCAATCGCTATCACGGGCAAAGGTACAGTGATTAGAGCAGGCTTAAACAGGAGCTGAACAAGATGGAACCAAAATCCTGACATCCTATTGGCTACTCCAGGGATACTGCAGCCAAGCCTGCAGTACCCACTTACTACCACTAGGGGCACAGTCTGACAGAATAAGATGAGGGGCCAGCCACACGATCTTGTCTATAGGAAGCCCTGCAGAAGTAGCGCTGACTTGCAGCATAAGTCAGCTGCGCAAGCCGGCTCTCAGAGGGACTGGACCCATCCTGGCTGCATATGTAAGGTGAGTTCCTTACAAAAGAAGCTGAGTGTTAATTAGGGTATAGCCCATTATTAAAATAGACCTGAATTCATACTCCGGACACAAGGAAAACACAGATTAACTACTTCCCCTCCCCCGGGACACGTAACTACGTCCCTGCAAAATGCTATAACTCTGTGCAGGGACGTAGATACTATGTCCCTCCCCACCGCGCGTTCCCGCTCCCCCCCCCCACACACACACACTTGTTACTGCCGATCGTTAGCTGCTAGATCAATGAATGGGTACACAGTTCCCATTCATTGATCTAAGTTCCCGTGTGAATGACCGCAGCCGTCTTATTAGACGGCTCTGCCATTCACAAAACCCATCCACGCAGTTCTTCCGGTTTGCGTACTAATAGTACGCATACAGAAGAAACCTGGGAGGGCATCTTGTGGCCAAATGGTAAAAGTACATCTGCATTTTTTTTTTCCAATAAAGCACCTATTTTTAAATTAACCCCTGACCTCCCACACTCCCCAATAGCTGGCAAAAAATGTTTTTGAAAAAAAAAATACATTAATAGGTACCTTAGGGACTGAACTTTGTTATTATGCATGTCAATAAGGTATATTACTATTACTTTATAAATGATGGGCTTGTAATCAGGGATGGACGCAAAACTGAAAAAATGCACCTTTATTTCAAAATGAAATATTGGCGCCAATGGAAAATGGTGCCATTGGAAAGTGCCTCCACCAAGTTTTCACCATTGCAAATTGTGACAGGTCAGAACCCAAGATTCTCTTCTCTTTCTGGTCCCTCTTCTAGTTAACCAGCTTTGGAAGACAAGTTGACGCACATGTCTGTGTTATGGTCTCAGGTTCATAAATTTTAACCAGGGTATCGAGTGCCATAAATGTTATTCTGATCTCCACTGTACTCCTGAGCCTAAAATTTCCCTAGAGGATTTGGTCTGGGTATATACACAGGAATATTCCCTCCTGTCACTGTCAGCAGTCGGCTAAGTGGATACTAGGTTTATCAGACCATGGCCCATTGGTGATATTTTCACAACCTGTCATAAAATATATTTTAAGCCAACAGCAAGCAAGAAAATACTCAAAGTAAATTTGATAGTACTTTTTCACCAACTTTTAGGTACTTTTTCAAGTGTCAGTAGAAGCCGGCACTAGAGGAAGCCGCACACAGAAGCCAGATGTCTTCAATCACTGCGGGCAAGATGGAGGAGGTAAGCTGCTGCCCGCTGCCGCTTCTTACACAGGGGGAACCCGGCGACATAAGTGGGGGGGCTTAGACACATAAGCGGGGGGAGGTAGGATAAACACACAGCGGGGAGCCAGGCACAGGGGGGAAACAGGCAGGGAATCCCCGACGTGGCGGCGGTTCGTATCGGCGGCATTCGGAAGTCGGGGATTCCCTGCCTTTGCCATATAAGACGCAGGGACTTTTTCACCCCATTTTTTGGGGAGAAAAAGTGCGTCTTATACGGCGAAAAATACGGTACTTATCAATAATATGCCTTTTAAACAAGAATGCAAGAAAATGCTCAAAATAATTTGGATAGTACCTTTTCACCTATTTTTTTCATACGTTTACAAATGCAAAATTCTGAACATTTGGTTTAAATATTTCAAATTATACCCTAGGAGAAAACTCTGGAAAAAAAAGTTAATTGCATATGGCCCCATATCCTGTTTTAGGAAAGATTATCAGAGTGACATTATCCTAGTTTCATGTGTCTCTTAGTTTCATGTGTCTCTGTTGAAATCAGCCTCTGATGTTGACCAATCACTTGCCCCACCACCTCCGGTAGAAATTGATGGAGAACCAGGTAGGAAAAATTCTTGATTATTGTTGAGTAAGGGCTTGTTCGTACTATAAGCAAAAAAAAAAATCACGCACAAAAACGCTCAGCGCTTGCGATCACGCTTTATAATGTGAACATAGCCTAAGAAATTCCCTCCAGTATTTGATAGATTGGAAGGGATATGGACCAGGGAAGAGATCTTGGGCTCCAGCTTACCAATTCCACCGAGAGCTGGCTTAGGAGCGGCTCTTCCCCTTCTTATTCCCTTAGAAAATAGGTACTGCAGTATCATTGAATCAGCCAAAATAATTTTTGTCCATATGACGCTCCTAGTCTACCTGAGACAAAAGAGTTAAGTTTTATACATACCTGAAGCTTCCTCCAGCCCCCTCCATGAAGATCACTCCCTTGCCACTGTCCCCCACATCCTGGATGGTCTGGTAGAAGCCCCGTTATATTCAGACAGCCGGGCGTATTGCATATGCACGTCCCAGGCATCTGTGCCCCGCTGCACTACCATCGCCGGGAGCATTCTGCACCTGCGCAGTATTACTTTGCAAGCGCACCGGGGAGCACGGGTGGACTACGCCTGTGGCGACGATAATGAGGCATTTATTGGACCATCCAGGAGGCGGTGAGGTAGCATTCTGCATGGAGGGGGCTAAAAGGAAGCCCCAGGTATGTATAAAACTTTTCACCACTGTCATCTCAGATACACTTTAAGTCTGCTCTTTGCCCATGATAGCAATAGCTGCCTTGTGCTACTCTGCTGGGTGTGATATTATTCATGAATTACTGTGTACAACCTTGCTTTGCCTCTTCACCCTGTTATTGGATTGCTACCTGAACTGACCTTTGGAACTGTACTTGACTTGAGATTGCCTTAGCCTTAGCTGCCGTATTAATCTGATCTACCGTGTATGACCCCTGGTTTGTTACTGGACTGGCTTACATTTTGTGATTTTGCACCATGCTATTCTGTTCACCTGTTGCTGACCTAGAGTGATTTTCCCACTTGTATCTGTGTAGTGTAGTTCTGTTGGTACCACTGTCTTACAGCCTTCAGTTCCTATACTTTACTCATATTACCGCCTGGGTGTAACCGGGTGTTGGGATGACGCACTTGTCATCCTTCAGCTGACAGGGGACGCATGGGATGGTGGCTCTCCCCAAGAGTGTGTACTGTCTCCGATCCTGTTTTCTCTGTATACAAACAGCTGACTGTGTCAAGGTCATTAAATTTGCGGATGACACCACTATCCTTGGCCTCATCAGCAGTGAGGATGAACACGCCTACCGGAGCAAGATCGAGCGTATCTGTAACTGGTGTAAGAGCAACAAGCTTCAAAGTCTGCTGAGATGATCGTGACTTCAGGAAGCACCCTCCCCCTCTCAATCCAATCCTCATCGAAGGCACTGCAGTTGCCAGAGTATCTAGCGTTCGGTTATTGGGTACAACCATCACCAACAACTTGAGATGGGGAGCAAACACCACTATATGCCAAAAGAAAGCCCAGGAAAGGTTGTTCTTCTTGAGACAACTGAAGAAGTTCGGCATGCCCCAGGAGCTGATGACAAGCTTCTACACGGCTACAATCGAGTCTATCCTCTGCTCCTCTATCATCGTATGGTACGCAGGTGCTACCGCAAGCGACAGGCACAAATTACAAAGGGTGATCAATGCTGCAGAAAGAATCATTGGGTCACCCCTGCCACCACTGGACCTCCTCCACGCAACCAGGCTAAGAACCAGGGCAAACAGGATCGTGCAAGACCCTCACCACCCTGGCAGTCGCTTCTTCATCCGCATGCGCTCAGGCCGCCTTTACAAAACTATTCTCACCAAAACCTCCAGGTACAGGAACTCTTTTTTTCCCCCAAGCAGTGCTCCTTTTAAACTAGTGCCCCTGACGCTGCTTGTCCTCCCAGCAGGGCCCCCCGATCACCCTGCAGTACTGCCACATAGGTCACTATAGCGCCACGCTTACCTTTAACTTTATTCTTGTCCGTGTTTTAAGTACCTGTTTTATGCACCTTTCTGTGCACAACGTCAGTTTGTTACACTGTTTGAATTGTCTGTCAATTTTGCACTATGCCCAATTGCCTGTGTGTACCATAAATAATTCTGGGTGTGGCACCTGCCGCACTTGGCGAAATAAACCTGATTCTGATCCATGAGGCCTCACACACTGCATTTGAAGTGCACTGTTGTGCAAATTTTAAAATCTGAATTTTCTGCAGAATGAAAACAACCTACATGTAAATGTGCCCCCCACCCTGTGCATTGTAATCTCACCTGCTCCAGCTGCGGTGACTCACGGCCTTGTCTACTGTTTCTCCTGAGCGCTGCCAGGACATCACTCACCCACTATGTGCTAGACACGACCACGACGTGGTGGCTATGCGTGACGGTGACACTCGAGAAGCAGCAGACAAGACCAGGAGCAGGTGAGATGTGCATGCATGGGCACATTAACATTTGGGGACAGCGGCCAGACTGTGTCAAAAGGATGATTCCCGATAGATTGCATGGTGAAATCGATTGGGAATTGGTCTGCAGTGTATGGGCAGCCAACAGATCTCTCTACGATGAGAGAGAGATTTGTCTCTTGGTTAATCTGCCCATACATCACTAGATTGGGGCTTCCTTAAGCCTCCTTGAGGCCGATTGGTCCCTCGCTGTCTCCCCAGGTGGCTCCTGTCCCCTGCTGCACAGCCCCAAGCCAAGTTGCACATACGCTGCGTGGCCGTGTACGCGTCCCATTTGCCAGTAACATTCTGCGCGAGTGCCACACACTGCCCTGCACGCAAATCGCTATTAATGAAAGTCAGTAGTTCTGCATACAATGTTTGCAATGTGAATTTGCCCATCCAGTTTCCCATTTAACATGCTTCTTCATGTTTCCTGTGTAGTCACACTGATGTCATGTTGCTATGGAGATTAAATCAGATGTGAAAATTTGCATTAAAAAAAGCACATAAAAACACATGCATTTTTTAAATCACAAAAGCAATTTTGGTGGAAAAACACAGTATACTAGTGGAAATAGGCCCTTATAATTGAAAAGACAACTCATGTAAAATGGATATTATCTTATACAGGATCTGTAACGATTGGTGTCAGCACGCAGAGAGAATCTGATTATTGGTGATCTGCAGTATCACCAACAATGCAGATATATATACCTGATTATTGATGATCTGCAGAATCACCGATAATACAGATATATTGCTAACCTCTGGACACCTATAGGTATGTGAGTGTTTGGTGTAACAGTAGTACTTTGAGTAATGCACCTGCTGAGCAGATGATCATAGGCAGTAAAGGAATACTGCTCTTAAGGGCACAGGAACCTTCCAGCAGCCTGAGACTCTCCAAGGGGTGGAGTCAGGCTGGAGATAGGAAGGACTAGAGAGTGAGTGACACCTGAAGGTGGATGTCACTATCTGATCTGGAGACTATCTCTTAAGAGGAGAGATAGCTCTCAAGGTCGGGCACGCCTGGTCGGCAACACACGGACAGATTAAGTACAAAGACAGAAGGCTGATTCGGTATCCAAGGCAAGCAGGGTCTGGCAACGGAATATCAGATATGCGAGGTACCAAATCAGAGATCAAAGGGATAGTCAGGAAAGCAGTAAGTCATAACAGATATCAACAATGCCTAGTCTGGGTGTGAGGTCCTTGGTCTCTACACCCTGGAACTAGTCTGATGAATAACAGATAGATAACACAAGTTCCCTAGTCTGGGTGTGAGGTCCGTGGTCTCTACACCCTGGAACTAGTCTAAGCATAAACAGAATAACAGTACCAGTAATCTGGCTCAGTGTGAATTCCCAGGTCCACCTGGTTCAAACACACTGTTGGATCTGACTAAGGTCTCAATGCTTCTACGTAGTGTTCGCAACGGCAGACAACTTGAGACTGGCCAGCAGTAACTATATATGGAGTAGTGCTCTCCGATACCAACCCTAATTGATCAACCAATAGTAACCTGCTCTGGAGTCAGCTGATTGGCGTGATCAGCTGATCTCTCCTTGCCCAGTATAAGAGTTCTGCCTCTCAGCGCGAGCGTATTCCTAAGCCTGTGTGCACTAACAGACTCAGCCACACCAGACACATGCTGCCGCGTGCAAACCGCCGTGCTAGGCGCGGAACCAGCCGCCCTACTGTTGTTACATGCATCGGCTTTTCCGCGTTCTGCCCTGTTACCAGACGCACGCTTCCGCGTGCAAACCGCCGCATTGGACGTGGAATGCGCCGCCTCCTCAGCAGCACACGCGGCGGCTTTTCCGCGTTCTCTCACAGGATCTTCTCAAAAAATTAGCATATTGTGATAAAGTTCATTATTTTCTGTAATGTACTGATAAACATTAGACTTTCATATATTTTAGATTCAAATACACACAACTGAAGTAGTTCAAGCCTTTTATTGTTTTAATATTGATGATTTTGGCATACAGCTCATGAAAACCCAAAATTCCTATCTCAAAAAATGCGGCGTGGCATGGAGGCAATCAGCCTGTGGCACTGCTCAGGTGTTATGGAGGCCCAGGATGCTTCGATAGCGGCCTTAAGCTCATCCAGAGTGTTGGGTCTTGTGTCTCTCAACTTTTTCTTCACAATATCCCACAGATTCTCTATGGGGTTTATGTCAGGTGAGTTGGCAGGCCAATTGAGCACAGTAATACCATGGTCAGTAAACCATTTACCAGTGGTTTTGGCACTGTGAGCAGGTGCCAGGTCGTGCTGAAAAATTAAATCTTCATCTCCATAAAGCTTTTCAGCAGATGGAAGCATGAACCCACTTTTGAACCAGAAACAGCGGCAGAAGCGCCTGACCTAGGCTACAGAGAAGCAGCACTGGACTGTTGCTCAGTGGTCCAAAGTACTTTTTTCGGATGAAAGCAACTTTTACATGTCATTTGGAAATCAAGGTGTCAGAGTCTGGAGGAAGACTGGGGAGAGGGAAATGGCAAAATGCCTGAAGTCCAGTGTCAAGTACCCACAGTCAGTGATGGTCTGGGGTGCCATGTCAGCTGCTGGTGTTGGTCCACTGTGTTTTATCAAGGGCAGGGTCAATGCAGCTAGCTATCAGGAGATTTTGGAGCACTTCATGCTTCCATCTGCTGAAAAGCTTTATGTATGAAAGTCTAATTTTTATCAGTACATTACAGAAAATAATGAACTTTATCACAATATGCTAATTTTTTGAGAAGATTCTGTACATCAGTTGTACTTTCAGTTATAGCTGAAAGCAACGGATGCAGTCCAAGGCCTCTTTCACAATGTACACTGGAAAACTGAAACTTTTTCACAACGCACTGCTATGAAACAACTGATCAGTTAAAGAACCATTCTTGCGAAAACAGTAAGCAGTTAAAATCTGGCAGAACCGACAGGTTTTGGACTAGTCCATCTCCTCATGGGGGATTCTTGTGATTTTCTTTGATTTCAACAGCATTTCCTGAACAGCAGTTGCAAAGTCTAACTGACAAAATAGTGTGCAAGGGAGTAGGGAGGCTGACAGTTAAACTACTGTTCAGGAATTGCTGTTGAAAATAAAGAAAACCCTGAGAATTCCACATGAGGAGATGGACTGGCTCAAAACCTGTTGGTTCTGTCAGATTTTAACAACATACTTTTTTGCAATAGTGGTCCTTTAAAGTGAACCTAAAGCCTGGAAAAAAAATGAGATTAACTCACCTGGGGCTTCCCTCAGCCCCCTGCAGCCGTTCAGTGCCCTCGCAGCCGGCTGGTCCTGACGCTCCAGGACCAGCCGGCAAAAACCTCCGGTTTGGCCGTCAGGCATGGGAACGTGAGTGATTGTTCGCGTTCCCAGCCTGTATATCGCCCCCTATGCTGCTATTGAGGCCGCAATAGCAGCATAGGGGGCGATATACAGGCTGGGAACACGAACAATCACTCGCGTTCCCATGCCTGTCGGCCGGTGACGGGCAAACCGGAAGTGTTCGCCGGCGGGTCCTGGAGCGTCAGAGCGGGGCTGTGAGGGCACCGATCGGCTGCAGGGGGCTGAGGGAAGCCCCAGGTGAGTTCATCTCATTTTTTTTCCAGGCTTTAGGTTCACTTTAAGTAAATGCTTTTGAAAACAAAGAAAACTCTGTAAAGCCCCAATGAGTAGTTGGACTAGTCCAAAACCTGTTGGATCTGTCAAATTTTAGGGACTAGTAACTGAAAGAAATGCCCAGTTACTTGCCTGGTGCTTTTTCCAGCACACTGAAGTCCACATGCTCCCTCGCCATAATTCTGTACTTCACCATTACTCTGCTGCCCCCTTCCGTATGCCAGGCAACTCAGGAGTCGCCCCGCCACTGCGCAAGCACGGCGCTGACCACGCACATCGCGCAGAGGTCTTCCGGCTACAGGAGTATGTTGAAGGAGGAGGCGCTCAGCATAAGGCCACTCATCCCATTCGAAAAGGTTAGTGTAACGGTTGTGGAACTTTCTCCGTGATCAGCGCACAACGCGTGCGCTGACACGGCGGAAATCCTCCACAAGCGTGTAATTGCAGGCACCCAGCAAAAGGTGCTACGCACCTGTAGAGGGAAATTCCTGTCGGCAGATGGCGCTGAGGAGTGCAGAGGAACCAATCCTCTGTACCTCCACAAATGCCAGACAGGAATTGTACGAAGCGCGGAACGCAATCGCAAGAGAGGCGATTGCGAATGAGATTGAGCAAAGGGACAGGTTGTATGTGTGTGCGCCAATCCAGTCGCCAACCCGCGACTGTGCACACACCACAGCAGACAAGAAGCAGGAACGCGATCGCGAGAGGTGCGATCGCCAGACGTGACACAAGGCAGATCAGAATAGAATACGAGGGTAGCAAAGGCACAGCAAATAATACAATAAGGAGATATGGAAAATAACAAACGCTAGCTAACCGCGAACACCGCACTCATTCGCAACAGTGCACGCGGTTATGCGCGATCTCCACGTGATAAGCACAATAGAGACAAGCACGCCTAACTAACCATTAACAGACAAACATTAAACAGAGGACGCGAGCGCTTGCTTAACGGTTACCTCACCGAGCCTCCAGCAAGCGTAGCAGACAAGACAGACACACGAAAACAGGGACAAGCGAGAGATAGAATCCACAGCACTAGCGAAAAGTGGCTAGCGCGATCCAGGTACAGAGTAGCAGAACAGAAGGATCCCCAGCGCTAGCGAAAAGTGGCTAGCGCGATCCCAGAAGACAGAACAGAAGGATCCCCAGCGCTAGCGAAAAGTAGCTAGCGCGATCCCAGAAGACAGAACAGAAGGATCCCCAGCGCTAGCGAAAAGTAGCTAGCGCGATCCCAGAAGACAGAACAGAAGGATCCCCAGCGCTAGCGAAAAGTAGCTAGCGCGATCCCAGGAAACAGAACAGAAGAGATAGCTGGTAGCAACCGCTGCACCAGCTATACTCCAAGAACAGAGATCAGAACCATTTCCTGTCGACCACCATAGGGACAGGACAATGGCAACAGGCAAGACAAGACAGAACAGGCAATACAGATAATACAACCTGACTGGGCTAGAAGGGGAGCCTAAAGCAACCCCCAGGAATTAACTATACTAGATAGCAATGGCTGACACTCCAGCAGTGTCCATCAGGAACAGACCATGGAAGGGAAATGTCCAGCAAAGTATTCTGGGAAACATAAAGCTCTTATAGTGCCAGTCATCAAAGAAGGCAGGTAGGGGATTTGCATAACGAATGTATGCAAATTCCCCAGCAAGAGAACAGACCAGAAACTTGCAATGGAAAGACAGGTCTCTGTTCCAGAGACCTGCAGCCCACAGACTAGAGGAATGGACAAACAGCTGCCTGCCTGTGCAGCCAGCTGAGCGGATCATCACAGTTAGCTCGTCTAGATGACAGAGAGGGACCAGGAAGACTTCAGGGGGCTGGAAGAAGTTCCAAGTTATTAACTGGGCTTTTTTTGTCAGTCAAGAATCCTTTTATCTGATAGGTTATTTCATAGCAGTGCATTGTGAAACATTTACATTACCTTACATCCATCGCCTTCATTTAGGGCCTGTTTGGTACTCACCATGCCATTTTCCCCCAGATCGACTGGTCGAATTGATAATTTCCAACAGGTCCAATCAGGTTGCCAATTTTGTACAGAAGTGATCAGAAAAATAATTGGAAACCTGATGGAAATTATCGATTTGATCCGTCTATATGATGGGAAATTGCATGGAGTGTACCAGGCATAAAATGGGTCTTATGCAAGAGAAAATCCATGCCTGCACGTTTCCTACTATTAATACTGGCTGAAAGGTTGATTAGTAGCAGCCCTGCCGCTGTCGGAAGGGAACAAGGCCACACAGGCTAAAAGGCTTCCATAATGGAGCACTGCGGCAGTAGCCACCACGTGGCGAGTCAGAGGATCATTCGCCTCTTGGCGCCCTTTGTCTCCTGTTTCCCTGGCTAGCACGTACGTGCTTTAGACCAAGCAATCATTTCCTATCTCGCGATTTTACAGAAAGCCGATGATTGGAGGAAACAGAATGCAGAACATCATCAGTGCCAACCTCCTGGCTACGTGTGATTGGCTGATGACTTGTTATAACAGGAAACGGAATATACGTAACAAACCCGAACGTACACCCGCCTCCTCCCTACTCTCCGAGAATTGCCGAAATTCTAACAGCCACGCCCACTTGTTTCTGAGGCAGCTGAACTTTCTAATAGGCCAATCTACGTAATACGAAGACAATCGAAGTGACCACGCCCCCACTATCACGGAAACAACCGAAGCTTGATATAGACCCGCCTACTTTTCACGAAAGCTGCCGAAGAGCAAAGCTTGGCGAGGATCTGCTGCCTCGTCTGTCTCTTGAAAGGAACAAGAAGGAGTTCGGGGTGAGCTGTCCAGACGTGCCGCAACTACGGCATCCACGGCCTTCAACATGTCTGATTTCGACGAGTTCGAGCGGCAGCTGAATGAGAATAAGCAAGGTGAGTGCTGGGCGGCTTTGAGGCCGATGTAGCCTCTCGCTGGGCGGTGGCGAAAAAATGTGCGCGGCTTTGGCCTGTCGGGGGCGGAGCTCACACTGTGCTGTGCGTGGAGAGTCCCGGCCTATGTGTGCGCGAGGCCTGCGTAGGCCCAGCACGTTACCCGGGACTGAGCGACCTGCACAGGCCCTGCACGTCCCCCATACTGACTGACTAGTAGCGTTGTTCTGCAGTGATGGGAGTGATGGTGTGTAGCTGAGGCGGCTCATCTTACGTCGTCCTCCTCATTCATTGTACTGCAGGGGAGCATCGTACTTTCCACCGTTCTGTAGATTTCTCAACATCATTATAATATGTACCTTATGAATAATGGGGTTTACGTAGTACCCTCTTGTTGTCTACCGTATCATCTCAAGTACCCATTGACACAATATTGTAAGGAGCGCTTCATATTTTTGGATAAATGCATTAGAAGCATTCATTTGTTTTTAATGAAAATACTAATTCAGACATTTGATTACATTGTATAATTCCTAAATGTCTGTGTTCATGTACCACACTTTGAGAACCTAGGCTGTAGACTGAGCGGGTGTAAACAAATTTGGGGTCAATTAAAAACTTCTTGTCTTCATTCAGAAATCTGATTTACCAAAATAATCCTTTCAGATGCTTCCCCCCCCCCCCCCATAATAATAATAATAATAATAAAAACCTTGTGATTACTGTCTTGGAGAGAGGGCGTTTTATGTATATAGCGCCAACATATTTTGCAGCGCTTCACAAAGCACAATAAGAGGACAAGGGGAACATGGGTACAACCAAAAAAAGTACAACCGAGTCTCAAGCAGTATAAATATTGCAACAAACTACAGTAAACATTAGGAGGGTGATATATGGTGGCCTGGAGGGCATGCTTGAGGTAGTAAATACAATCTGGATACTATGTGACCTGTACACCTACAGTTTGGCCAAAATGACCCTGAATGCCAACTTCAGCTGAGTGTAGTATAGAATGTTTATAGCTTTAGTTTTTTTTATGGGGGGGGGGGGGGGGGGGGGGGAGGGGTCTAAGTGTTTGATACCAGGCACTGTTTTAACCCTTTTCTGCCCACTCTTGTTCTGGAACTTCACCTCTGGTGCCCGGGACATCCATTGTTGCATGCATGGAGAAGACACACTAAAACATAAAGGGGAACTGAAGAGAGAGGTATATGGAGGCCGTCATGTTTATTTCCTTTTAGACAATACCAGTTGCCTGGCAGCCCTGCTGATCCTCTGCCTCTAATACTATTAGCCATAGCCCCTGAACAAGCATGCAGCAGATCAGGTGTTTCAGTGGTTCAGACTTATAAGTCTGATCTGACAAGACTAGCTGCATGCTTGTTTCTGGTTTTAATCAGATACTACTGCAGAGAAATAGACCAGCAGGGCTGCCAGGCAACTGGTATTGATTAAAAGGAAATAAACAGGACAGCCTCCATATACCTCTCTCTTCAGTTCCCCTTTAAAAGGAAAAAGCTGTTTTGAATGTATTTCCAGAAAGTAGAAGCATTCAAAAATGCACTACAGCCTATACCTGTTTACAGAAAGATGCTTCATATTCCCACTACAAAAAATATGTAGATCATTTATGCAAAAGCCTTTAAGACAACTTCAGTTTCAGTATTGTAATGTTATAAAATATGGCACATGGAATGATATCTATTTTAGTAGGAGTATACTAGTCATATATTTGTGCTCACAGGGATTTGGCAATTTATTTTTATAGGGATCTTTACTGTTTATTAACAAAGGACCTGTGTGACTATGTTTTTAGGTCTTTAGTGGGTGGGAGGTAAGTATAGTTGCTATGCAGCAAACTCACCTGGTGCTAGGAATAGGGCTATGGAGTCCGTACAAAAATCATCCGACTCCTCGGTTTATGAAACCTTTGACTCTAAGTACCCAAAATGACTCAGACTCCTTAGTCTAATACTTAACAGAGCTGTGGATTTGGTACAAAAATCACCCGACTTCCACTCCTCAGTTTATGAAACCACCAGCTCCAACTCCACAGCCGTGGCTGGGAAGAGTCTACTGCATGGGGTCCACTTATACATAATCTCCCACTTTGGGGTTTTATTCATATACCCTATTTAAGAAAAACAAAAAAATTGCTTTCCTAAAACAGAAAGAATTTGCGATAATTCAGGTTGGAGTGAGCTCGAGATGTCTCCCAGAGCACCACTGCTGAATATATGCAAATTAACCATTGTACCCTTAGAAGCTAAACACACCTCCAGAACCGCTGGAATGCAATGATGTGTCAGCTTGTTAAATTGTACAGAGCCATAATAATCCAACATGCATACAGACTGTTTCGGATTGTTTGATCCTCATCAGTGCATGGCATGGATTAATTTGGCTCTATGGAGTAGGGCTTGTAAACCGAGAGGTACAGACTAACCAGCAAGCTCATGGTGACCCAGAACTCATTGGAGTGTGTAAGGGACTACAATGGTCCAAAAAGTCCTGGTTTGGGCTGTATACCTAATCACTCATTTAAAAGTCTTATTAAATACCATGGTAGTCCAGAAACTTTCTGGATCTTCATGCAGTTCACCATTCCAGCATTGGATCCATCTAAACCTATTTGCCAAGAGTTTGTTGAATAGGTTTCTTGTGGCCATGCTCATCGTTGACCAGAAGAATAGGCCTCTGTGCAGGCATGGTGGTCTCGAAGGATCTGGGAAGCCTCTAGACCAGAGTACCCCAACTCTGTTCTAAAGTACCATCAACAGTTTGTTTTGTGGAAATCCACACAGGTAGTTAATCGGCTCTGCTGAGACACTAATTACACCAGTGAATGCTAAGGTTTTTTTCTGCAGGGTTGGGGAACTCCACTCTTGACCATTCAGACGCTTTCTGCTACTGATGTAAATATCTATACTTTCCTGCGGCTGATGGTCCTTGTATGTAATTTAGAGATGCACATACTATGACCTGTATTCTTTGCAAGATGTGTTGTCCCTTATTGACATCAATAGGATGAAAAATCGCATCCACAGCAGTGGAAATGTAGGCTGCCGACCCGTTTCCACTAGTGCAAATCCGTTGCGTAAAATGAAAAAAAACGAATTTGCAAATGGAAATTCGTCTGTTAATTAATGCGAAGACGCGTTAAAGTTTGCATATGCTTGTAAGTATGTGAATTTAACCATATCAGTGCCTGTGTGCTTTTACATTGATTTTAAGCAAAAACGTATGCGAATTTGCATGAAAAAAATCGCATAATGAAAACTCATGCCTTTTTCTATTAATTACTTTACAGGCGAATCGCACACTAACCTTGCAGTGTGCAAATTCTGATGGCTCTGCTGTGCAGATTTTTTCTGCACAGTCCACCGCACAGAATTTCTGACAAGTGGAAACAGGCCCATTGATTTATATTGGTTGTCCGAATCTGCATGCAGATTCGCTCTAGTGGAAACAGGCCCTTAGAGCAGGGCTTTTCAACCTGTGGTACGCGTACCACCAGTGGTACTTTGCTGTTGGCCAGGTGGTGCACCTCAGGTTTGCCTGCCACTTGTCCTGGTCCCATCTTGCCTCCACAAAGTTCAGCTCCTCTCTGTGCTGCCCAGTGGCATACTTCAGACCTCAGATCAGTAGTGAAGAGACAGCCAGGCGAATGGTGCATAGTGTCAGTCGGGTTACTGCTGATCTGAGGTCTGAACTATTCTGCAGGGCAGCACAGCGAGGACCTTGGGGGCTAAAGGGGCTTCCCCATTCCTCCACAGTAGAGGGGATCCAGTGATGAGACACCCAATGATCTCCTTGTCAGCATACCTGCATACGCAATAGCAGCTCTCAGCATGAATTCTGGAGGAAAAAGCAGAGCATGATTGGGTGCGCTCTACTGCACAGGCGCATGGGTGGTACTTGTACATTTTCAGGTGATAAAAGTGGTACAATTAGTGAAAAGATTGAAAAGCCCTGCCTTAGAGGACAACTGAAGTGGGAGTATATGGTGACTCAGGGCTGTGAAGTCAGTACAAAAATCATCCGACGACTCAGTTTATGAAGCCACCGACTCCAGGTACCCAAAATGGCTCAGACTCCTTAGTCGAATACTTACCAGGGCAATGGATTTGGTACAAAAATCATCCGACTTCAGTTTATAAAACCTCTAACTCAGACTCCAGATACCTAAATTACTCCGACTCCACAGCCTTGTGAAGGTTGCCATATTTATCTCCTTTTAAACTGTACTGGCTTTCCTGATGATCTATTTGGCTGCAGTAGTCACTGAATAACCCCAGAGACAAGCATACAGCTAATCTTGTCAGATCTGTCAATGTCAGAAACTCTTGATCTGCTGCATGCTTGTTCAGGGTGTATGGATAGAAGTATCAGCAGGATAGCCAGGCAACTGGTATTGCTTAAAGAAAATCAGTAGCGAAAAACTGCCCTCTGGGGGGTACTCTCCTCGGGTGGGGGAAGCCTCCGGATCCTATTGAGGCTTCCCCCGTCGTCCTCTGTCCCACGGTGGCGGAGTGGTGGCGATGTAAATATTTATCTCCGTGGCTCCAGTGCAGACTCAGTATCCACTCTTCTGACGGAGATGGGCGGAAATAGCCAATCTCCGTCGGGCCGCTGCGCAGTAGAACGGACCCTACGAAGATCGGCTATTTCTGCCTATCTCCGTCAGAAGAGCCGAAACAGCGCCCCTGCTGGAGCCTAGAAAGGTAAATATTGAACAGGCTGTCAGATTTGTCGCGCTGGCTTTGAAGGGCTGCAGCAAGACTCTCTCCCTTAGGACAGAGGATGTAGGAAGCCTCAATAGGATCCTGAGGCTTCCCCCTCCCGAGGTGAGTACCCCCCCAGGGGACGTTTTCTCGTTAGTGTCTCTTTAAAAGGAAATAAATATGGCAGCCACCATACTCCTCTCACTTCAGTTGTCCTTTAAAAGTGCAGATGCTTAGGTTCCTTTGGCTTTTTTTTATTTAAACAAATTGTACCACTACCTACAGCAGAGGACAGAGTATAAAATATATGGTTAAGTAACATGATATCCGCTGCCTACCTCTGTCCTCAGGGACTCGCATCCGGTTAAGAAATGCATATGAAATGCAGACTGGTTAAAGTGAAAGTAATTTTTGACAGCCTAACATGGTAACTGGAACAGCAAAAGCAATCGATATGTTAATGTCTGTTATACCAGGAGACCTCCAGATGTGTCAGTTGACTGTACAGTAACCCTATATATAGTGAGGGCCTGGAGCAGACAAATGGTGACTGCACCCATGGTAAAGGGGTTCATGGCAAAAAAAACAAATGTCTGCAATGTACACAGGAGTACCAACATTAGAATTCCTCTAACTGGCAGACTGTTGCTTCCTAGTCACACAGATTTGGGACCACTTCAATTAAAAGTGCCTATACGTTAATCAATTTGTGACATCCAATATGTCTGATTCAATCATAATGAAAACTGGCTGCAGTATGGCCCATGGATCATTTAAATTGATTTCTGGCTGAAAACGTTTGATCTGACATGCTCGAAAGATATCGCTGGAAGGGGCTTGGTTGGGTGTGCAGCAGTTACGGTATTTTGACAGCTGGTCTCCCCCCTATGTTAATGTCTTCCTCGGGGCCCATGGAGAGTGTGGAAGCTGCTAACCTATCTTCCGCCTGCCTCCTCTCAATTCCTGCTGGGGGTGTTTACTCTGTGACCCCCGGCTCCTATACTGATGTCACATATATGAGACAGAATCCCGTTGTACAGATTTTTACACCTTATGGAAGAAGACCCTAGAGGTGCACGGCAGATAGGTGAGCTGGTTTCACATACAGTTAATAGACGTTTCTGATCAAATTGGAACAGAGAGGGATCTATCAGATGGTTGATCTGGTGGCCATCGATTAGTGTGTGTCCACCTTAACATGTTCAACAAGTGTATCCACCACGCTTTACCAGTCTACAACTGAGAGCCATGATGTCTGCAGGATTCCAGATACCATTAGTAGCCATCCAGCATTTTACTGAGTTACTCCCATGTTGTCTGACTGCTGTATTTGCGGCCACAGGCAGTTATACTGGATATTGGCCGGTTATCATAATAATGGGATTTGACTGTGTAAGGGCGTGTTTTCACTAGAGCCGTCCATCAGTCCCTGAGAGTTGCACTTGTGCACCGCGATTACAAATTCAGACTGGTTATTCAGAGTTTTGCAGCAGTGCTTCCGAATTTTTTTCACGTGCGAATTTGGAAGCAACCTATTGCTTTAAATAAGCTGAGATTCTGGATCAATGTGTGTAAATTGGGCTCAATCAACCCTAGTGGAAATGGGTCCTTAGATGAGGGAACACCTTCCCTTTATACTTGTAGCTTGCTGGTCGTCCCTGGGTCACACTTAAAATACGTTGACTGATTTCCAAATTGAGCAATACTGTTTCTTAGGGCCTATCTTGACTGATGATTAATCTGCAGCGGTTGCCCACTTGTGAGATGCATGGGGAAACGCTGCCTATCTTTTTAGTGGCTTTCTGCAGCATGCAGCCAAATCACAATTGCCATGCATGGCATGGCTTAGGGCCCGTTTCCACTGGCCGCATTGTTGCCATGCAGTGCAATTATCGCACTGCATACACCCACAGGCAGTTCTAGGCACGCCACGATGCAGCTTAATTTAACCGCTGTGGGACTCTGATGCAAACTGCGGAAAACTGCAGCATGCCATCCATGAATTTAGCTGCGTCACATGCTGGAAATTTGGGTCAATGGAAATCCTTCCATTGACTAGCATTAGCTGCATTTGTGTGTAGTACGATGATCGCGCACTGCGTGCAGTGGAAAGGGGTGCTTAGCAATTCAAGCTGAGGCTACATAGCAGAATGGAAGCTGCGGCTGAATTGAAACCTCCGCAGCTCCCAGTGGAAATAGGCCCTTATACCTCACAGAATTTAATCAGAAAGCCATTTAAAGGGAAGGTTCAAGCAAAATAAAAAAAAGTTTTACTTACCTGGGGCTTCTGCCAGCCCCATGCAGCCATCCTGTGCCCTCGTAGTCACTCACTGCTGCTCCAGTCCCCCACTGGCAGCTTGCCGACCTCGGAGGTCGGCGGGACGCATTGCGTACATTTTTACGCATTCCCGCTAGTGCAGGAACATTAACACTTACATTTTTACGCGTCACTGGTTCAATGCGTAAATTTTTACGCATTGAACCAGTAATGCGAAAAAATGTATGTGTTAATGTTCCTGCACTAGCGGGAATGCGTAAAAATGTATGCAATGCGTCCCGCCGACCTCCGAGGTCGGCAAGCTGCCAGTGGGGGACCAGAGGATCCATGAGTGACTACGAGGGCACAGGATGGCTGCATGGGGCTGGTAGAAGCCCCAGGTAAGTGAAACTCATTTTTTTATTTTGCTTGGACATTCCCTTTAAGAATTTCAGCCTGTCTGACTTGCTTTATATTTTGTTCTTTATTGCGGTTTTTACTTGTGAGTTAAAAGAAGTTTTCTCAAAATGCAAATTGTTTTTGAGGCTTGCGAGAAGAGATATTTACAATAATATATTCACTTCCCTATACCTTTGTTGAATGTTTCCTCATTGCATTAAGATGCTTATTTTGTGTACATGCCATTGTTTTAACTGATGAAAATGTCTTCATTTCAAAATGCACTGTGTATGACTTCCACATGTTTAAGAACACATAACAAATGTAATGGTATCTGAATGGTCTTTAGAAAACTTGAGAAATACAAAACATCCCAGAGCTAGTAATGAAATATGGATGCTTGTGAGATCTGTTGTTCTACTGGACTATTAGACCAGGTTCACAGTGCTCAGTTGCATTTCAGAATAATTCTGCATGTCAACTCACTTCCCATACAATTCTATGAGACTGTTCAATGTAATGGATCACGTTATTCTAATTCTCTGCATTCAGGCTTTGTATTAAGGTCTTTGATCAGTTTCCATTGTCATTACACTCATTATAACACATGCGTTATGCGATTGACAACTGTGAACCTAGCCTTCTGTGTTTTTGTATGTCTTCTAGTAAGGTAACATGACCAAAACTGATGTTTTTTTTTTTCCTATCATTTAAGAGCGGGACAAGGAGAACCGACATCGAAAACGTAGTCACAGTCGTTCTAGAAGCAGAGAGCGAAAACGACGGAGTCGTAGCAGAGAAAGACGGGCAAGAGAACAACGCAGTGGATCTAGGGATCGGAGGAGGCGTAGGTAAGAAATGGAGTATTGAAGAAAAAGTTTGCTAAATTTAGTTTGAATACTTAATCTAATGCATTTTTGAGCTGTGTGAGGAGCCAAAGACCTTGACCACACACTACTGAAGACCTTTAACCCTTTCCCACCACCTGTAAAAGATTTCTTTCAGCAAAGTCATTACTAGCATATACGCTAGGGAGTTGATGGCAATGCCTTCATGCAGGAAATGGTTCTGTCGATCAGTTTCTGTATCTGAAAACCTCAGAAGTTATGGCAGAGCAGAAAGGGGGAGCTGTGTTTACTCAGTACATGTTCACTGTAACCTCTTTCCTGCTGGATTTCTGTGCAAAAAGTGGTTCAATTAATTTTCATGGAATGTCAACGATTTGGACTTAAGATGAGTCAGGCTTGCCCATACCGCCAGGGAGGCTAAAGTGTACCTGAAGGCAAAAAAAGACGTTCAACTGAAAATGTACCTCAGTAGAGGAAGCCATTAGATAGCCCAGAGGCGCCTCCACCCTCCAAGGCCCCACTGATTCATCGTTGGGACCCGCCAAACATGTTCTACAATAGCTTGTGGATCATGTTCTGTCATCTTAACTGTGTATGGGCGTGTCCACACTGTGGACAGCACGGTGCTGCTCATGCACAGCTTCTTCCTCTGCTGCTGAGCAGGTGCTGTATTTGCGCCTGTGCTTCCACAAAATAGAAGATGCGGCCAACAGTGGAGGGGTCGAGGGGGACATGAGAAGCCTGTGGATGCTACTTTCTCTAGATGGGAGAGTTTGTAACTCAAAAAAAAGTTCCATGTTCACGTATGGGTCTTATAATGTAATTTTACATGTTCTAGGTTAGTTCGTCTTTAAAAAAGATGCATGGGAGTTAGCTTGTTAACCCGATATCCTGTGTCAGATCATACAGAGAACATCCTGCACAGATCATTGGAAAGGCATGCTGTACAGTCGTCAGACATTTGGCAAAGCACCCCATGGTGACAGCTGAGTATCTACAGGTGTCCCCTTGGTTTTTAAGCCTGCCATCAGAAATACTGGAATGTTGTTTGTGGTAACTTAAGAGTAAATCCACATGCACAAAGTTAGTTACGGTGGTTGTTGATATGCATCACCACATGTAACACACTATTATGATTGTTGATTTATATTGCGCCAGCCATGGCGTTGGACAACAGCATACAGGGAATAACGATACAAAATAAACAATACAACCGTTAATACAAGACAATGGTGGATTAACGCTGATGCAGTGAACAAATCCACTACAGATTTTTACATGGGTGGGAGGTACGCCCACTAATTTCACAGCATTGTGTGACATAAAGGGAAGAGGTCCCTGGCCAAAAGGCTTTACAGTCTAAAGATTAATACAGTATACATATTTAACTAAAGGTTATACAGTATTACAGATACAAATTAAAATTTTGGAGACAATGTAAATAGTTTAATTTAGAGAAGATAAGTCTTTTCCATGTGCTGAAAACTGCTTTGCGTTCTGCCCTATAGAGATGGGAGGGATAGGTGAGGACTAGTAGAAGCAATTCTCTTGTGAATATCAGTTGGCCTGGAAAGCAATGCTGGTATCAGGACGCCTGGATGCTTTCTAGCTTGCCATACACAACAATCATGAATGTTCTCAAGTGATGAAAATCTAGTGAGTATAAATAGTTTAAGAGGAAGCAAGATTGTGCATCCCTCTAAGCTATACCTCCCTAGCCAGGGCTTCAGAGCTTAGTATAGCTTGGTGTCTAAAAAGATTGGATGCTGTAGACCCAGTTAGGCTAATAGTTTGGGTACCTGATTGCTTTTCCACTGTAGTCAGGTGGATCAGACCTCTGTTGTTCGCAGATCTAAGATCAGTTTTGATTCCCACCTAGGACGTTGGTCATTTTATTTTCTCACCTTCTTCACCTATTTCCTCCTACTTCTTCGCCTAATTCCTGCCACAATATATTGTTAGGTGTATAGTCTTCACTCCATTTTCCGTATTGGCTCTGGTGTTTTTTGGGACATCCATTTGTAAGCCACATTGGACAGCCTTGCATGCTTTTGCTACAGCAGTATGCACGTGTCAAAATTTTTTGCAGGATTTGAGAAAAGTTTTTTTTTTTTTAATGGAAAGTAAATTCGTTTTTTTCCTAAGCAATCCTGTAAAATGTTAGTGGCCAAATTGCCTGATATAGTGGACTTCAGGTGAAGCCCCTAGTTAGCCAATAGGTGGCACATTATTTTAAGCTGACCTCCCCTGTTTCTGCCCTTCAAGTGTACTTGAAGTAAAGAAAAGTGCCCCTAGGGGGTACATTCCTTGGGCGGAGGAAGCCTCTTGATACTGAGGAGGCTTCCTCGGCAGAGGGATCTTTTGCTGGGAACCCCCGAAAGTTGCCTTGTTGGGAGCCTCGCACAGTGTCTGCTTCCTCTGGTGGGAATAGCTGAGCCCGATTGGGTCTGCTCTACTGCGCAGGCGCAGAGACATTGCACCTGTGCAGTAGAGCGGATCTGATTGGATTCTGCTGTTCCTGCTAGAGCTTGAGGGCAAAGCTGCACCTGCGCAGGAGCTCCAACTGCTGTGTTGAACTTCTGGCGCTGCCAATGCTGGATTGAGCTATCAGAGGACGGGGGTAGCCTCATTAGAATCCAGAGGCTTCCCTCTCCCTAGGCATTTTTTTTCCCATGTAGCAAAGGTACAGGTGTCCTTTAAAGTGGACCTGAACTCTTGCACAGGACACAAGGGAAACCTAACAGAAATGCACCCTGTATGTATTTTAAGAGTGTAGCTTGTGTAATTCCCTCATTTGTGTCTAATCACTAGTTGTAATTTGATCCCGCTCCTGTGTCACATGACGCCTATGGCAGATAAGCCCATTTGAAAGCACAGGCTGTAAACAATATGTCTGCTTCCATGAATCAGGAAGTAGAAACTGTGCAGATTTTAGGATTTGTATCAGCTGTAACAAAGAAATGTGTTTTGTTTAAAGGTTATTATGCTGTTGTGTATCTATTAGAGCAGAAAGAAGTTCTGAGTTCAGGTCCACTTTAATGTTATAATGAAACTTTTTTGCATGCTTTTTTTCCCCCCCCTAATTTATATATTTTATTTTCTTTTTTCGGCCATAGGTCACCCGGTAAAGAAACAGATTTGTCAATGAATGTTTCTTTTCCTCTTAGCCGGTCTCCTAGGCATGAAAAGAAAAAGAAGATTCGCAAATACTGGGATGTCCCTCCCCCAGGTTTTGAACATATCACTCCTATCCAGTATAAAGCCATGCAAGGTATGGAATAGCTTCCTGATGGTGGTAGGGTTTACAAATGGTCTTTTTTACCCTGCTCTGTATACTTTTTTTTTTAACTACATGTTGCTGGTTTGGTGTATAACACCATTAAGTAAGCCTGGTGCACACCTATTTTAATTGGTCTATTTTAACACCTCCATGCAGTATGAGGGCTAATGAATCTACTGTGTAGGTCAGTGAGAGTCTATTCAAGTCAAATGGGATGGTCCCCAAGTATTTGGCACAGTTTATGCCTGTTGAATAAAGCTTTGTATAGGGATCTGTTTGGGAGTTATTTGCTCTTTTGGGGTTTATACTTCCAATGACCCTGTTTGCACATGTTGCATCTACAGTTGAGCGAGGGCTGGTGCACACCAAGATCGCTTCCTTTAACCACTTGCAGACCGCACGCTTATACCGTGCGTCGGCAAAGTGGCAGCTGCAGGACCAGCGGCGCAGTACTGCGTCGCCAGCTGCAGGCTGATTAATCAGGAAGCAACCGCTCGCGAGAGCGGGTGCTTCCTGTCAATTCACGGCGGGGGGCTCCATGAATAGCCTGCGGGCCGCTGATGGCGGCTCGCAGGCTAAATGTAAACACAAGCGGAAATAATCCGCTTTGTTTACATTGTACGGCGCTGCTGCGGCGCAGCAGCGCCGTAAGTCAGATCGGCGATCCCCGGCCAATCAGCGGCCGGGGATCGCCGCCATGTGACAGGAGACGTCCTGTGCAGCCCCGATCACTGGGGATGAGCAGGTAGGAGAGGTAGGGGGGAATTTTCGCCGCGGAGGGGGGCTTTGAGGTGCCCCCCCCCCCCCGCAACTAGCCTGCCCACCAGAGCGATCAGACCCCCCCTGCACACCATCCCCATAGGGGGGGGAAAAAGGGGGGCGATCTGATCGCTCTGCATGAAACCTGATCTGTGCTGGGGGCTGCAGAGCCCACCCAGCACAGATCACAAAAAAGAGCGCTAGTCCTTAAGGGGGGGTAAAGGGTGGGTCCTCAAGTGGTTAAAAACCGCTTGGCCACTGAAACCCTAGGAGGGTGTTCCCACAGCAGTGTTGTGATTTTTCTAAAATCGCAAACACTATGCATGTAGTATTTTTTGGGAGTGATTCAGCTTGAATGAATGAGCATAAACGCTCATTTGTACAAAAATCGCTTCACCAAGTCGCTTGCGATTGCAATAGTAATTTTAGCGTGCCCTAGCCCTAACTGCACAGACTCCAATATGGTTGTCCGTTACGGCATGATATTCTCCAAAATGTCCAGTTACTCTATACTGCCTCTCACGCTGGTGTGCTATGCTTTCTTTTTTGCAGTTAGAGGGAGCTTTTTCTCCTGCTGTTGCTAGAGGGAGATTGTTCTCCTTCCATTAGGCCATTCCACAGAAAAGCTACAAGGTCCACCTAAACGGAGCATGAGTCCACTAGTAGTATTAAATAGAGTTTGAAGTCAGATTAAAAATAAAATACATGTGTTTTAATTATGGTAGCATGTATTAATTTCAAACTATAATGGCCCAAAACTGAGACATTTTTTCCTATTTCTTTCTTAATATTCCTTTCAAAATGGTATTAGAATAAATTAATTCTTAGCGAAATGCATCACGTAAAGAAAGCCTAATTGGTGGTGGAAAAATCAAGATATAGCTCAATTCATTGTGATGAGTAGTGATAAAGTTATTGGCAAATGAATGGGAGGTGAAAGTTGCTCAGATGCAAAAAATAAACCACCCTGTGGGCTTAAAGAGAACCAGAGGCGGGGTTCTGGGAATGAAATCCCCATACAGAGGCTGGGTCTGTCTATAGAGCCCAGCCTCTGTTGCTATATAGATCGCTCCTAAGCCAACCCCCCCCCCCGCGCTCTGCAATACCCCATAACTCACAGCTGCGCTGTGCGGCTGTTTACTTCTCCTCTGTCAGTCTCTGCTGCTCCCCCGCCTCCTGCATCGCTCCGGTCCCGCCCGCGTCCCTTCCCTCCAATCAGCGGCTAGGGAGGGGACGTGGGCGGAGACCGGAGCGATGCAGGAGGCAGGGAGAGGCGAGACTGATAGAGGAGAGGGAAACACAGCGTGCTCTGACAAGCTGCGTGTTTTATGGGGGGATTAGAGCGCAGGGGAGGTTTAGCGGCGATCTATATAGCAACAGAGGCTGGGCTCTATAGACAGACCCAGCCTCTGTATGGGGATTTTATTCTCCGAACCCCGCCTGGGGTTCTCTTTAAGTGGTTAATTTGCAAACCCTTTCTTCTGCCTTCTGAGTGAACTTAATTTTCGGTAGGGCAATCTTCACTAGACCCCAGACTACAGTAATGTAACACAACGATAAAAGTAACTTTTTATGTTCACCCTTCATTTGTAGGTATTCCCTAGAGTTCTTGACCATATTTGTAACGCCTTGGCTAGTGAGATGGGACTATTTATAAACAATATTTAGTGGTTTATATTTCTGTTAAATATTTCACTGTTACACATGTATTCAATAATTGTTTCGGTTTCTTCATACAGCTGCTGGACAAATACCTGCTACAGCTCTCCTCCCGACAATGACGCCTGATGGACTAGCTGTTACCCCCACACCTGTGCCTGTTGTGGGCAGTCAGATGACCAGACAGGCCCGCAGACTTTATGTTGGAAATATTCCCTTTGGAATAACAGAGGTACTGAAGCTTACTGTGCTAACACATGTTTTTGTGAACCTTCACTCCTGTCAGCGGTTTAATTTCTCAAGCTATGGGCCATTATATTTTAAATGGCTGCTCCTGCGGCTCTTTCCTCTAATTTGACAAAGATTAACACTCCCCAGTAGTGCACACTTCTGCTTAACATTATCCCATTTTGCCAGCCTATAGTAGAGCGGGAGTATGACACACAAATGAGTAAGTGGTTTTCCAATTGTTGCCGTGGAAAAATGACCACATGGTAACGGCTGAACCCACCTACAATGTTTTATTAGCACAAGTTTAAAAGCGAACTAATACTGCAGAATCCTATCTAGCTTTATAATACCCTTGCTTTCATCAGGAAAGTACCCTGTTTAGACTAACGCAATTGCCTTGCCAATAAATTCCACTTCTAGAAACACTATTTGGTTGGTTTCAGAATATCCTTTCGGTTCTTTTATCTTGGAGACAAATGTTCTTTGGGTGCCTAAAGGAATCTTCTGCCAAGAGAAATACACGGGCTGTTTGGTTTTGGTTTTTTTCCCCTCTTCTTTTAGAATACTTTTTACTTTTCTGCTTAATTGATCCCTTGCTTTAAAGTGATGGTCGAAAATGTATTCCAGGCTACCACCTTAAGTTTATTTACCCACTACTAAAATAATATTGCCTTCCCCTCATACTGGCATGTCATTGTAGCAGTCTAGCTTCCCAGCAGCATAAGGGGGCGTGACACATATTCCTCATCCACTGCTTTGCTAGATTTGTGTGGGAACATGGCTGCTGCCAGTTCTAGTCAATGGCATAACTATGCCGTGGTGGGGGCATGACATTGTGGGTTGCCTCTCCTGATCTTTGTGGGTGAGTGAAAGGACTATCTCAGCATTTATCCTAAGCCGTTGCAAGGAAGAAACCAGTATTGTGCTCAGGATGGTAGCAGTAACCCTGGAAGTTGAGACCCCGTGGGTGAAGGGGGTATTTGTGCTGTTGGGCAATGAAACTCAATGGGTGACACGGAAATTGAAAAAACACATGCTTACTTCAAATCCAAACATTGTCATTTACAGTGTATTTCCTGTATCTTTTTCCAAATTCCTGGTTTGTGTTCGAATGTTAGGCCTAGCTTTCTTCTCTCTATCTAATTTCTGAAAATAACCCCTGTGAAGTCCCTGTCCCTAATCCAAGCGGCATACCAAGTATTCTAAATTCACTGGATGCATGCTTGGTCCATGAGTCAGAAATACTGTACATCTCCGTGAGTAGTATTGACGGCCTCAGTAATTCTATTGGCAAAGATTCCTTTAATAAAGCTTATCTTCTGGTTTGAGCTGGTTACCAAATCCTGCCCACACTCACACCTGCTCATTGTAAGTTGGTGCTAACAATTTCACTGCACACAAGACCACTGATGTAAGTATTTGTGAAGAATTAATCATGTGTTGGAGATACAGGTTTGTGCAGAACAAATAAAGAAGGAAGATTTCAGTCTACGCTGGCTTCACGTGGATCTATGAAAGATCTGCTTTGATTTCATGTTTAAATGTATGTTCAGCAACTTATGCCACAGGGAAAGCTCTTCATAATACAAGGAGCTGCTTTCTGATAAGGTAGAAAAAGTCCCCTAATTTCCTTAAATCTGAGCAATATGGGTCTCAGTGTTTACTCTTTTTACTTATAGAAATGGTAACAGTAGCCATCAAAGGGAAAAATGTACCAAATAGCCTTGCAATCTCCTTGTAATGCCTGTTTCAAAGTTTGACCAAATAACGCAGCAGTTAGTTTGGTGTTTGCAGAAATTGGTTGTTAGTTTATAAAACCTTTTTTTCCTTACACAAACTTTGAATAAAAACCCTTTCTATTTTGAAAAACCAAGATCAAAAAGTTGTTTCCATTTCTTTTCAAAGTGAAAATTGTGGGGCTGAAATCCCTTCGTAGCAAAATAAGTTTGCTACCATCATGCAAGGCAAGTAGGACATTCTAGATCTTACAAATGCTATCTTTTTACTGTTAGCAGTTAAACTAGACAACCTATCTTTTCTATTTTGTTTTTTTCCCCTACAGGAAGCAATGATGGACTTTTTTAATGCTCAGATGCGCCTTGGTGGCTTAACGCAGGCACCTGGAAACCCTGTCCTTGCAGTTCAGATCAACCAAGACAAAAACTTTGCTTTTTTGGAGGTACGTGAACAAATCCAGGGCTTGTTGTTAATTTGTTCTGAATGCTGAGGTTGTATATATAAATAAAAACCTAACCACCTGATTTTTTTTTTTTTTTCATGCAGTTTCGATCAGTTGATGAGACAACACAGGCAATGGCTTTTGATGGTATAATCTTCCAAGGCCAGTCATTAAAGATTCGGCGTCCACACGATTATCAACCGTTGCCTGGCATGTCAGAAAACCCATCCGTTTATGTGCCGGGTAAGATCTTTTCCATGTTGACTATGTAATATTCATTAGTGTACAATGCTTTTTTTTTACATCTCAATTCCCCCCTTTTATGTTTTTGGAACTTCAGATTGTTGTAGCACAGTGCTGTTAATGTAGCCGTTAAAGTTCATTCGGTTAATGTAGGCGTTGAGGAATAACAGTTTTTTCCTGCCAGAGCACAGTGCATATTTTATTATTACAGAGTTTGCAGTTCCTTCCAGGACTTCTGAACTGAAAAAAAGCCATAGATGGAAAATGTCCTTTGTGTAAAAGAGAATGGATCTTTCGTCATATTAAGTGGGTTTTTTCTCTCCAAATATCATTCCTTTTTTAACAGGGGTGGTATCCACCGTTGTTCCAGACTCAGCACACAAGCTATTCATTGGAGGTTTACCCAACTATCTGAATGATGACCAGGTAACCATGGCGTCATTAAGCCTATGGGTTGGTAATTTCAGGCTTACTTATTTGTTGTTTTTCATACGTGGGAATGTTTGAATTTGGTGCCCTGTTCCTGATCACCGTGGTCTAGATCTGAAAGCGACCACTTTCTGAAAGTGTTCCGTTACACCTGACTTCTCCAGGGACCTACTCTTATAGAAGTCATGAAGGTGAATGGACACAACTCCACAGGAGTCTACTGCATAACTGTTAAACAGTAGCAATATTGCAGCATCGTCTGTACTGTTTCTTCTGTTGCTGCAGTTATTGAGGGTTTGGGTTTTCAGTGCACAAAAAGCAGCACTTCACCTCCAAAATGTTTTGGGTGGGTTTGTGAAATAACGCTTTGTTTTGCAGCTAAGTCCGTACATTTTACATCTTGTTAGAACTTTACGGTAGCTGTAGAAGATTTAAGATATTGGGTTAGGTGGCAAAGGTGTTGAGGACCCCATATATTTAAAGCCCTTTTCCCAGGAATGTTTATTTTTGAATAGTGCAAAATAATTAAACAAAACATTTGTAAAGCACTTTTCTCCCATACGACCCGAAGTCCTGAGTGCATTTTTTTTAACTTGCTGTATTTTTCCTTACTTGGGAGATTCCCCCCCCCCCCCCCCCCCCCTCTCTTCTGGATAGGACGATGGGTACACAGAATATGTTGTGGGTACACAGAATAGCAATGAAAGTCCATAAAAGCAGTAACTCTTCACCACCCTATTGAACTTTTTCTTTTAAATTTCTTGGAATAGGTTAACCTACCAGAAGGTCTAATTGTATGACTCGCATTAGCAGAACCTTCAGTCATATTGTGTGAAGACCCTACTGATATCAGTACCACCAATGCTTAACTGCTGCAGGCAACATTGCATCCCTCTCTCCCACCACTGGTTTTATAGTTAGGCCTGGTTTCATGTTTAGGACCTGCTTAAATTGCATGTAACTTTACAGTGATAGAACTAGTGAAGCTATCCTGGCCTCCTGGAGTATGTTCAGTGTTTGCTTCAAAGTCTACCTGAAGTGACAAAACATATAAAGATAAACCTGTTTATATTCCTACTTACACACACTGTAAGGGCTAATATAGCGCTGTAAATTATAAGCTTGCTGTACACCATAAAATATGCTTTTAAAATATGTATCCAGTCTCACCATATTTGTGTTGTATGAGGGTCTAACTAAGCTATATATCCAAATGGTGACCAATCTCTTCGTACTTGAGTAGCACAAATATTGGTAAGACAGAAAAGGCGTTAAGTATAACCGTAGCTCTACTTTGCAGAAGGGGAAGTCTGTCTTCAGCATAATGCTTCATAGGCCATCATTACTTTGTATGGGAGCTGAATACAGTGAAGACAGTTCAGTCTGAAAGCCTAGTTTTTTTTCACCCTTGAAACAAAAGTACAGCATATATATATACAGTGGAGGAAATAATTATTTGACCCCTCACTGATTTTGTAAGTTTGCCCAATGACAAAGAAATGAAGTCTCAGAACAGTATCATTGAGTGAAATAAGTTTTTGAACCCCTACCAACCATTAAGAGTTCTGGCTCCCACAGAGTGGTTAGACACTTCTACTCAATTAGTCACCCTCATTAAGGACACCTGTCTTAACTAGTCACCTGTATAAAAGACACCTGTCCACAGAATCAATCAAGCAGACTCAAAACTCTCCAACATGGGAAAGACCAAAGAGCTGTCCAAGGATGTCAGAGACAAAATTGTAGACCTGCACAAGGCTGGAATGGGCTACAAAACCATTAGCAAGAAGCTGGGAGAGAAGGTGACAACTGTTGGTGCGATTGTTCGAAAATGGAAGGAGCACAAAATGACCATCAATCGACCTCGCTCTGGGGCTCCACGCAAGATCTCACCTCGTGGGGTGTCAATGGTTCTGAGAAAGGTGAAAAAGCATCCTAGAACTACACGGGAGGAGTTAGTGAATGACCTCAAATTAGCAGGGACCACAGTCACCAAGAAAACCATTGGAAACACATTACACTGCAATGGATTAAAATCCTGCAGGGCTCGCAAGGTCCCCCTGCTCAAGAAGGCACATGTGCAGGCCCGTCTGAAGTTTGCCAATGAACACCTGAATGATTCTGTGAGTGACTGGGAGAAGGTGCTGTGGTCTGATGAGACCAAAATAGAGCTCTTTGGCATTAACTCAACTCACTGTGTTTGGAGGAAGAAAAATGCTGCCTATGACCCCCAAAACACCGTCCCCACCGTCAAGCATGGGGGTGGAAACATTTTGCTTTGGGGGTGTTTTTCTGCTAAGGGCACAGGACAACTTAATCGCATTAACGGGAAAATGGACGGAGCCATGTATCGTGAAATCCTGAATGACAACCTCCTTCCCTCTGCCAGGAAACTGAAAATGGGTCGTGGATGGGTGTTCCAGCACGATAATGACCCAAAACATGCAACAAAGGAGTGGCTCAAGAAGAAGCACATTAAGGTCATGGAGTGGCCTAGTCAGTTTCCGGACCTTAATCCAATAGAAAACCTATGGAGGGAGCTCAAGCTCAGAGTTGCACAGAGACAGCCTCGAAACCTTAGGGATTTAGAGATGATCTGCAAAGAGGAGTGGACCAACATTCCTCCTAAAATGTGTGCAAACTTGGTCATCAATTACAAGAAACGTTTGACCTCTGTGCTTGCAAACAAGGGTTTTTCCACTAAGTATTAAGTCTTTTATTGTTAGAGGGTTCAAAAACGTATTTCACTCAATGAAATGCAAATCAGTTGCTATCTTTTATTTAAGGTTATTTTTTCGATTTTCCTTTTGATGTGCTATCTGCCACTGTTAAAATAAACCTACCATTGAAATGATACTGTTCTGAGACTTCATTTCTTTGTCATTGGACAAACTTACAAAATCAGTGAGGGGTGAAATAATTATTTCCTCCACTGTATTCAATTTCTTTTCACTGCAGATACACATCACAGTTGCGTGTTTGATTTCAAGATGGGTGCTGTAGAACATTAAAGGTCAATGTCACTCAGCTACCGTATATACGATAAAGTATAAGCTGAGAGTTTGAGACTAGTTAAGTGGGGGCTTATACTTGAGTCATTACCGGATAGTACACCACCTACTGCAGTATGACTGGAGCCAAGCAGTGACGTCTGTCATGTAATTAGTTGCATCTAGACAAACATACCAGATATGCTCGAGTTTTCCTTGCTTCTATTTTTTCTTTTGGGGGGGGGGGGGGGGCTATATGCAGAACAGCTTATACTATTTACATAGTATATATGTAAGATTAAAAAAAGTCACACAAGCTAAGACTAATTCAAGGGCAGTCTTATTTAGGAGTAGGACTATAGATTTATGTATCACGTTAGTTCATTTTCAGTTCATGTTTGCTTTAAAGGAGAACTGTAGTGAGAGGTATATGGAAGCTGCCATATTTATTTCCTTTTAAGCAATACCAGTTGCCCGACTGCCCTGCTGATCTGTTTGGATGAAGTAGTGTCTGAACCACACCAGAAATAAGCATGCAGCATCTTGTCAGATCTAACAAAAATGTCAAAACACCTGATCTGCATATGCTTGTTCAGGGTCTAGGACTAAAGGTATTAGAGGCAGAGGATCAGCAGGATAGCCAGGTAACTGGTATTGCTTAAATGGAAATATACAGGTCCTTCTAAAAAAAAAAAAATTGCATATTGTGATAAAGTTCATTTTCTGTAATGTACTGATAAACATTACTTTCATATATTTTAGATTCATTACACACAACTATAGTTCAAGCCTTTTATTGTTTTAATAGTGATGAGTTTGGCATACAGCTCATGAAAACCGAAAATTCCTATCTCAAATTAGCATGTTTCATCCGACCAGTAAAAGGAAAAGTTTTTAAAACAAAAAAGTCAACCTTCAAATAATTATATTCAGTTATGCACTCAATACTTGGTCGGGAATCCTTTTGCAGAAATGACTGCTTCAATGCGGCGTGGGATGGAGGCAATCAGCCTGTGGCACTGCTCAGGTGTTATGGAGGCCCAGGATGCTTCGATAGCGACCATAAGCTCATCCAGAGTGTTGGGTCTTGTGTCTCTCAACCTGCTCTTCACAATATCCCACAGATTTTCTATGGGGTTCAGGTCAGGAGAGTTGGCAGGCCAATTGAGCACTAATACCATGGTCAGTAAACCATTTACCAGTGGTTTTGGCACTGTGAGCAGGTGCCGGGTCGTGCTGAAAAATGAAATCTTCATCTCCATAAAGCTTTTCAGCAGATGGAAGCATGAAGTGCTCCAAAATCTCCTGATAGCTAGCTGCATTGACCCTGCCCTTGATAAAACACAGTGGACCAACACCAGCAGCTGACATGGCACCCCAGACAATCGCTGACTGTGGGTTCTTGACACTGGACTTCAGGCATTTTGGCATTTTGACTCTGGCACCTTGATTTCTTCGAATGACATGCAAAAGTTGCTTTCATCCGAAAAAAGTACTTTGGACGACTGAGCAACAGTCCAGTGCTGCTTCTCTGTAGCCCAGGTCAGGCGCTTTTGCCACTGTTTCTGGTTCAGAAGTGGCTTGACCTGGGGAATGCGGCACCTGTAGCCCATTTCCTGCACACGCCTGTACCCGGTGGCTCTGGAAACTTCTACTCCAGACTCAGTCCACTGCTTCCGCAGGTCCCCCAAGGTCTGGAATCGGTCCTTCTCCACAATCTTCCTCAGGGTCCGGTCACCTCTTCTCGTTGTGCAGCGTTTTCTGACACACTTTTTCCTTCCCACAGACTTCACACTGAGGTGCATTGATACAGCACTCTGGGAACAGCCTATTCGTTTAGAAATTTCTTTGTGTCTTACCCTCTTGCTTGAGGGTGTCAATGATGGCATTCTGGACAGCAGTCAGGTCGGCAGTCTTACCCATGATTGCGGTTTTGAGTAATGAACCAGGCTGGGCGTTTTTAAAAGTCTCAGGAATCATTTGCAGGTGTTTAGAGTTAATTAGTTGATTCAGATGATTAGGTTAATAGCTCGTTTAGAGAACCTTTTCATATGCTAATTTTTTGAGATAGGAATTTTGGGTTTTCATGAGCTCTGTGCCAAAATAAATATTAAAACGATAAACTGCTTGAACTACTTCAGTTGTGTGTAATGAATCTAAAATATATGAAAGTCTAATGTTAATCAGTACATTACAGAAAATAATGAACTTTATCACAATATGCTAATTTTTTTTAGAAGGACCTGTAGCAGCCTCCATATCCCTCTCACTACAGCTCTCCTTTAAGTTCATTAATGCTTTTTAAGCCTTTGTTACCATAGATATGGGACAGCACCCAACACCTGTGGGGTCTAGCTATCAGAAACCCATCTACAGTTGGTGAGCTTGCATTAGGATTCAGTTCCTACTTGTGCCGGAGCACGTACCTGCAGCTGGAGCAGACAGTGTTCTCCGATCCGATTGTCTGGCTGGAGCCCGGGGCAGATAAGTCATCGCCATAGGCTATATGTGGGAACGCATCTGCTCTGAAGTCCGCACTGCATTGCAGGCTTATAAGTGTGAACGGCTCCTATATATAAAATCAGTTTTGCAACAAATGGGTGCATTAAAATGAACCTTTAGTGCACCCAGTTGCTATTTAGCTGACAGCGATTCATTCAGTGTAAACTAGTAAGAAAGGAACAGAAGGAAAACCATGTACTTGCAGAAATATGATTAGCATGTTTCATATTTGTATCCTCCAAAGGACCATGGGAAAACCCCTTTAAGCAGTATGATTTTAAAACCGAAACGTCAGATATAGAAAGTACCTGGCATATAGCAAAATCACCATAGTAACTCTCAGCCCTGATCTAGGCACCAGGAATCGTGCGGATTTTTTTTTTTTTTTCCAGTAAAGCAGCTGAATCATTGCCTTTATAAGCTAGTCAGTGGGGCGTACACATCGTGTGTTCTGTGCTTTAGAAAACTGCTGCAAATGTCTAGTAGCTGCTGTCTACTCGGATGTTTTAATACCACTGCCCATGCTGAATGCTTGCAAGGGTCTGGCAATTCCATAGTAGTTGACAAGCTGTAGATGCAGTGCTGTCAGCTACCTGTGTTAGTGAACCCTCACAGCTCATTCATCACTGCCCCAACAAGATAATAATGAATATTTACAAATTAGGGATTTTGAGGTTGGAGAATGTCTGTGTTCCAGCAAACCTGGCCTAGACTTAAGATTTTGTCATTGGATTAAAAAAAAAGCTAACCACAAGAAAATGTATGCGTGCTCAACACCAAGCTAACCCTTACAAGTCTGGCTGTGCAAATCTGGCTAAATTGGCTTATCATGAGGCATTGCTCATGCAAAAATGCATTTGCTTTCGCATGCCAAACTTTGCAGGGTCAAAAACTAATACCGTGAAGCGGTTGCCCTGCGGGAATTAGTTCATGCTACATAGCACTATCCAGGAGCGCAACGGGGAGGCTTCCCAATGCCCCCATACAACCGGGGGGACTGCGGGGCCCCAGGCTCTCTCACTGCCTAGGGACCACAGCGTCAAAAAAAAGTTTGCAAGGCCAGACATGGGTTATATCGGAACATGAAGTTTTGGAAAAGTTAGTAAATTAGATTTTATTTTACAGTTAGGTCCTATTGTATCATGTGCACACACCATAACCTTATTGCAGTCTTCACTATAGCGTATCACCTTAGGCAAGGGTTGCAAATGTTTGCCTCATAACAGCAGTCACTGTTCAAAACATCAGTCTGGTGGTTTTCTTGAGTTCACCAATGTAATAAATCAACTGCTTCATGCCAGTGGTAAAAAGGGCTAGACAGATTATTGTGCAATTAAGAGCCAGTCTGGTCCAGGAGCGGGCTCCATCAATCTCTGTTAGAGAAAACTGTAAGTTAGGCACCAACTGCCATTTTTAAGGGACCTTGGCTTCTTGACCTCTAGGATTTGTCCAGCCCTGAACAAGACCTCTAAGCAATGTCATGTGACTGGCTACCTTCTTTCCTTTTATATTTCTGCTTTTCAACCCTAGTTTACCCTTCCAGTTTTTCCTTTGTTAGTAAAGATGAGTAGGGAACGATATTGCATTAAATTTTCATACTTGATGCCGCTGTTTCAGAGAAATTAACTTGTGAAGTCAATCACATGACCCAGGGATCTCTTCATAAAAGATGAAGCTGTCAGTAAATTGGGAATTCCTTCCTCTGTACCAAGTAACCAGCTGTGGGTATAGCCAGCTCTGTGCACAGTAGGACTGGCTGTTCTCATGTCTTGTCAAGACAAATAACATATCGCGCTGTGCTCCTGGCTGACTCAAAGCGCCAGAGCTGCAGCCACTAGGACGCGCTCTATAAGCAGTAGCAGTGTTAGGGAGACTGGCCTAAGGACTCCTACTGAATAGGTGCTGGCTTACTGAACAGGCAGAGCCGAGATTCGAACCCTGGTCTCCTGTGTCAGAGGCAGAGCCCTTGACCAAAAGGGGGAGGAGTTTGGAACTCTCCTAGACCAGCCAAACCGCTTCTAAACAGGAAGTCAGCACTGCAAATTCTATGAACTGGAGAACAAAGATTGAAACACGATTTGTGAAATAAGGAAAGGGTTGTGCGTTGCAATATTCCACATGCCACACAATATTCTGTATAAAAGTCTGAAGTGGGGGTGGGTGTCACTCAGGTTAGCACACAGTGGCAACTGCAGTGAAAACACACTTTCAGGTATGTGAGCGGCACTATGCAGAAAAATAGAAAGTCCAGTAAAACAATTCAAATGGCACTAGTTTTTGTTTCGGCAGGACATGTGCTTTTTTGTCTTATTTTCCACACCATTTATCTAGCCTAGCTTTGGAATGAAGTGTACAGTCTTCAGTGAATTGGCATTAGACACCTGCTACTAGCGAGTTAATAGAACAGCGGGCTTGTATGCACAGCAATATTTTCTATGGCACGTGTCACTCCTTTGTACTGATATCAATAGATGGACACTTCTCCATATCAAGACCTTTCTCGCTTTTGAAACCTTTATGTTCTACATTAAGGAGATGGATGCCTGCATCTTGTTTGTTTGGATTTTTCCATTTGGTGAAAGGCTGATCTTAAACAATTGCAATCAGTAGTGCAAGTTTTCTTTTTCCCTCCTCAGTTAAAAAGCTTTATTGAGAGGCTGAAATGTAGTTCTGTTGAAGCCACGTGTATTTTCTCTGAAGCAGCTTTTCTATATTGTGAGAAGAATGTCTGTACTCTGTATTTTCCCCTGTATGAATGACACTTCCACAGCGGACACAGAGCTCCCATCTGCAGACTTTCTACTTTGTCCAGGCAGCATTTTCCTCCATTTCTCAGTTTCGGCAGTGTCTCCTTTTTTTTTATTCCTCAGCAGGTTTCTGGGAATGTATTTATTGTGCAGTAATGTGCAGATGTAATTATTGCTGATGATGGATATTTTACCATTTGTATAATATCTTTTGTTACAGAAGGTTGTGTTCTAATGCTAAAAATGCAGGTGTTGCTCACGATCTTAGTGACCCCACTTTTGTATCTCTCCATTTTGCAGCTAGCTAGGATTTTCTGGAAATTGCTAGACTGTTTACAATTTCAATTTTTGGCAACCAACACAGAAGAGATTGAATCGCTGCTAAGGACCACCTAGTCAAAGAATCTAGCATCCCCTCGCCTATGTCACGCTGATCTTTAGTGAAAAAGGTGCCAGATTGACCTCCAAGCACATTGTTCATGTTCTCAACCCACCCACGAGAATTGAGATTTGGCTCTGCACCATGCTATTTACTTCCTACCCCCCCCCCCCCCTATGTTCATATCAATAGTCGTGTTGCTATCCTGTAGGCTAGCGACAAATCTGTACAATGCAGGTGACAGGAATTGTAAGTGTAGTTAGCTTTAGGGTTCATTGCGTCCAGTCTTATGATCTGTATTCAGCTCAGTGCTGTTTAAGCATCTTCCTTCAAAATGTGGTACTGATCAAGTGATTACAGCAGACTTTCATTCACATTTAGCATTGTCAGGAGTTCACTACAGTCCCTTTTCGTTAGCATATGCACAACAAAAGAAAGTACGAATCTGGAATGATGCTCAAATCCTTGTAGTGTATAGAGCAAACATGGAGAGGATAGTTTGTCCGCAACAAAAGTGGAGTCTCCTAGTTTGATTTTCATGTGTACATTTTACTGTATTTTCTTTCCTGAAATGTTCTACTGTATATAGAATGCTTAATTTTCAGCTTTGTCTTTTTACCTTAAATATGTATAAACGTAACAGTGACATTTTCTAGTCTTTTTCTGTTAATGTTTGCTAATTTGTCTTGACAGGTTAAAGAGTTGCTTACATCTTTTGGCCCTTTGAAAGCCTTTAATTTGGTAAAAGACAGTGCAACAGGTCTTTCCAAAGGATATGCTTTCTGTGAATACGTGGATATCAATGTAACTGATCAGGTATGGGAACCTGTGTTTGTATAAAGCGATATTCAGACAACTTTGAGATTGGAATGATGAGCAACTGAGCAGTTTGTCCAGAGCAATGAACTTGTCTGTGCACACTACTTTTTCACATGTAGGCTCTTCCTTCTAGATGTTTAAAACCATGAGGTGGCTTTCCTGATGTTGTGAAAGTGTAGTAAAGTGCTGATGGAACAAGTTTAGTGAAGTTGCTTTTTAACTGAAAGTTTATATATTCTACAGTAACGCAAATGCTATTGCTAGCTATACATTCAGCAACAAGTGTTTATTTAAATGATCAGAATTACCCTGAGTAGAAATTTAGTGATCATTAACTTTGCAAATTAAATTTTCAATTTCTGTTGGATTTCAGTAGAATCTGTTTAAAATTACACACACCTTATTTGTAGCCACAAACATGGGTGTTACTAATGCACATTGTGCCTTAAAGTGGATCCTAAATGAACTTTTATACATTACACAATTGTGTTCCTTACATATAGGTTATAGGGCATTCCTCAAGCCAAATACCTTTTTTAATTCCCTATAAACTGAACAAGCCTCGCCCACAGCTTCTCCAAAACTCCAAGGCACTCAGACCCATGTAGTAAGGGCTTATTGGAGCTCAGTCTGGGCAGGAGGTTGTTACTAGTCAGAGATGTAAGAGGTAGAGGGGAGGAGGAGAGGGGAGTGAGCGGAGGGCTGGAAATGCAGTTGCAGATTACCTGTGTAATGATGACAAACAGAACATGGCTGCTCTCATTGTATCACAGGAATAAATCATCTTAAACTGTTGAATCTGTATGCAGCCAGATTTGCTGTGTAAACTATCTAAACTTTAGATCAGATATATAGACAAGTTACTTATTGTAGTTATTTCTTCATCTCGGATCCGCTTTAACCAGTTTGATATTTTTCTGATGTATAATCTGACAACACAGTGTGATATATGGATAGGTTATGTATTAATCTTTAAAAAGTTTGAAACTTGAAGGATATCCGAGATGATTAAAAAAAACCTAGCTTTACTTACCTGGGGCTTCTTCCAGCCCCTAGAGTTTACTTGTGTCCCTCGTCGCAGCTCCGGTCTTCTCCTGGGTTCTGCTGGCAGGCTTTGCAGTATAGCTGACTCCCGATGGAGTTGGCGTCTTCTGAGAATGCATGCCCGCGTCATCTGGAGCAAAATGCTGTATGCTCCTAGTGATGTGGGTGTGCTCTCATGCAGGCACACACATGCTTTATTTCTCAGTTGTGAAGATGTAATGCAGTTCATGCATAACACAGTAACAGTTTACTTTTGTAGCCTAAGGTGTGCTTTGCAACGGCAAGGTTCAATCCATGGGAAAAGTACAAGAGTACCGGTAGTTAAAGGATACATGAGTAAATGAAGCACTGCAGTTTTACTTGGGGCTTTCTCCGGCCCCTGGAAGTCTCTGGGTGAGATTGGAACTGGGACGAGGGACACAGACTTTTAGGGGCTGGAGAAAGCCCCAGGTGAGTAAAGCTGCAGTGCTTTTAGTCTCCTGTATCCTTTAAGACTAAAATAAACCAGTCAAGACGGCAGTTTTAGGGGCTTGTTCACATCTGGGGGCGGTATCGGCCTTTTCTTAAGCGCACAAAACTCTTGTGCAGGGAATCTCTGAGGGCTCTTTCACATTAGGGCAGATTTTCTGCGTTTCAACGCAAAGGATAAAGTTTGTGTTACCCAAGGTGAAATGAAAGTCCATAGACTTTCATTTTAGCTTTCACATATAACGCAGCCTTTTTGTGCGTTGCGTTCCACTGCACCCAGGCGCAGTTTTTTGGCCAACGCTAGCTTTATGCGTTACAATGTTAGTCAATGTAAAACGCACACTATGCGCGTTTTTAATCCGTTAACGCAGGCAATCAGTCCCAGAATGCAACAGAGGAACAATGTAGAAAGTTGACAACTAAAAGAAAAAAAAATTACCTGCGTTTTTCTATGTGCAGTAACGCATTGAAAACGGATTAAAAACGCACACTCACTGCAGTGCAACGCATATCAAAACGCAGTAAAAGGCATACAACAAAACGTATGCTTTGCGCGTTCTCCAACGCAAGCTCTGATGTGAAAGAGCCCTGAGAAGGTTCATATCAGCGCGTTTCGTACGCTTTGTGTTCCGCAGAGCGGTGCCTCTACCATTTTTGGGGCGTTTTTAGTCTAATGTAAGGTATAGGAAGAGTGCTAAACGCTCACAATCGCTTTGTGCAACAATTGCCTTCGATTTTAAGAATACGTTATTCTTATTTGGGTTACAGAGTTTACTTCCTGACTTGTGACAGGGAGTGAATTAAAAAATCGCTCTGCAAAAGCACTTTAGAAAAGCGTTTTAAAAATGCAGCTCGCCGGGAGGCGCTTAAAAAAATTGTGCACAGAATCGCTAAACTCTTGCGAGTTTGATTTTAGATGTGAACAAAGCCTAAACGTTGTGTAATACTGTGTACTGGTGTGGTTTGAGTAGCTTGCTTGATATGTTGTCTAGTTTTTGGTTTTTATTCATATTTGTTTTATTTATTGTTAAGGCTATTGCTGGACTTAATGGGATGCAGTTGGGAGATAAAAAGCTTCTTGTACAAAGAGCAAGTGTTGGTGCAAAGAATGCAACCCTGGTAAGTCTCCTTAGCTGCTTAATTATAATATACAAACCTACATATATAATAATCATAGTTTTCTTCTTGTTGATTGGATCATGTTGTTTTTTTTTCCAAAAGCTTTTAAACGCATCTTTACTTGTTTAACTGGAACCTTCCGTGACAAAAATGTAGGGGCTGCTTTGTTGATTTTTTTTTTTTTTTTTTAAAGTATCCATTTTATTTTTCTTACAGCCCTACTTTACCTTCCCCTTTTAAAATTGCAACTGTAAAAATGTTTCTGTAGTGCTTAGAGACACTGAAGCGAAAAAAATATATATTATGATTTGTATGTGTAGCACAGCTAAGAAATAAAACATTAAGATCAGATACATCAGTCTAATTGTTTCCAGTACAGGAAGAGTTAAGAAACTCCAGTTGTTATCTCTATGCAAAATTAATCTCTGCGACTTTCAAAGTCATGGAGAGGGCTGTCTACTGACTTTTATTATCTCAACTGTAAGGGCCCTTTTCCACTAGCAGTCGCTAGCGTTCACGCTGAACGCTAGCGATTGCTGAATTGTAATTACCGGCGATTTCCCGACGTTTGCAGCCGCGATTTTGCTATGCACTGCATAGCAAAATCGCGGCAAATATCGCTCCGCCGCGCGTTCGCGTTCCTGAAAAAAAACGAATCGCGGTAGTGGAAATGACCTACCGCTATTCCTATGTTAAAAAGCAAACCATAGCGATTGTAAAATCGCTAGCGGTTTGTGACTTTTCGATTCAGCGCTGGTGGAAAAGGACCCTAAGTGAACAGTTTTCTTTTTATCTGCCAGAGGAGAGGTCATTAGTTCAGACTGCTCTGAAAGAATCATTTTGAATGCAGAGTGTTGTGTAATCTGCACATATTAGAGAATGATGCAATGTTAGAAAACACACTATACCTGAAAATAAAAATATGAGAATATTTTCTTTGCTGCTAATCTTCTAGTAATTATTCATAGTACACAACCAATTCATTAGATCATATATTTTTTTTCGCTTCAGTGTCTCTTTAATTATAAATATGCTGCTGCAAGCTGTCCATTGTGGCTGGATCTGCACTGCCAACAACCAGCATCTCCTCACTCTGTGATGGTCCTTCTAGTCAGAGAATGAGCTGTGGACAGATAATTGGATAAGGTCACCGGATTTGAATGTAAATGACTGGATCAGGTCACGTGAGGCTCTTCATAGCTGCCTACATTTTCTGCCCAACAATGTTTTCAGGGGATCTGACTTGATATATATTCCCAGCCGACCTCTTGTGTGAAGCTTCTTATGCTTTACATAGGTCAGTTGAAATTTTAAGCTGCATCCAAAATAGTTAACTTTTTTCCATGGTTAACTGTAAAGCTAGTAAATTCTAGTCATAGGCACTTATTTGTTCTCTCATATTAACTTTGAAACATTTTGTTTGAATTGTCAAAAATTGCATTATTCTATTACCAGCAGTTTTCCTCCCTGTAGAGCAGGGGTCTCAAACTCAATTTACCAGGGGGGCCGCAGGAGACAGTCAGGATGAGGCTTGGCCGCATAAGGAATTTCACAATCGCGGCGTATCGCCACCTCGGCCCGCCCCTCTCACTCTTCCTTCACAGAGAGGGGCAGGGAGAGGCGGCGATTGACGTCAGGAGGGGCTGAAGCTGAAAGCTCTGCCCCTTTCAGAAAATGCTGGAAGATTGCCCCCCGGGCGATTTGGGGGCTCTGCAGCCCTCGTTTAGCGGCAGGGATGCGGCGGATTACTTGGGAGCACTGAAGCGAACTATAAGGAAGCTTTTGCCGGCGAGGGCCACAAAATATTGTATCGAGGGCCGCAAATGGCCCGCGGGCCGCGAGTTTGAGACCCCTGCTGTAGAGGATAACCTTGTCTCCTCATAGCTGAGAATACAGATCTGCATAGTGATGTGAGCTTGAAGAGACCACTGGTCAAATCATGCTTAACCTGTCTACTTCCATGGTTATGTTGCTGCTTATTCTTTCAGTTTTAATGCAGACATATTAAACACTTTTTAATCTTTACCCCTGTAGAGCACGATAAACCAGACTCCGGTTACTCTTCAAGTACCTGGCCTCATGAGCTCCCAGGTACAGATGGGAGGACATCCAACAGAGGTCTTGTGTCTGATGAACATGGTGTTACCAGAAGAACTGCTGGATGATGAAGAGTATGAGGAGATTGTGGAAGATGTAAGAGATGAATGCAGCAAGTACGGCATTGTTAAATCCATTGAAATTCCTCGGCCTGTTGATGGTGTTGAAGTACCAGGATGTGGCAAGGTATGTTTTACGTGTAAAGTATTTTCTCCCCTTCTAAGAGGCATGTTTATAAAAGGTAAAATTGCTTGTTTGCCAGACAGTGATTTCTGCAAAAAAATAGCCTATTTTAGATTCCTAGATGTGTAATATTGTACATCAGCCTAAAGGATTGCATCATCACCATTTTACCATTGTGAAATAACCATTACATTATAACTAAATGGCCAAGGTTAATGTCAGCAATGTATGGACAACCGTGCCATGTTTGCCTGCCAAGGATTGCAATTTTAAAATGTGGTATACAGTATGGCCACAATGTACGTCAGTGGACAGTACACTGCTTTTTCTGGCAAGAAGTAACAGCTACAAGTGGCAATTGGTTGCCAGTACATGTATGTGATGTGGTAGAAAACCTACACTAACATGGTGAGAACATAACTCCATGCAGATAGTGTATTGGCCGAGCCCTGCAAGACGAGAGTGCTGGTCACTACGTCACCATGCCTAAATACAAAATGGTTTTTGTACTACATCAGTTTAACCTTCCTGGCGGGGAAGGCCCTGCTGGGCCGATTTGCATACGTTGCATGGCCAGGCAACCCCATACGTTGCCTGGCCAATTAGTGCCAGGCAGCGCTGAGGGATGGATCGGGACTCCCTTTGACGTCATAACATGTTTGACGCCCCGCCCGTCGCCATGGCGACGTGGGAAACCCTAATGGAAATCCCGTTCAGAATGGGATTTCCGGACGGGCTTGATCGCCGGAGGTGATCGAAGAGGGTGGGGGGATGCCGCTGCACAGCGGCTGTCATGTAGCTAGCGCTAGGCTAGCTACATGATTTAAAAAAAACAAAATTTAAAAAAATAGTGCTGCGCTGCCCCCTGGCAGTTTTAATTGACCACCAGGAGGGTTACAGAGCACTTTAACATGCACATCTGATGGCAGTATGTTCACTACCTTTCAGCCCCAACTAGCAGGTGTGATGGGGTAGCACCTGTCCCCATCCATGCCTATGTACATTATAGCAGGTGGCGGCTGCCTACTAGCCTGCCTACTACTACTGAGTTGTAACTGCAGCTCATGTCAATTGTTGACATATGGTTTACAAATTCTGCCATTTGGTTGCATTACAGAGCAACTGGAAGGCACTTGCTGCTGGCAGCTTGGCAGATGATTGTGTCAACAGTGTAACATTCAGCCACCCACGTGAAAGGGCCCTAAAGCCTGTGTAGTGGTAAGATAAGCACAATGCTTTGTCAGTGTTGTGCTATCACAAGCCTCTACTGTACATAGTACTTTAGGGTATAGGATTTCCTTGTGTGATGGCAACTTAATTGCTTCCGCTGGTACTTTTGTTGCCGGTGATTATTATTGCATGATTGAAGGACCACCCCCCTATTTTTGTGCTCGAGGTTAAAAAGGCCAGTTTCAAAATACAGCTCTGTCAGCTGCATCTTAAAGCATTCAGCACACTGTTTATTTTAGAGCTCTGCAAAATGTAAAACAAGGAGTTCACTGTTTACGGTGTGAAGTGTGTGTGTTTAGCAGTGAAGCTGCACTGGGAATAGGAGAGACAGTAATATTTATTCTTTGCATTGCTATGTAAGTAAATACTGGTATGTAAATTTGTCTTCCATCAGTGAGTTGCTTCTGATGTTATCCCAGTAAGTGTTTTGCGTCTCTGCACACCTTATTCATTGCCTTGAAGCTAAACTAGATGATGCCTCAAATGACTAATTTACGTTTTCTGCGAAAACAAAATTAAGTCCTAACACAGATTTACCTGTATGAGGTAATGCTGTGTGGCAGTATGGCAATAGTATCTGGTTTGGACTAGTTGTAAAGGTTGGCTTGTAACCTATGAACTGCAGAGCGGGTTAAGTACCCTGATGGGCAGTTGGTGTTGCAATTGTACACAAGATGTATCAACTTGGGCAAAAGCAACACTACAGTAATTTTAGCTGTGAATTTTTAAATGAAAGCCTGTCTCCAGGCAAATTGTCTATCAATCAATTTTTTATTGAAATAAGAAAAGACAAATACAGTAGCAAATTATATAAAACATAGGTACTATTAGAATAGCAAGCAGGATGAATACAGTTATCTTCACAATGAACGCAAGTTATACAGGGGAAAGGTTCTCAAGCCATAGTGACATAGTTCACCCTGTAGATCCAATAGGCTCGCTAATCCATGTATAATGACGAACATAAAATAAGATGTATAATATGGCAGGACTTCCATATTAGGAAAAAACATACAAAAACAAACAACACAGACTTATAACCGACCAAATAGTTAAGTCACTAACACAAACCAACAGATATTAAAATATAGTGAACACATCCCAAACCATCCAAGCTAATCAAAAGGTATTCCATAAACAACAAAAAAATTATGGGGGCTTACGATTACGTGATTGGAGCCACAATGTCATATCCCAGTCCTCCCATGGACCCCACAGCTCGCCATGTGCCTCGATATTATCATGGCTTCTGGCCGTTAGATCTTCCAATCTCCTAACATCATTAATCTTATCTATTAATATTGTTTTACTAGGAATCGTTGTGGATTTCCAAAATTGGGCAATTAACCTCTTTGCTGCAGATAATATATGTAACGTAAGCTTCCACCGTTTACGAGGGAGATTCTTAACAGGAAGGCCTAGAAGTGCGTTAAGCGGATGCAGGTCTATATGGGATTCAAAAACTTCTGAAATGAGTAATGAAACAGTCTCCCAAAAAGGTTTAATTAGAGGACAGTCCCAGAAGATATGCATCAGCGAACCCACCTTGTCCTTACACCTCCAACAAGTTGGTGAGGTATTTGGGAACCAACGGTGTAATTTGTCTGGAGTCCTGTACCAGAGCAAAAGAATTTTATAATGGTTTTCTTTGTGGATTGAGCATTGCGTGGATTTAGCGATAGACTGCCAGATCTTGGACCACATTGGAGCTGTAATATCCATAGAGAGGGCCCGGGACCAATATTCCATGTACCTGTGGGAAGGTAAAGTGTCTGCTGGAAAAGCACAGAGAATTTTATAAATAGAGGAAATTAAGTGTGTCTGCGTCGGGCCATTATTGCATAGACTTTCAAACGGGGTAGGTGAGGAGGTAAAGTCTGAATTTCCTAAGGATTTAGCATAATGTTTGATTTGATGAAAATTGAAGCGTAGGGCAGGAGTTAAATTGACCCGTTGGGAGAGCTGGTCTGCAGAAACAAATGTTTTTGAAATGGGATCTAGAAGATGCCTAAGTTGAAAGATATTGCCATCTGACCAACCCTTAACTACTAAAGATGATGAGCTATTAGGGATCAATGGATTAAAAATTACATTAACTAAGGACGAGGGGTTAGTAGTAAGGGGAAACTTTGATGAGCAGTAATGCCAAATATTCTTGGTAAAATGCATGGTACGGAGGAGAGGGTTGACCGTGTCAGGGAGTCTTGATGACCAAAGGAGGGAACACGGATGAACAGGGGCTAACCAAAGTTTTTCAATTTGCATCCATTTAGAAAATGCGTGCAATTGGGTCCAAGAAATCACATGTCTCAAGTGGGCAGCTAAATAGTATTTTGTGATATCAGGAACGCCCAGACCTCCGTGTTCTCTCCTGGTCAGCATAACCGAGCGTGGGATCCTAGAGGATTTGTTTAACCAAATATAATGGAGGATATCTTTTTGCAGGGCCGTTAAGGTCGTAAAAGGCACTTTTACCGGTAGAGTTTCGAAAAGATATAGTAGTTTCGGTAGTATAGACATGGATATGCTACAAATTCTACCGAGTAGGGATAATTTGAGGGGGGACCAGGTTTTCAATAAGCGCCTCACTTCTGCTAACAACGGGATATAATTAACCGAATAGAGGCTGTCGTAGGTAGAGGTGAGATGTATACCCAAATATTTAATTGAAGATGGGCACCAGCGATATGGAAAGGAAGCTTTTATAATGGAGGCCATTTCTAGAGAAATATTAATCGGGAGTGCCTCTGTCTTAGAGGAATTAACTTTGTATCCAGAGAGGGCACCAAATTCGACTAGAATCCTATGGAGACAGGGAAGAGTAGTCAGGGGGTTAGTCAGAGTAAGTAAGATGTCGTCTGCAAATAACGATAATTTAAATTGTTTAGAACCCACACAAATTCCCATGACGTCTGGAGATTCCCGAATAGCTGAGGCCAGTGGCTCAATGCATAGGACAAATAGAAGGGGCGATAAAGGACAGCCCTGTCTAGTCCCGTTTTTTATTTGAAAGGGATCAGAGGCGACCGAGGGCAGTTTGATTTGGGCCGTAGGGGCTGAGTATAAAAGGGAGAGAGCTGTTGCAAAAGAACCCGAAAAACCCAAATGCTTCAGAAGGGAGAACATGTAAGGCCAACTCAGCCTGTCAAAGGCCTTTTCTGCATCTAAACTAAGCAGCAAGGCTGGTGTCTTAGTATGGTTCACAGAATCAATGAGAGAAATTGTTCGCCTAGTATTATCCCCCGCTTGTCGAAAGTATGTAAAACCTACTTGATCTTTATCGATCAAATCTGGAAGGATACTAGCGAGCCTAGTCGCCAGAATTTTGGTAAACACCTTGTAATCGGTATTAAGGAGAGCTATGGGACGATAACTACCGCAAGCCGTCTCGTCTTTACCTGATTTCAGAATAACACTGATGAAGGAGTGACCAAAATACTGCGGACAATCTAAACCGTTCATCAGGTTGTTAAAAAGTCTGACCATATACGGGGCCAGGATGTCTTGGAAGGTCTTATAGTAAACATTGGGAAGCCCGTCTGGGCCTGGTGCCTTATGTAGAGGTATTGCTTTAATGGCCTCTAACAACTCCGCCAAGGTTATAGGAGCGTTCAGAAGATCTTGATCTCCCTTCTGAAGCTTAGGCAGTCTGCAACGAGATAGAAACTGATCCAGTTTATTGGCATCAAATGCAGGATGTCTACCCCTGTCTAGACAGGAGTAAAGATCCTTATAAAATTTACTAAACTCGTCAGCAATATGCTGGGGATCATAGAGAGTTTTACCACCAGGTGTTACAATTTTATCCGGTATAGGTGCAGAAGTATGCCCTCTCAGCATTTTGGCCATAGGAGTAAGAGGTTTATTTGCTTTTTCATAATAATATTGTCTGGACCATAATAGGGATTTATTTGCCTGAGCTAGCTGTATGTCTTTCAATTCATTTCTCATTTCCAATAGCCGCTTCAGCAAGTGTAACGAAGGGGTTTGGGCATATTCCAATTCCACTCTGCGTATACCCGAGGTCAGTGCCGCGCTCCGCAAAAGCCTTTGTTTTTTCTTATTAGATCCCAGAGCGATGCACTGACCTCTAATGTAAGCCTTATGAGCCTCCCACAGGATGGATAGCTTATCCACCGAACCCTCGTTTAACTCAAAGAATTCCCGCAGTGAGGATTGCAGCTCCAATTTAGTGTCTTCATTGAGCAGAAGAGATTCATTAAGTCGCCAATGAAATGTTTTCTTCTTGAGTAAAGAAGTGGTAATTTGAAGCGAAATAGGGGCATGATCGGACCACGTAATGTCATGGATTTCTGCCGTAATCATACATCTAAGAATAGGAGCAGAGACCAAAAAATGGTCTATTCTAGTATGGGTTTGATGTACCGGCGAGTAGAAAGTGAATCTCTTTTGGTTTGACAGTGCAATCCTGACTGCGTCTAGGAGATGGTATGACCTAATCAGTTTGCGGAACGACTTGGCTAGATTAATAGTGGCTGCTGAAGGTGCTAATTTATTGGGTGATAGCCAATCAAGGCCTGGGGAATGAATAACATTAAAGTCTCCACCAACAATGACAGCAGCACAGTCCATGTCCTGCCAGAAAGCTAGTACCTTTGAAATAAAGGCCACCTGTCGCTCATTAGGAGCATAGAGATTAATAAGCACAAAGGTTAAGTCTCCCATTTTACATTTTAAGATAATATAGCGACCTTTAGGATCTAATTTAGTGGATAACACTTCAATATTCATGTCCCGTTTAAACAATATGGCTACTCCTCCCTTACCTGTGGGGCAGCTCGCTGTATAGTGGACAGGGAAATGTTTACTGGCAAAGGTGAAGGAGCCACCTCGCTTAAAGTGAGTCTCCTGAACAAGGATTATATCTGCCTCTGACTCACGGAATTGCTTAAGAGCTAAAACCCGCTTCTTGTTAGAGTTCAGCCCTTTCACATTATATGATACAAGTTTCACCATGGTGTATGTAATAGGTGATCACATTCAGAAATGTCAGCAGAAAAACCAGGTGTGCATGAATAGCATTGGCGGAATGAGATGGTACAACATAGCATTAGAATTTTAAACGTTTGGTCAGTCAAAGAAACATAAAAATAAGAACAGTAATTACTCAACAGATAGATCAAGAACATAGAAATTTGGATAGGAAAATAAGAACTTTGCATGACCTGAGATAGCCATGACAGTATGAAAAACAAAAAAAACCACTCTGATTGTAGTCTAAACCAGGGCAAGGGGTGGCGAAGCCAACAACCCATAGGTGGAGGTGTGACTGGCAATGGGTGGAGGTGCCCAACTCCCGCCCATGGCAAACAGTGCGTAGGACGGGCTCCAGTAATCACAAAAACTGCGTAGATGAAAACATTACTTCAAGTGTCCATAGCAAGATGGCGAGGAGAGGAGTGCCTGGACACTCTAGCCATTTTGGGGGGAAGAGCCGACCAGTCTTTCTGAGGAGATCTGGCATGTTTCTGAGACATCGGCGATTTGTAATCCTTCGGGAGGGAGGGGAGACCCAACTTATCCAAGAACTTGTCAGCTTCTGAAATGTCTCTCATAAAATGCTGCACACCATCTTTGCGAACCTGCAATTTGAACGGGAAGCCCCATCGATATGGAATTTTATGTGCTTGCAGAATAGACGTCACCGGCTGTAGAGAACGACGCTTCTCAAGGGTGGAGACAGCTATGTCATTGAATACCTGAATTTGGGCCCCTTTAAAGTCCAGATGTGGAAAATTCCTTGCCGCCTTCGCCAGTGATTCCTTGCTGTCATAGTAGTGAAAACGTACCACAACATCTCTAGGTTTAACTCCTTGCTGAGGCTTAGGTGCAAGAGATCTATGGGCTCTGTCCAACCTCCAATCTGCATCTGGGATAGATGGCACCAATTGCTTAAAAAATTCCAGAAGATACTTAGGGAGATCTGCATCCAAAATAGTTTCAGGGATACCTTTAAATCGCAGGTTTTGACGTCTGTCCCTATTCTCTTGATCCTCCTGCTGCATTTTCAGTAGCGCAACATCGGTTTTCAAAACTGCATTTTCTTCCTCCAAAGCATTAGCATAGTCCACTAACTGATCCATTTTAGTCTCTAGGTGACTGGTACGGTCACCGAGAGACGTTATTTCACCTCTCAATTCAGAAGATAACTTAGATAGTTCCGCAGTCAGAGAGAGCGTAAATTTACTAAACAGCACATTCAGCCTATCATCCAAGGCTTCCAAAGTAAGTAAGTTTTGTGGGGCCGAACTCTCTGGGGTGACTTCCGACATGATATTGGAGTGATGAGTGGGTATGTCCCTTTAAGGGTGCAGCTTGTAGATAGCAGGTGATAGCAGAAGGAGAAGTGGAGGAAAAAAAAAAAAGTGTATATTTATATGTATGGAGGCAGGCAGGAGGAAGGACAGGAGCCTCTGAGATGATAGAATGGGGGATAGTGTTCCAGACCCTCACACCACAGTCACTTACCCCCACCAAAGATGTAGATGGAGCCTAAAGAAAAGACTCCTGCAGAGGCTAGCAGCGTCAGGAGAGGGTCAGGGTGGGTGCCAGCAGTCCAAGATCTCCCCACAGAAGCTCCAGCAGCAAAAAAAAAAATTGCGGCCTAGTCGCCCCAATGAAGCCGGGGGCTAAATTTGAAGCTGCTGCCGCAATCGGGAGGCCTCTGGCGCGGTAGTCCGCGGAGGTCAGCGGATCTCCTCCAAACTGGATGGGCTGGATGCTAGAGGTACTGGGAGCCGGGAGAGGGGCCTCTTCAGGTAGTCAGGCGGCCAGAAGCGGAGATAGAGGCCCTAAAAGCCACGGGTGAGACACGAGCTAAGGAGCTAGGCTGCCATCCACCACGGTGCCAGGCCACGCCCCCTCCAGGCAAATTGTAAAACTCTTCTGCAGGGATTCCTTTAAATCTCTCATTGGTCAACTGTTGTCCTCCTTTTATCTTCAAGTCTCTTGTCCCCTAGTGCTTACGTTCTCAACACATGGTATGCGTACCCCAAGGGTACTTGGGTTGGATGCATGGGGTACTTTAACTTGTTATAGTTTATTACAGTGAGTTTGAAGATTTAAAGAGTATAAATGTAATCAATTGAAAGCATAGAAGAATGTTTGCAACACATTTATCCACCATTTTTTATGGAGCACGCCTAACAAATACATTTATATTCAGGGGAGTACCTGATATTAAGTTATTCACAATAGTGGGTAGTTTGTAAACACCAGCTTTCATATTGCCGTATCTGCTGCAATAATTTTAAAGGGCTCTTAAACTGAGTGATATGGAAGCTGACCTATTTATTATTTCCTTTAACCATTTACCGCCATCCTAACGTATTAAAACGTCATGCTTACCGCTATTAACAGCAACATGACGTTTTAATACGTCGCGCATTCCCGCCGCTGCTACCGCCGTGTGTCCGCCGCTACCGCCGCCATTACCGTCGGGATCCCGTGCTGGGCGATTGGGGAAGAGGACTGAACAGTCCTCTACCCAATCGCAGTGCCTGGAGTGAATGGACGTGACCGCGAACAGCGGCTACGTCCATTCACATAAACAGGAAATGTAACAGTTTAATAAAGTGTGTAAAAAAAAAAAAAAAAAGTGAACACGTCCTATGAGTGTTCACCAGCGCCATCTTGTGGCCAAAAAGTATATTACACTTACAAAATACATACATTTTCAAGTATATACACATCATTAATAAAATTACACTTCCAACCCTCCCCCCCAAAAAAAACACTTGTAAAAAAAAAAAATCAGCTTAAAAAAAATAAATAAATAGTTACCTTAGGGACTCAGCTTTTTTTATTCTATATTTTATGGGGGAAAATTAATTTTAATTTATTACATAGGGGCTTGTAATTATGGCCAGAACAAACAGAAAAATAACCACTTATATTTCAAAATAATATACTGTCGCCATACATTGTGGTAGGGACATAATCTAAACGGTTTAATTATCGGGACCACTGGGCAAATAAAACGTGTTTGTTTTATCCACAGGAGAATGTTTAATTTTAAAACTATAAAGGCTGAACACTGAGAAATGATTTTTTTTCTTTTTTTTTCTGTTTTTCTCATTAAAATGCATTTAGAATAAAAAAATTCTTAGCAAAATGTACTATCCACAGAAAGCCTAATTGGTGGCGAAAAAAACGAGGTATAGATCATTTTCTTGTGATAAGTAGTAATAAAGTTATTAGGGAATAAAAGGGAGGAGCGCTGACAACTGAAAATTGCTCTGGTCCGTTAGGATAAAAACCCTTGGGGGTGAACTGGTTAAAGAGAGTCTGAAGCGAGAATAAATCTCGCTTCAGACCTCATAGATAGCAGGGGCATGTGTGCCCCTGCTAAAACGCCGCTATCCCGCGGCTTAACGGGGGTCCCTTCACCCTCAAATCCCCTCCGTACAGCCAGGGAGCGATTCTGCATTGGGGCAGGGCTAACCGCCGCAGCTCTGCCCCACGCGCGTCTGTCAGCGCGTATCTCCGCCTCTCCCCCACCCCTCTCAGTCTTCCTTCACTGAGAGGGGCGGGGGAGAGGCGGCGATGCGCCGCTGATAGACTTGCTGAGAGGCAGGGCTGCAGCCGTTAGCCCTGCCTCCAGGAACAGAAAAGTTTTGTGGGGGTGGATTTGGGGGTGAAGGCACCCCCGTTTAGCCGCGGGATAGCACACATGCCCCTGCTAACTATGAGCTCTGAAGCGAGATTTATTCTCGCTTCAGAGTCTCTTTAAACAATACCAGTTTCATGGCTGTTCTGCTTCTCTTCTCTAAAACTTTTTGCCATTGACCCTGAACAAGTATACAGATGAGATGTTTGAAGTCTGACTGTATTTGCTGCCTGCTTGTTTCATGTGGGCGATTCCTACTCATGCATGAAAGATCAGCAGGATGCCAGTCAACTAGTATTTATATAGGGCAGCTTCCATAGCTCTCTCACTTCAGGGGTCCTTTTAGAAACACTACCTACCTACCCTAGAGCAACTGTAAATGCTTGGTATGTGACAGATATTGCCAATGCACTTGAGTGGCCATATGTTATGGTCCAAGTAAAAGTAAAATGGTCACAACTGTTCAGAGTTGCGCCCTTCCCATAGTTCGTTTTTACTGGATGAGTTGCAGCGCATAGGCCATCTTGGATTTACAGTGCTGCTGGATAGAAAGAGACCTGTATTTTAAAGACAACCCGAGGTGGGTTTGAAGAATATTATCTGCATACAGAGGCTGGATCTGCCTATACAGCCCAGCCTCTGTTGCTATCCCAAACCCCCCTAAGGTCCCCCTGCACTCTGCAATCCCTCATAAATCACAGCCATGCTGCTGACAAACAGCTTGTCAGAGCTGGCTGTGTTTATCTCTATAGTGTCAGTCTGCTGCTCTCCCCGCCTCCTGCAGAACTCCAGTCCCCGCCTGCATCCCTTCCCTCCCTGCTGATTGGAGGGAAGGGACGGGGGCAGGGACCGGAGCTATGCAGGAGGCGGGGGAGCAGCTGAGACTGACACTAAAGATGTAAACACAGCCTCACAGCATGGCTGTGATTTATGAGGGATTGCAGAGTGCAGGGGGACCTTAGTGGGGGTTGGGATAGCAACAGAGGCTGGGCTGTATAGGCAGATCCAGCCTCTGTATGCAGATAACATTCTTTAAACACACCTCGGGTTCTCTTTAAAGACGACTGGAGACCATAGAAAGCCATACAGGAATGATGAGAATCTGTATCAGGTTTTCTACTCCCTACAGGTGACATTTGCCATGTGACAGAGTTCTATTCTAAGTAAATTTAAAGAAACAAGGTATCAGAAGGAAATGCTGTGCAAGTTTGAGTATTCAATTTGCTGTGGCACACCGTGTAGGACACATTTGGATCTATAACTTCATGCATACTTTAGAATTGTGTGAGACAATCCTTTGTGGTGATCTCAGGCAAAAATCTAAAGAAAGTAAATGTCATGACCTCGTTGGTATTGTTGCTATTGAGCGACTCTTGTATTTCTGTTACCCACAACGCTTGATCTCTATAGAACAGAATGCTGGCAAAGAGCCGAGTAGTAAGTCTCAGGGGACAGTTATTAGATGTGTGTACAAAGCTTAAGTGTGCCTCTAAGATTTTAACATGCCTTTTATTTTCTCCCCTTACAGATCTTTGTGGAATTCACTTCAGTTTTTGATTGTCAGAAAGCCATGCAGGGACTGACAGGACGCAAATTTGCAAACAGAGTGGTGGTTACAAAATACTGTGATCCAGATGGCTACCACCGCCGTGACTTCTGGTAGATGTAGTTACGTAAATGATGCAGTGTGGAAAGAAAATGAGTGACAGGAAAGTGGAAGGACTTCCCTGCTCCCCCCCACCGCCCCATTCCCCTTCCACCAACCCCCCCTCCTTCCAGGAGGCTTATACTGATCAAATGTTTATATTTTATGGCCAATTTTTCTCCCCCCAAAACATAACCACCTATTTTCTCTTTTAAGGTAATACATATTAAACCTATATTCCTTGTCAGCTCCCCCAATTCAAAACAAGCCCTGGAAGTGTCCTCCGCGGCCCTATGGACCATGAGAAATGTCAGTGGTTATACTGTAGTAATATGTTGTCTCTCTAATTTCTTTCTGTGGCAGTTTCATATTTGACAAAAATGCTAATTAAAAAAACTTTTTGTTGTATTTTATTTTTCATGGTGTGTGTATTTTCTTTGTGTAGAATTGTTCTTGCAGAATGTCCTAACGCCTTGCTAAACAGTCTTGTATGCCCTGTATCTACTTTAATGGCATTGCTTATATTTTCAAATCTGGCATGACTAGCTGATTTTTGATCTGCATGTGGTTATTAGACATTTCAAGACCTGAAACTGGTTACAACTGTAGCACTGGTTGGTAGAGGTAATCCTGCACATGAAACATCAGACTAGCAAGCACCTACAGCAAGCCTGCCATCTACAGCCTAGCTTATTGGCTATGGTTTACAAAAAAAACAAATTTGGCCTGTTTTGTGCCAATGCAGTGGTGCTTGGACTTTTTTTTAACTCCTTCTGGGCAGGTTGCCATGGTTATTTGATTCTACTCCATTGCTTGTCTGAAATGAATTTGTCAAAATTAATTGGGTTTATCATACTTAATGTCATGCTGTATGTCGTTACCCATTCCAACCAACCAAACTAACAGGTCTATGTTGGTAATTTTTCACTCTTCTTGATTTAAAAAAAAAAAAAAAAAATCAGATGGGATTTTTCAACTTTCAAATGTTACCTTGGTTGTATTTCAGAGAGCCATATGTATAGCCCATCTTTTCTTCCTGTGAAGTGAGCATTGTTTAGTAAATGATGCATGCAAAGCAGTAAGGGAGCGCACAGATTTAAAGTAAATCTGAAGGCAATTTAAAAAAAAAGGTTGAGGGAAAGTCCTAATTAGTCTTCCTGATCCTCACAGTGCCTAGTACTTGATCCCTGGTTCAAATCCCCCGCAGCAGGAGGCTTTAATAAGTCTTCGGGAGCTTGAGTGTTCCCAAAGACTGTCGGCTCGGTACTGCATGAGATGGCGTGCATGCGCAGTACGGAGTGGCCCGTCTTCGGCTCAGGCTTCCAAAGCCTTTGGCAGAGAGCAGTCTCCGACCAGTGGTTCAAGGACTACTAACTGGGAGCCAGGGCAGGAACGACTGCCGGGAGAGGAACGGGAAGACTCTATAAAACCCAGAGCCTTCCCTCTACTTAGGTGAGTTTTATACATAGCTGGGGCTTCCTCCAGCCCCATGAGCACGGATTGCTCCCACGCCTCAGTCTTCACTACCGGGACCCGTAACTTCCTCCAGTCACGGCATATACCTTTTCTTGTTTTTACAGTGCCCTGAACTCAGAGCTCCTCTCTGCTCTAAAAGATACTGTACTCAACAACATAATAACCTTTAAACAAAAACATTTGTTACAGCTCATGCAAATCCTAAACTCTGCACATTTTCTACTTTCTGATGTATGGAAGCAGACATATTGTTTAAAGCCAGTGCTTTCAAATGGGTGTATCTGCTTATCTGCCATAGGCAGTCATGTGACATGGGAGGATCAAATGACAACTTGATATTAGGCACAGATGTGGGGGAATTAGATGCATACAAGAAGAATCGGCGCCAGGAGACTTGGGTGCAGGATACAGCCGGTATATGGCTGATCCTGCTACCGCACAAGTCCCGGCCGTGTTAATTACTATTCCCCCTCCAGGCCGCCATGGATAGTGGGGAATGATGTAATTCGGCTTCCAGCAAGTGCTGGAAGCCGAATTAGTGTTTTAAATTTAACTTCAGCTTTGTCTTCTGACGGCGCCGGTTAGACTCTCTGTGCTGCTGTAGCCGTATTACTTATTACAGCCTATGGTGGTGCCGGCTGCGCCTAAGTCTCCTGTGCCTGCTTCTTAGTGTTAGAAAGAAAACAGAGAAATGCACCCTGTATGTATTCAGAGAGTTTAGGCTGTCTAATTCAATCCTGTGCAAGAGTTGGGGTGCACTTTAAAGGATAACTGTAAGGAAAGGGATATGAAGGCTGCCATATTTCCTTTTAAGCAATACCAGTTGCCTGGCTGTCCTGCTGATCCTGACTCTAATACTATTAGCCATAGCCCCTGAACAAGCATGCAGCAGGTCAGTTGTTTCTGACCTTGTCAGATCTGACTGGATTAGCTGCATGCATGTTCCTAGTCTTATTTAACCACTTAAGGACCACAGTGTTAAACCAGACCTAAAGACCAGGTCATTTTTCTGTTAATAGGCCACTGCAGCTTTTAAGGCCAAGCTGCAGGGCTGCACAACACAGCACACACGTGATTTTTTCTCCCCACCAACAGAACTCTCTGTTGGTGGGGTCTGATCCCCCCCCCCCCGTGTATATATATATATTTTTTTATATAAATATTTGTTTTTGTTACATTTACCTATTTACTATTGTTTTTGTTTTCCCTCCCTCCCTCCCTGCAGCCAGCCAACGAGCGTGATCCGCTGTCTAAGGCTTCAGCCTATGACAGCCGATCACCGTCAGGTCTCCCAGGGGGACAGCCGTGTCACACAGCTGTCCCCAGTACAGCACTGCTGCAGATCGCTGCGATATGCTAACTGAAAAAGACGGCGGTTTTGCCGTCTTAATTCTCCCGATCGGCGATTGCCGCTTAGAGACTGAAGTTGAGGTGGAGCTCCGCCCCTCAAGCAGGAGATGCGTGATCTCCTGCAGTAGCTGGCCCCAGGACTTGACGCCGATTGGTTTTTAGGTGGTCCTGGGGCTACTGCCGCGGTCATGCCCGTTGGCGTGGGGTGGTCTTTAGATAGTTAAACACTACTGCAGCTAAATAGACCATCAGGGCAGCTGGGCAACTGGTATTGTTTGACAGGAAATAAATATGGCATCCTCCATATTCTTCTCACTTCAGTTGCCCTTTAAGGGAACGTTGAAGCTACACTCTAGGCATCACATTGAAAACTACCCCAGATGTTGCTGCACTGTTAGAGAAATGTTATGGCAGTTTAACACAAGGCTATATTTATTTATTTTTTTACAGAAGAGAATTGGCACTTTCTGTCCTGCTTATTGGCAGATACTGTATTAGGGGGTGTCACTTGCAGCCTGCTCTTCTGCTGTGAAGTAATCATTGGCAGTAATGGGTGAAGAAACCTCCTCCTCCCAGCCACTTAAACCTAAAACTTAAAGTGTACCTAAGGTGACATGAGAAAGATACGTGTACAGTGTTCTCCCCAGGTTCTTTTAGCCAGGCGCTCAACCCGGCAAGTTTTGGTGAGCACCTGGCTCTCATCGCCTCAACTCCACCTCTGCTGTAAGCAGAAATGTGCAGGGAAGTACTGGCTCTACATTCTTTCATCTCGCCCCACCTGCCTACGTTTTCATGCCACCCGGCTGGAAAAAAATCCGGAGACCGCTCCGTGTAACTATATAGTCCAAAACCTTATTAACCAGGCTTTTACTTGTTTTATTTTGCTGCTTATGTGGAACTATTGACCTTTTTCTAATTCTGGGACACTTATTAGGCTTCCATAATTAGACAGTAAAACATTCAACATAGTTTGTAAATGTTTACATATACAAAAAAAAAGGATAAATATAAGGGTTTAGCCACTCTTTTTCATCTTGGGTTCACTTAACAGCATTAAAATAGTATAAAAACAGCACTGAAGTGTGTGGGACAAAGCTTCTGGAACAGCTAATATACCTAGATGCCCTTGTGAAAGAAATGGGTTGCATCATGTAAACAAAGACGTGTGCAGAAATGGCAGTAGCCGAGTACCAGTGTAATGTGCAGAGAAGCTCACATCCCGGCACTCTTTACAGTGTAAATGTATTCATCCACAATATAGCTACACACAAATACACATGTATGGCAGCATATCTACGGTATCATTTAATTTATGTTAACACCTTTTCCTTCTTACAGTCTAATTATTGACTGCCTTGATGCCCACAGCTTCAGTCACTGTTAAAACTCTTGAAGATTAGGTAAACAAGCATGGTGCTGTACTGACTGTAATGGTGAATACTCACCTGAAGACGCAGGAAGATGGACCACAGTGATGTCACCAGACAAGCATTCCCCGATCCATCTTCCTGCCCGTGGAAACACTCAAAAGGGCATGATCCAGAGTTTAACCGATCGTGGCACTTTGTGTAGGAGTTTTAAGATCTTAAAGATCTGATCCGCCATGACTGTTATCCACACGTTTCAAGGTGGCATTTTCCTAATCGTGCACTCATACCCTTGTTGCAGAATCGATGTCTCGTGGCTCGAAGTAACTTGCACAGAATTGTGATGGGGGTACGAGTCTTAAAGAGAAACTCTGACCAAGAATTGAACTTTATCCCAATCAGTAGCTGATACCGCCTTTTACATGAGATTTATTCCTTTTCACAAACAGACCATCAGGGGCTGTTGCATGACTGATATTGTGGTTAAACCCCTCCCACAAGAAACTCTTGAGTACATACTTCTGGCAGTTTCCTGTCTGGGAAGCTTGCTGCATTGTGGGAAATAGCTGTTTACAACTGCCAAAAACCATGCAGCAGCTACATCACCTGCCAGCAGTAAAAATGTCACCATGTAATGTCAGAGTGTAATTCAGGGGTTTTATAGATTTTACAATGGGCAAGCACTAACTAAATCATTTATACATACAGTGGAGGAAATAATTATTTGACCCCTCACTGATTTTGTAAGGTTGTCCAATGACAAAGAAATGAAAAGTCTCAGAACAGTATCATTTCAATGGTAGGTTTATTTTAACAGTGGCAGATAGCACATCAAAAGGAAAATCGAAAAAATAACCTTAAATAAAAGATAGCAACTGATTTGAATTTCATTGAGTGGAATAAGTTTTTGAACCCTCTAACAATAAAAGACTTAATACTTAGTGGAAAAACCCTTGTTTGCAAGCACAGAGGTCAAACGTTTCTTGTAATTGATGACCAAGTTTGCACACATTTTAGGAGGAATGTTGGTCCACTCCTCTTTGCAGATCATCTCTAAATCCCTAAGGTTTCAAGGCTGTCTCTGTGCAACTCTGAGCTTGAGCTCCCTCCATAGGTTTTCTATTGGATTAAGGTCCGGAGACTGACTAGGCCACTCCATGACCTTAATGTGCTTCTTCTTGAGCCACTCCTTTGTTGCCTTTGCTGTATGTTTTGGGTCATTGTCGTGCTGGAACACCCATCCACGACCCATTTTCAGTTTCCTGGCAGAGGGAAGGAGGTTGTCGTTCAGAATTTCACGATACATGGCTCCGTCCATTTTCCCGTTAATGCGATCAAGTTGTCCTGTGCCCTTAGCAGAAAAACACCCCCAAAGCAAAATGTTTCCACCCCCATGCTTGACGGTGGGGACGGTGTTTTGGGGGTCATAGGCAGCATTTTTCTTCCTCCAAACACAGTGAGTTGAGTTAATGCCAAAGAGCTCTATTTTGGTCTCATCAGACCACAGCACCTTCTCCCAGTCACTCACAGAATCATTCAGGTGTTCATTGGCAAACTTCAGACGGGCCTGCACATGTGCCTTCTTGAGCAGGGGGACCTTGCGAGCCCTGCAGGATTTTAATCCATTGCGGTGTAATGTGTTTCCAATGGTTTTCTTGGTGACTGTGGTCCCTGCTAATTTGAGGTCATTCACTAACTCCTCCCGTGTAGTTCTAGGATTCTTTTTCACCTTTCTCAGAACCATTGACACCCCACGAGGTGAGATCTTGCGTGGAGCCCCAGAGCGAGGTCGATTGATGGTCATTTTGTGCTCCTTCCATTTTCGAACAATCGCACCAACAGTTGTCACCTTCTCTCCCAGCTTCTTGCTAATGGTTTTGTAGCCCATTCCAGCCTTGTGCAGGTCTACAATTTTGTCTCTGACATCCTTGGACAGCTCTTTGGTCTTTCCCATGTTGGAGAGTTTGGAGTCTGCTTGATTGATTCTGTGGACAGGTGTCTTTTATACAGGTGACTAGTTAAGACAGGTGTCCTTAATGAGGGTGACTAATTGAGTAGAAGTGTCTAACCACTCTGTGGGAGCCAGAACTCTTAAAGAGAATCTGTATTGTTAAAATCGCACAAAAGTAAACATACCAGTGCGTTAGAGGACATCTCCTATTACCCTCTGACACAATTTCGCTGCTCCTCGACGCATTCAAAGTGGTTAAAAACAGTTTTAAAAAGTTTGTTTGTAAACAAACAAAATGGCCACCAAAACAGGAAGTAGGTTGATGTACAGTATGTCCACACATAGAAAATACATCCATACACAAGCAGGCTGTATACAACCTTCCTTTTGAATCTCGAGATCATTTGTGTGTTTCTTTCCCCTGCAGCTCTCATCCACTGAAGTTTCAGGCTGCTCTTTTCTTCCTGCAAACAGCTTTGCCCTTGTCTGTAACTCCTCAGTATGTGAAAGCCCAGCCAGCTCAGAGGACGATTTATCCAGCTTGTAAAAGATAAGAGAGAAGCTGCTCTAATCCTAAATAACACACAGGCAGTGTGCATAGAGGGGCCTGGAAGGGGGAGTTCATGGCAGAACCACAACACTGAAGAACTTGGCAGCCTTCCAGACACAGGCCGACAAGTCTGACAGGGGAAAGATACATTGATTTATTACAGAGACAGTGATAGTATAACGTGCTGCAGTAAGCCAGAACACAATAGAATAGCTTTTTGAACTTGAAGGATGATAAAACACAGGATGCAATTTTTGTTACGGAGTCTCTTTAATGGTTGGTAGGGGTTCAAAAACTTATTTCACTCAATGAAATGCAAATCAGTTGCTATCTTTTATTTAAGGTTATTTTTTCGATTTTCCTTTTGATGTGCTATCTGCCACTGTTAAAATAAACCTACCATTGAAATGATACTGTTCTGAGACTTTTCATTTCTTTGTCATTGGACAAACTTACAAAATCAGTGAGGGGGTCAAATAATTATTTCCTCCACTGTAATGATTGTAAAAATGAAGCACTTTTTTATTACATTATTTTTCCCTGGAGTTCCTCTAAGTCTGGGTTGCACTAGGTCTGTTGCTGGATGTTTTCCTAGAGTGGAAGTTAGTGGACCAACTGATGTGAGGAACATATCCATCATGGACCCAGTAACAAATTGAGTTTCTGTGTTTCCACAACAATCCAAACATGACCTGCTAGATTTTCTTGGACAGCAGCTCAGTTGTCTCAAGATGTTCTACATAAGTTCCCAAGCTGGGTGTGGCAGGTACTGCCAGAGTTCATTGTATACCTGCTTTATGAATGCCCTGCTATTCCAATGTAGTGCAAACTGGCCCTGAAGTTTTCTGTTGCAGTTTATAAAGATTTAAGTTTATTGTTTTACGTTAAGTTTGTCAGTACTTTCTGCTCTGACGTGAAAGAGAGGCTGCCATATTTAAAGCAGCCTGTAACTGAAAATCCAGCAGCCTTCCTGTAAAAAAAAAAAAAAAAGTTGTAGTTACCCGTGCTGTGTTCTGCAACCCACCACTCCCCCTGGAAAAAAAATGCCAGTCTATTGAGATATTTGCACAATTTTGCAATTTGAAACAATTTGCATGCCACTGACGCCCCACTGATGCCACATTTTCACGCTGCATAAATTTGCATTTAACGTTTGCTCAATTTTGCAATTTGAATCTATTTGCATGCGCCTCCTCCCCCCGTCCATGTTTGATCCACCTTGAGCCTGCTAGTATTCTTTGCTACTGGCAGACATGTTAAAAAAAAAGAGCCAACTTCCACTATCTATAAACGCACCCACTTAAAGGAACTCCATTGAAAATAATGCAATAAAAAAAAGTGCTGCATTTTTACAATAATTATGTATGAATGATTTAGGCAGTTTGCCCATTGTAAAAGCTTAAGCTTTCCTCTCCCTGATTTACATTCTGCCATTTATCACATGGTGACATTTTTACTGCTGGGAGGTGTCACTGGAAGTAGCTGCTGCTTGCTTTTTTTTTGGCAGTTGGAAACGGCTATTTCCCACAATGCAACGAGGTTCACAGACAGAACACTGCCAGGACCATGTTTCACACAGTTTCCTGTGGGAGGGGTTTCACCACAATATCAGCCATACAGAGCCCCCTGATAATCTGTTTGTGAAAAGGAATAGATTTCTCATGTATACAGCTACTGATTGGGATGAAGTTTAATTCTTGGTTACGGTTTCTCTTTAAAGGGAACTGAGCACATTCTCTTTCAATGGAATCTCTCCTGGCATAGAAGCTGCCATGTTCCCCCCTCCCCTTCTCACATTCCTTATTTACAGAAGTCAGAGATGCTATCTTGACACATTGACACAAACTAGGTCTTTGAAGAAACAGTCCTAATTACTAACCCCCTTTGTTGTCTAATAGCATTGTTTACCTTTTGGTAATTAGCCCAATAAAACAATTAGGAACCTGAAAGCTCTGCGGCCGGGGACGGCCAGGCAGCCCTGCTGAAACAGGGTAATTAATCTACTTTGAATGTAAAATACAAGGTAAAATGAAAGTTTATTTTAATAATGAAACAGATTGTCGGCATGCATTTTTCATGTGCTATAGAAATGTCCTGAATGATAAAAAAGGTGCTCGGTTAACTTTAATGTCATGGCTGAACCTCGAGGTGTGCGATAATTGCATACTGACATCTGTCCTTTTAATCTAATACAGTCAGTATTAAAAAGACATTTTAATTGAGTTTTTTTTCTGTCAGATATTGATCCCAAAAGGTATGTATACGCGCCCAACAAAAGTTGTGGAAACTTCCACTGGCATGTTGTTGAAAAGACTTGTTTCTAAATGCAGGACTGTTTCTTGGGCAGGGTGACTGCCCTGGGTGTAGACTGGCAAATAAAAGAAGGGGGGTGCAGGCAGAGGGACATATCTGCTAGGGACCTGCTGATGTGTGGTGCAGCCAAATGGAAAATTACCAGCTCTATCACCTTCCTTGACTCCTAGGCTGCTTGCGTCAGACGTCCTCATCATGTCACCACCGCGTGATGACACCTGACGTCTTATAGTGGTACAGCTGGCTGTCAGTGCTTGGCGCCCATGGAGGAGGAGTCAGCTTGCCGGGGGCTTTATTTACCTGTGTGTTTTCCTGGTCTGCTTCCTCCTGGATGAGCAGCTGGTCACTAGTAAGTAAGCAGATCTACTTGTGACCTGTGGCAGTGTGACTGTCCCTAAAGAATAAGGGTTTGTGAGTCCACGGGGGTGGGGGCAAAGGGGGGTGCAATTTTTACACCCTAGCCCAGGGTGCAGTTTAGAAACTGCCCCATCTACATGCTGATATTGTAATTGACCAGCTCGCTTAAATACTGCACACGCAAGTAGAAATATGTCCACATTCAGGAGAACAATGTTTAAATACACGTGGCTGATTAAGATATCTGCTCAACAGTTGTCTAGATAGAAAATGCCCGATGTTTGTCAGTTGTCATTTGGCTTCATTTTTGCACACGATTGGAAACATGTTGGAAAAAATCTATCTTGCAGGTAAATCTAACAGAAAATGGTGTGCACCTAGCATAAAGGTGGCCATATATCAGACGACTTGGTGGCTGATTGACCATCCAATTTGATTATTATCGAATTAGATGAAATTGGTTCTGCCAAGTGCATGCCTGACTGACAAAGCGACCAATTTCTAAAAGGAAGTTGGTCGCATTTTCGAACACGCATGCTGCAAGATGTCGTGGCGAAGTTGGCTGGTCGGGTGTGCAGCAGTACGATGGCCGATTTCGGAACGAGTGACGAAACAACAGAACCCTCGCTGTTGCCGCCGCCGCAATGTATAAATGTGCCTGGTGTGTGTATTTATACTTTACCTGTCTGGTGTCAGCCTCCACGGAGTGACCGTCCATCTCGCTGGGTTCCGCATACACGCTAGCCGCGCATAGCATCTGACATCAGATGCTATGCACCACTAGCGTGTATGCGGCTGCCCGGCAAGCTGGACTGTCACTGCCCAAAGGCTGCTACAGGACAGGTAATGTATAAATGCACACATGGCAGGGCACATTTATACATTGGGGGGAGGCGGCAGGCTCAGACGATTCCCTGAACATTTCATGCTGGAATTCGCCTATGGGCAGCTTCAACCAAGAGTCAAATTTATCTCTAATCAGATTCAATTAATTGGCCATAATTGTCAGGTCTATGGCCACCTTAAGTAAGTAATTACTGTGGTTAGCTCACAGCAATCACAGTGCCATTGGCTTCTGACCATATCTACAGAAGTTCTGCTGTCCGCGTAACAGCAGAATGAGCGGGTACAGCGCTGGGAACACCAGGAGTGAGCAGCGCACGTGATGGATAACCGCTCCCAAGTGACCTAGATTTTCATTACCATGGTCTGGAAGTGGTTATTATTTGGTATTTATTTATAGAGCGCTGACATCTTCTGCAGCGCTGTACAGAGTATATATTCTTGTACCTTAACTGTCCCTCAGAGGAGCTCTTAACTGCTTGCCGACCATGTCACGCCGAAGGGGCAGCAGTTTGCAGGAGATCGCGCAAGCTGAGCGCGCATCTCCTGCTTGGTGAGCGGAGTGGAGCTCCGCCTTCAGTCTCCGAGCGCTCGGAAGACTGTTACACGGAGAAACCGCCGTGTACTTACATGTACAGCGCTGCAATCAGCAGCAGCGCTGTACTGGGGACAGCCATGTGACACGGCTGTCCCCCTGGGGGGACAAGAGGCAGAAGCCTATGACAGCCGATCACCGTGATTGGCCAGCTGGGGGTAGGGAGGGGTTGTAAAAAAAAAAAATAATAATAATACAAAAATAGTAATAAATATAAAAAAAAACAAATATTTATTTAAAAAAAAATAAACACAGACGGGGTGATCAGACCCCACCAACAGAGAGCTCTGTTGGTGGGGGGAAATCACTTGTGTGCTGTGTTGCTTGGCCTTAAAGCTGCAGTGGCCAATTAAGTAGAAAATAGCCTGGTCACTAGGGAGGTTTAACACCATGGTCCACTCAAGAGGTTAATCTAATCCCTCCAAAAGTCATATGTCTAGGAAACCCACATAGAGAAGGGGAGAACATACAAACTCCATGCAGATAGTGCCCTGGCTGGGATTCGAACCCACGGGGACCCAGCGCAGCAAGGGGAGTGTGCTAACCACTATGCCACCGTGTTTTATGAATTGTTTGATGTGTAATTACTATAGATTCATATCATTATGGCTTGATTGCAAATTCTGGAAGAGCCAGTCAGAATTGACAGGATTTGCAACATGTGGAACAAAATCAAGCTGCGGAACTGGATTTTTTTTTAATTCGGTACGATCTACTGTATTTAACCACTTTCCCCTCCACTACATCTACGTCAGCTGTGGCATCCTCCAAGCCACAGCGACGTAGATATACTGACCTGGCTGCAGCCCTGCTGTGCACGGTCGGGTGCTCTTTAGTGTGCACCCTCCGGCACTGTCAGCTGCAATACTAATTGGTGGAAGGGAACATGTTCCCTTTTGGCCAATTAGTCCACCCCCCTCCCATGAACGATCGCTGCAGTAGTGAACTGCAGCGATCCTTCATCTGTCCCCCTCGGCGCACATGTAGTTAATAAAAAGGCACAAGCAAGCAGCCACACTCACCTACCTCGTTCCTGCGACCGTCCTGAAGGCTGATTCTCCGATCCCCGCTCTGCAGTCAGCCGCATATTGCCGGAAACCCGGGTCCCGGCTTGATGACGTCATCAAGCCAGGACCCGGGTTACCGGCAATATGCGGCTGACTGCAGAGCGGGGATCGGAGGATCAGCCTTCAGGACAGTCGCAGGAACGAGATAGGTGAGTGTGGCTGCTTGCTTGTGCCTTTTTATTAACTATATGTGCACGGAGGGGGCTGCCTGATGGGGGGGGGGGGGGGCACCTGACTATAGTTTCTTGGGGGGAGGGGAGGGGGATTACCTAAAGGGGGATTTACATGTTTACTGTTGGGCATCTGAGGAACCAAGGGGAGGGGGGTTTACAAATTTTGCACATCTGGGCACCTGGGGGGGCCCATAACTTAATACTGGGGACACGTTTGGCTATAATGGGGGGCAGTGCTAATCCTGGGGGTACATCTGGCCATAATGGGGGTAATCCTGATCTGGGGACACATCTGGCTATAAAGAGGGGCACTATTCCTGGGGGTGCATCTGTCAATCTATTCTGGGGGTGGCAAACACGGGACACATCTGGCTATGCTGGGGGGGGGCTAATATTGGGGACACATCTGGCTATACTGGGGGGGTGGGGTGATACTGGGGACACATCTGGATATCTATACTGGGGCGACTTTAACTGGTGGCACAGTTTTTATGTCAATCGCACTTTTTATTTTTAAACAGAAATTGGTCAAAATTGAGAAATAGTGAATTTTTTTTTATTTTCCCCCCTTTTTCCCATTAACATGCATAGAGAGGAACATTTTACTTGGGACCAAATACCCCCAATGAAAGCTTAGTTTGTCTTGAAAAAAAAGATATATAGATCATTTATGTGGCACGAGTACAGATTAAGTTATTGGTGATTAAACAGGGACACCGCTAAAGCGTCAAAACTGCTCTGGTCAATAAGGGGAAAACAAGGTCTGGATGCGAAGTGGTTAAATATATTTAATCCCACCCTGTAAGCTCAGAAGCGCAGTAAAGAAATGTCAGCATGACCCATTCCAAATACTAGTTTCTCTGAGAAGTTACATAAAAACTGAGCTGTATACTTTGGAAAAAAATATACCACTTACTACAACTGTATACAGTTGTGATCAAAATAATAGCTGTCTGACATCATTAACCTGATCAATAATTGTTGGTAGAAATATTATGTATACAAGGCAAACAATTTACTAATAGGTGTAGTAGAGTAAAAGAGAACAGTCACAATGTGCATGCTGCTGATTCTGTGTAACTAAATCTATAATTGAAAGGGTTTTCAAAACAGTAGTGTGGAGCTCAATAAGTGATGTCATGCTATATAAAGACAGGTGTCAAACATGACCCTTATTTGAGGACTGCAAATACATGTACAAGCTGGTTATAGTACATTTCTTTGAAAATCTGCATAAAGGGAAGCACATGTTAAATTAAACTTAGCTGAGACAGCCAGTAATCTAGTGTTTGTACAAGAGCCCCACTCCCCAATGTCACCTAAAGAATCAGCTCGCTGGATCTTTAGTGATGTGTAACCCTAAAGAGCTTTCTTCTACTCATCCAGCTTGCTAGAAGCCACTGCATGTGTAAATTTGTCCATTGGAGTAGCTATAGTAGTTCCAAACAGGAAGGTCAGAGGGAGCTTAGATATTTGTTTAGCTCAGCCTTTCTCAACCTTTTAGAGACGAGGAAACTCCTACAAAACGTTTTCAGATTCCCTTCTACCTGCTAATATTATACACCTCTTGGTTAACAATAGTACTACAAAGGCAGCAATCGCCTCACATATGGAAAGCAGACTTGCACATATTTGAAAATTCCGCAATCACCTGACCCCCTCATATTTGAAAAGCAGGAACTACCCTTACATAGATGAAATACAGTAGTTACTTGCACATATATGAAATGCATACATTTCCCCCACATACAGTATATGAAATGTACAAATGCAGTACAGACCAAAAGTTTGGACACGCCTTCTCATTCAAAGAGTTTTCTTTATTTTCATGACTATGAACATTATAGATTCACATTGAAGGCATCCAAACTATGAATTAACACATGTGGAAGTATAGTACATAACCAAAAAGTGTGAAACAACTGATAATATGTCATATTCTAGGTTCTTCAAAGTAGCCACCTTTTGCTTTGATTACTGCTCTGCACACTCTTGGCATTCTCTTGATGAGCTTCAAGAGGTAGTCACCTGAAGTGGTCTTCCAACAGTCTTGAAGGAGTTCCCAGAGATGCTTAGCACTTGTTGGCCAGTTGCCTTCACTCTGTGGTCCAGCTCACCCCAAACCATCTCGATTGGGTTCAGGTCTGGTGACTGTGGAGGACAGGTCATCTGGCTCTGCTAGATATATTCTATCTAGCTCCCTCAAAGACATGCATTGTCATAAAACAAAATGGGCCATGATTATTAAGGTGATTATAAGACATCAACAGATAAAAGATTATTAGAGGTCATAGGTCATAGTTTGTCAATGCTTTGTAAAAAAAATTATGACAATTGTGATTCAAATAAGTTTATACCAAGTCATGACTTTAGAAGGTAAAGAAGAGATCGAGGGTGTAGTCTCCAAAATCCTTTTATGAAATATTTATTTCCTGTCTTGTAGACAGAGGGGTTTAACCCCTTCTGTATCAGCCCCTTTAGGACAAGAGACTGTTGGTTTAAAAAAAACAAAAACGGATCTTACCGACGTCATGCCGCATAGGCTACTGTAATTACAAACAAACAAGTTGCAGGTTTGTGGTACAATGGTATGCACCCACTACAGATCACTTATTGCAGTTGCAATGGCTTAGGCCCATATGCAATTAACTTTTTCTCCTGAGTTTACTCCTAGGTGATATTTTTAAATGTGTTAATAAAATGCGTTTTAAGCCATCAGAAAGCAAGAACATGCTCAAAATAATTTTGATAGTCTTTTTCATTTACTTTTTGGTACTTTTTTAGTTGAAAAGTGCTGGAAAGGTATTTTAATTTGAAGATGAAAAATGATCTCCTAGGAGAAAACTCAAGTGAAAAAGTAAATTGCATATGGGCCCTAGTGTTTTTGCTAATGTTTTGCACAACAATTTTAGAGCAGTTTCTGGCGATTTTTAAAGCAATTTTATTTTATTGCTTTCGTTTGCAGAGCATTTGCGATTAGTGATATCCATTTTTTTTGTTTGGGTAGTAAAATTGCTGCAAAGTTGCTTTTGTACAGCGATTGAAAAGAGATTTTGCAGCATTCCTATTTAATGTATTAGGCCAGAAACCCACTAGGAGCGATTTTCTGAGCATTTTGTGATTTGAAAACTCTTGCTAATGTAATGCTATGGGTGTGATCCCACTTGAGCAATGTGATTTTATAAAAATCCCCTATAGCATTGCATTAGTAAGAGCTTTTTCAAATCACTAGCGACTAGAAATCGCTCCTAGTGGGTTTCTAGCCTTAGAGTGCAATTGTTCCAAAAATGCTGCAGGGACACGAGATTGTGATTTCTCTAATCACAACCACTCCTGTAGGTTTGCCTTCATTGACTTTCTATAGCATAGCGCTTTTGGAATCACCAGCAATTGTCAGCGATCCCAAATCACTGCTAAAATCACTCTAGTAGGCCATATCCCTTGTAAGGTGTGGAAAGCTATGAGCACAGCTGTAATTATAACCCCCTACTACACAGGCTGATAGTCACTGGGCCTTCACCACAGACACAAATGTACTGCTTTGCTTTAATGTTAATTTGCTGGAATATACAGTATGTACAAATGTCTGACTCGGCTTTTATGGATGCCAAACATTGCCATCCTAGTTTGAGTTAACACACCCAGGATTCCTCAGTGTTAGTACTACATTTCCATTAGATCTCAGTATTCCTGCCTGCTTAAAGGACATCCGAGGTGAAAAAAAAATTTAGATAAATAATTGTATCTATATTCCTTCTCCTAAAAATTACTTTTTGATAGTTATTCAACAGTTTTATTTTATGTTTAAATCAAATTTTTGTTGTTACTTAAGTTGTTACTGTTTCACGGCCTCTTATTAATGACACATTGAACTTTGGCCATATTTATCTCTTTCCTGCTCTCAGAAGCCCTTTGCTGCCAGGAAAGTGTTTTATGGCTGTGATTCCTTATTAATGAGGGTATAGTCCGACCTGGTCCTGGCCCAGACTGAAACTGTCACGTGCATACCTGATTTTTAACTCTTTCAGGCAGAGAAAGTAAAAAAGTAACATAGCCTAGTTATTTGGGTACTTGGCACTATACATGCACATGTCTATCTCATCATGTCACGTGTCACCTCGTGTGTTCTTTAAGGCTACTTTCACACCACCTCCATTGCATTCCATCGCAACAGACAATGTAATCGCATCCCAATGTGATGCAGTGATATGTCTCTGTTACATTCATATCAGCGGTGAACCCTATTGTGCCAGTTTGAAATATATTGTATGGCTCCCACGGAATTACATTTTAAAATATGTGGCGTTTATGGCTCTCTCAGACAAAAAAGTTCCTGACTTTTGCTCTAAATCTTCTGCCCCTTTCCAATTAACACAGTAACACGCTCAATGTTACAGATGCTGAAAAGTGAACATAAATGCTTTAGTGTGTCCAGGCCGGCTTCGCATTAGTTTTTCCGTATGCAACTTTTTTCGCTATTTTTGGGTAGTGTTTCTTAAACCTGTCCTCGTCCCCAACGGTGCACCTAAGCACACAGTGTTGGCAGGGCCGGATTTAGGCCAATGCCACCTAGGCCATGGCCTAGGGCACCACAAGAGGAAGGGCATTAAAGCAGCAGCAGACTAAACTGGTGCAGCATTTGCAAGCTTGCAAATGCTGCAATGCAGGGAGGTCAGGAGAGCGCCTTACCGCGGTACTCTGCTGCTAGCGGCCTGTGCAGCAGCCACCTTGCTCTATGTGCACGTTTGCATTGTGGCCGGCGGCTATGGGCTTGGGCAGCGTTGGAGACGGAAAGGAAGAGGAAGCTTCTGCACTGGAGCGGAGAAATGAGTGACACAGATGGCTGCTGTGGTGTGAAGGCGAGCTGGCTACCTATACTGAAAGGATGGGGGGGGGGGGAGGGGAGGAGGGTTTAAGGGAGTCATCTGGCTACCTATACTGGAGGGAAGGGGAGGAGTCATTTGGCTACCTATACTTGGGGGGGGGGGGGTTTCATCAGGCTATCTATACTAGAGGGAAGGGGGATGAGTCACCTTGCTACCTATACTGAAGGGGGGCAGCTGGTGACAATGGCCTAGGGCAGTAAAGAGTACAAATCCGGCCCTGAGTGTTGGACTGGGAGGTTGGAAAGCTGAGTACTTTAAGGGCCACACATAAGTTTAACATAAAACATAACCTTTAATCACGTATAAAAGAAATACAGGTGGGCATTCCTTGATTCAAAATGAATCCGAGGTGAGATTTATATGGAGGATGCCATATTTATTTCCTTTTAAGCAATACCAGTTGCCTGGCTGTCCTGCTGATCCTCTGCCTCTGATACTTTCTGCCATAGATCCTGAACTCGACCCCGAACTGTAGGACAAAGAACATTGATGGTGGTGGTGATGGTGGTGGGACCTAAGACATTTAGGACAGATGCAAGGGAGGGGTAAGGATAGAATATTAAACAGGTGGAGTGGAAATGATGCACTAGGTTGGAGATAGAGGGTTAGAAGAAACTGGGGATGGGAAAGATGGGTGATTTCCTAGTATTATGTTAGGATAGATGATGAACTGCTGGTATATCATGATCGGAAGAACTGACACAGCGAGGTGGTAAAAGTTAAAAGGTGTTAAGACAACAGTGTGTTTGAAGGAGCAGCTGTGGTGAGATAGTTAGCCAGAATGGAGGGTGGAATGGTAGATAAGATTTAATATTATTATTGATTTATAAAGTGCCAACATCTTCCGTGGCGCTGTACAAAGAAAGAAAACAAACAAGGGGTACATAATGATCATAATGATACAGATAATGATATACATCAAATATGGACACTGGTACAAAATACAGAACTGCTGATTACAATGACAGATGTAACCTGATGAATAAAATGTATAACAGAGTGCAAGCTATGAAATGAACAACAAAATCCAAGACAAGAAAGGGTAAGAGAGCTCTGCCCTTGCGAGCTTACAATCTAAAGGAATAGGGGGAAACGAGAAGCATACTGTACATTATACATACAGGCATTGTGTGTTTAGGTTATCTAGTAAAGGTGGCCACTAATTATACAATCTTTTTCATCCAATTTTACCAAATCTATGTAGTAGAAGGGTAAACTGAGTAAATATATTGAATGGATAATTTAGGCAGTTACCTTATATTACATAGAAATGGTAAGATTGGATGAAAAAGATTGTATCATTAGTGGCCAGCTTTAGGAGTACAACCTGGCAAGAGGTCGATAGCCTAAGTTAGCAAAAATGTCTGTACGAAAAAATGAGTTTTATGGGAGCGTTTAAAGATTTCAAAGGTTAGAGAGGGATGGGTGTGCTGTGGAAGGGCATTGCAGAGGAGGGGTGAAGCACTTGAGAAGTCTTGTATATGTGAATGCGAAGAGGTGATTCTAGAGGAGGACAACAGAAGCACATGTGCAAGGATAAGGATCAGGACAGGTGACATGGGGTGGGATAAGGGTCAGGACAGGTAGCATGGGGTTGGGAGGATCAATATGTGTGGAACCTTTGTGTAGTGCTGCTTTTTTTAAGACTCAAGGATTGTCCTCCTGTCATTTTTTTTAAATATATGATTAAAGGTTATGTTTCATATTAGACTTACGTGTGTCTCTTAAACGTTCTTGTTGCATTATTGAAATCAATAGACTGCAGAGAAAGGGGCGGCAGGTAGCATTAAATCTCGTCACACATGCAAATCCCTACAGCTAGCTAGAGGGATTCGAATGTCTTCTCACGTTATCGCAAGTGCCGTCCTGCGTCTCAGAGACGTGCATGGGCTACGGTGGAAACGGGCCCTAATGAGGATTTTCAGGCAATTGTTGGTATATAGACAAATTATTACCTGGGAAACAGCGGCGGTGTCTGAAAATATGCAGCATGCTGTCATTACCTTCATGTACACAGGCAGTCCAGGCTAAATAGATTTTAGGAGCCTTATACTCCACCTGCTAGGTGCACAGTTACGCTTCTGCGTTCAGGCTAGCAGGGCCGGTTTTAGCAACAATATGGACCCAGGGCAAAATAAACCGGGGGGGCCCCCCAACAGATACCCTGGAACAAAAATCGGCATTAAGGGACCTTTTTTGCAGCTGGTATAGTCAGGGTGTGAAGCCCCAATCGGTCGGAGCTCCACATTCTGGCTACCCCAGCCTGCATGGGGGACAAGGGGTTAAAAAGTTTCAGGAGGGGGGACCCAACATAATTTTTTTTTAAATTGCCACACTCTAAACATAAAAAAAAATTAATTGGGAAAATAGGAAAAAATGCCAGGGATCTTCATACAGCCGTATTGCGGCTGTATAGCGATCCCTGGCCAAAGCGCTGCGGCTGCTGAGGGGTTTCCAGGAGGGAATTCATTGCTCTTGCTTTTGGTACATGTAAAATTACACTACCGTTAGGTTTGCTACTAAAAGTGACATTTACCTCATTTCAAAGTATACTTTTTTCCTTCGAAACTTTAAAATCGATTTTCTCAAAAACTATAAGGTCTCCTCGAAAAAAAAATGTTTCCCTCTTATTCCCGATGATCTCCTTAACATATCCTGCAAATTTAGGGTTTCTAGCATTTAAGGTGGATTTGCTATTAACCGTTAAAGTCTGCTGGTTGTTTTTAACTGTGTATTTTTTTTTCCTTTGAAACTTTAAAATCGATTTTCTCAAAAACTATAAGGTCTTTTTGAAAAAAAAAAAAATCTCTTATTCCCAATGATCTCCTTAACCTCTTGAGGACTGCTGTGTTAAACCCCCCTAAAGACCAGGCACATTTTCATTAAATTGGCCACTGCAGCTTTAAGGCCATGCTGCAGGACCGCAAAACACAGCACACAAGTGATTCCTTTCCCCTTTTCTCCCCACCAACAGAGTTCTCTGTTGGTGGGGTCTGATCAGCCCAGCAGATCAGCAGTGTTTGTTTGTTTATTTGTGTTTGTTTTTTTAAATAAAAAGTGTGTTTTTTTCCCCCCTGTTGTATACCCCCCTCCCTCCCTCCCCCTGCCGGCCAATCCCTGTGATCACCTGTCATAGGCTTCAGCCTATGACAGCAGATCACCTCTGTGGCTCAGGAGGGGACAGCCGTGTCACACGGCTGTCCCCAGTACAGCGCTGCTGCTGATCGCAGCGCTGTACGGGTAATTAGACGGCGATTACGCCGTCTATCAGTCTCCTAAGCGACAATAGCCGCTTGGAGACTGAAGAGGGGGCAGAGCTCCGCCCTCTGAGAATGAGATGTGCGCGCGATCTCATTCAAAACAGAGCCCCAGGACTTTACGCCAATTGGCGTTAGGCGGTCCTGGGGCTGCCGCCGCGGCCACGTCCATCGGCGCGACGCGGTCGGCAAAAGGTTAACATATCCTGCAAATTTAGGGTTTCTAGCATTTAAGGTGGATTTGCTATTTACTGTTAAAGTCGGTGGATTTTTAAATGTGTATTTTTTTTTCCTTTGAAACTTTAAAATCGATTTTCTCAAAAACTATAAGGTCTTTTTAAAAAAATGTTTTTCCTCTTGTAGCCACTGGGGGCCCCTACAGGCTCTGGGGCCCTGGGGCAATTGCCTCCTTTGCCTTTATGGTAGCACCAGCACTGCAGGCTAGAGAGAGGAGCTGGGGTCCATAGAGGAGATGGTCCAATAGGTGGGCAAATTAAGGTGCTGTTAAAGGAATCACAAGGCACACAGTAAGCAGGACACAGCTGCAGCCATACAGGATACAGGGGATCAATACTGGACAGATGCTGGCTTCAACTGGGGAGAAGGAGGTGTAAATATCTTGGGAACATTTGGGAACCAGGCGGTGTTATAAGCAGCACCAGGGGACCAGGAGGGGTTAATGGCTGCAGTTCTTTATGCAGTACGGCTGTTAACCTCTCCTGGTCCCTAAGGGCCCTTTTCCACTAGCAATCGCTAGCGTTCACGCTGAACGCTAGCGATTGCTGAATCGCAATTAGCGGCGATTCCCCGACGTTCGCGGCCGCGATTTTGCTATGCTATGCACTGCATAGCAAAATTGCGGCAAAAGTCGCTCCGCGGCGCGATCGCGATCAAGTAAAAAACGAATCGCGGTAGTGGAAATTACCTACCGCGATTCCTATGTTAAAAAGCAAACCGTAGCGATTGTAAAATCGCTAGCGGTTTGCGTTTTTGCGATTCAGCCAGCGCAAACGCGCTGGTGGAAAAGGGCCCTAAGTGCAGACATTACTTCTCCTGGACCCCAAGTGCAGAGCCAGTAACCCTCATAGTCCCCAGTCCCCACCTGCAGCCATCAAGTTTCCTGGGCAGACTTATACTTGAGACTTTGAAAAGTACCAGCTTAAATTTTGGGGTCGACTTATACATTAGGTCGACTTGTATCCGAGTATATAAGGTATCACTACTCCTCATGTGGCAATGTTCTAAGAAAAATATGAAAACGTAAATATGTAAATGGTCAAAAGCACTGATATCTTTCGCAGTGCTTTTTGCAGTTATGTTACTCACTGTCCTCAGAGATGCTCACAATCTAGTCCTACCATAGTCAAAGTCTAAGGTCCTACCATCTTATTATTGTGTTATTGTGTATTTATATTACACTGACATCTTCTGCAGCACTTCATAAAGTAATGATTCTCATAATGAGAGCCACAGGGGCAAATGACTTGCAGGGAAAGACAACTATATGGGGGATGGGGGGGGGGGGGGTTGTTGACACAGGGAGGAAAACACACATTCTGAATGGGCTGGCTGTCGACACATACACATGGCCGGATTTCAGGCAAGGACACATAAGCCATGGCCTAGGGCACCAGGAAAGCAAGGGGCGGGCTGTAGGCAGAGGGATGGTAGTAGCAGTTAGCCTGCTGAACATTCGTCCTGCTACACAGAGTTTGCACATAGCGGTGGGTGGCTACCAACAGCCAGATCTGGCAATCAGGGGACGAAGGGGCAGCAAAGGGCAGTTACAGGGATTTCCAAGCTGCCTGTCTCTGACTGAATGTGCCAAGGAGCTTACAATCTAATCCTACCATAGATGTGAGGTTGTGTGTGTGAGAGTTCCTGGAGTTCCAGAGGAGGGTCTTCAGACTTGCTCGATCAGTCCGATTTCAGCGCTTGATCTCTGGGTGAAGTTGGACTTGAGGCCCCTGTTCAAGGCCTAGGCCTTACAGGGACCTTCCCTAAGCTAGCCGGCTGCTCCGGAAATGGAGCAGTCGGCTCATACCCCCCCTAGCCTGGATTACCTGGAAGGAGGATCCATGGATGGCAGAGACATTGCCCAGGACACCATCTGTTGGCTGAAGTCAGTGAATGACTGCAATACAAAGCTTGGGAAATTGAGGTTAGACTTCATTGAAATTAAGCACCGATATGGAGTTTCATGGAACAATAACCTCTTACATACTAACCAAGAGCTGGTGAACATCAGAGCGGAGTATAAGAAGCAAAGAGGTGTCCTAAAACAGCTGGAATCGTGCGGTGGTCCCTTCGCAGAAAGGCTATCGTGCCAGAGGCGTTTCAAGCCTTTAGTGCCTACAGAGGGCCTGGATGAATCGGAGAGTGATGGGGAAGACGAGCACTTTCCCAGTCAGGCCATCAAGGAAAGTGCTAGTAAAGAGGAAGAAACTGGGCAGGAACAGAGGCAAGCTATCTGTGCTCTTGGGGCTTCTAGCCATGAAGAGGTGGTGGAAAAAAACCCTTTGCCCGAAGTAAATGTGACGATGACGAAAACAACCCCTGCTCAGGTACCTGTCACTGAAGTCAGAGTAACTAAGGGCGCTAATGGTTTGGGTGCTTCTGGGAGCTCTGGCTCTGGTGTAGATGGTGCTAGCAGTGTGGTTAGGAGAACATCTCAAAGGTTGGCTGAGAAAGAAGAGAAGATGGCCGCACAGCGTGGGATCCCCTCCCAAGCTCCTGTTGCTGGTGCTGGAGTAGCTGGGGGTACGGTGTCATGCTGTGCCTCTGGAAGCTTTGGTTCTAGTATAGATGGTGCAGAGAGTGTGGAAAAAAAAGAAGATGATGATAAGGTGGTGAAGCTAAACCTACCTGATGTGGACATGGGGAATCCTTCCATTACTGGTTGTGGAGAACGCCAGGGGGATGTGATTTCAGGATGCCACGAGATGAATGATACTGCCAATATGGATGCTGGGGCGCAGCCTGGAGTGGAGAGAAGCATGTCGCTAGTTAGAATTCCTGAAGTGCCTGACGCTGTACAGATGGATGGTGTGTTGTCAGGCAGTGTGAAGTCTCAAGATGGAATGGAATGCCAGCGAGAGGGCCTTTCTGCACAACCGGAAGTGGCTTTTCCGAAACCGGAAGTGACTTTTCCGAAACCGGAAGTGGCTTTCCCGAAACCGGAAGTGACCTTTTCTAAACAGGAAGTGACTTTTTCTAAACCAGAAGTAACAACCTCTGAATCGCAGCTTGAATTTCCGTTTAGCGGTGTTGGGACGCAAGAGGAGAAACGTCAAGAAGAGGTCTGCATAGTGGGTGAAACGCAAAGAGAGAGCGGGGAAGTTTCTATAAGCAGTATTGGCATACAACATGAAGGAGAATGTGGATTTCACTTTCTGCAGGTAAACGCAGTCAGTGGTGGATCAGAGGCTGTTATATTAAGTATGCAGGAGCCCTCCTCCTTTCAGATAGACGGTAGTGGCTCTAATGTTACAAGAGAGAGCGTATTCATGGAGGTTAAGAATGAGACTCTGATTGATGAGGAAATGGAAGTACAGCCCTTGGTTGGTAAAAACAAGAATGCAACTAATTTGAATACTTGTGATGATGACTTTTCTTTTTCCCAAGACACAGTGAGTAAGGGAAGGAAAACTAAGTCAGCAGAGACTTTATCGCTTTCTAGTGGAAAAGAGGAAAATATGGATATAAATGCATCTGAGGCAGCCGATCTAGGTGCAGATGAGTCTGTTCTCCAAAAAGCAGTGGGAGAGGACAAGAAAACTAAATTGTCTACAGTTCTTCCCCCTGTTGGGAAAAAGGCAAAAATGAAATTTAAAAATAATTTGTCTCTCGTGGTAGAGGGAAGTGAGAAAAAGAAACATAAGGGCCACAATAAATCAATAAAACAAAATGAGATTTTCTCTAATACTGAGAGTATGGGAGAGGAGGATAGTGTTACTGGTGCTGCCAAAGGTGGGGAGGAGGGAGGGGAGGGTGAAGGTAAAAATGATGGCAATACCAGTGACACTAATAAAATCAACAAAGATGTTGTTGACACTCCCTCTGACCAGGAGGCAGTGGTTTACAATGCAATTGAGCAGGGCCTCTTGAATAGAGTTGAGGTGTTGCAAAAGATGTTTGAAAAAGATCCCTTTCGGGAGCGTAGGGAAAAAAAAAGGCTGCACGTAGAGAATATGCATGTGAAGAGGATGAACAGGAGTCATGTAAGGAGCTTTGTGAACCTCCAAATGTAATACCAGAGAATGTAGTTACTGAATTTTGTTCCTTTGATAGGATTTACAGAATAGAGAAAGATAGGTTTGTTATTCTTGATGGCCATTCAGATGAAGTGCTCATTTACACTTTGGAGGCTGGTGGGAATGTTGAGCGGGTTCACCTAATAGGTGCGGGCGATGTAGACTGTGGCCTACAGGTAGATTTTAGGGCAGGAGGTAGGAGGTTCATTGTAAGAGGTGAAACAATCTTCTGGCATGATTTTTCAGGGAAACAGAGCTTTCGTGATCCAATAATCGGCCTGGGCAAACATGCCCCTGATTCGATTAGGACCTTATGCAAGACACATGCTTCTGTTGATCCTCTTCAGATGGTACAGGTGGCACGAACTTTGGAAGCAGTACAGACTGTAGAGGTTGTGCAAGAGGCTGTGGAGCCTGGGACATCGGAGGTACCTAAGGTGGAGAGTGTTCTCAGGTGTGGTGACTTCCCTCCCCTGGGATCGCCCTCCAACCCTGCGGCTCTTGCCTCCTCCGGTGGCCAGGGTCAGAGGGCACAGCCTTTATCATATGCCAGGGCCGCACGCAGTGTGCCCAGTGGAAGAAGGGTCTTGGCTCCCCTGGAGTCAGGATCAGAGGTCGCCATGCCGGGGAGGAGAAACGTGGTGCGCCTCAAATGGGAGAGTGGAGAGGCAGTCCCAAACAAGAGGGCATATGTGGGCCTCCTCCTTGACATGGGGATCAAATCGGTTTATTTATTCGCAATCCTGGCTCCGGGTGACCCTCCTGCGTATTATGATGTCAGTTTCGTCTCACAGCATGGCCTTGATTTCTTTTTAGAGGAGAGACTGAAGCACACCATAAATAACAAGTGGCACGGGTTCACAGTAATTCCTTTATCCAGACAGTCTCTGTATAAAAAAGCCCATGTTGTGGTGACGAATGAAAGCATCCCTGTACGGGATGTTGTCGCGTGGGTCCAGTATTTCTCAGACATTATGTCCCCTCCACAGCGGGTCCTTGATGATCTGGGTATTTGGTGGGGGGAATATGAGGTGGCCATCAAGCTCCGAATTAAAGAAGGGGCGGTCACCCATATTCCCCGATCCTCTTTAATCGGTAAGGATCGAATCACCGTTTACTACCCAGGTCAGCCAAGGACCTGCAACCGCTGTGGTAGGAGGGGGCATCTTGCCAGCAGCTGCCCTGACCCAAGGTGCAGCCTATGCCAGGAGTTCGGGCATTCTGCAAAAGAATGTAAAACAATCAAATGCAACTTTTGCTTTGAGATAGGTCATCCCTACACGGAGTGCCCGAACTCCTGGTGGCATATGCCCTTGGAGTTAAGGAAGGCCGTGCTGGTCTCTATGGAGGAAGAAGCCTGGTCGTCTATTTCTCCCAATGTCCCTGTCCAGTCTGTTTCCCATGTGTCCCCTCCTGAGCCAGAAACTGTGTCCCCTTCTTCTGTGTCTCCTTCTTCTGACATTCAGACTGGTGCGGCCTCAGCGAAGACTGGACCTGGCTGGCAGTATCACGTCAGGGATGCGGCAGGAGGGGCTACGGACTCTCCTTCCACTGGGCAACAGCCTAAACCTCAGAGGGGGTCTAGGGGTAGGGGTGCTAGACAGCCCATACCTTCTACCTCCTCTAAACCAATTTTTTCCCCTTCTTCCTAACACCCATTCACACTCCCTTCCCAGATCCCTTCCCTCTTCCCAGCCCACCCTTCCCCCTGTCCCCCAGCCCAATCCTCAGCCTATCCCCTCCTCTTCCCTTCCTACCAAAGATGATTTTCAGCCTCCCTCCAGGGTGTCCCTTGATTCTCGGGCCGACGATTCTCGGTCCCGGGATGATAGGGAGGAAAGGCTGAAGAATGTAAAAAAGAAGAGAACTAAGTCAGTGGATGACATGAGATCTCTGGCGAGAGCTGAGGCTTCTCGCAAGAGATCTGACATTAAATTGTCAAACAGGTTTGAAGCCCTGGAAGGGGCGACTTTCTCCTCTGAGGAGGAAGACATGGAAGTTAGTGGATCAGTGCCTGACCAAGGGGGTACTGTCCAGTAGTGTTAATGCTCTTTTGTTTACTGTTAATGTTGTGCTTTTATTTTTTTTCTGTATTTGTCTAGGGAAGACAAAGGGAAGCCTTAATTACTCTGATGGCTGCTCCCCCACCACTTATGCTGGCAACGATCAACGTTGCCAGCAGCAAAACCCCCAGAGCTCGAAGTTTACATAGTTACATAGTTACATAGTTATTTTGGTTGAAAAAAGACATACGTCCATCAAGTTCAACCAGTACAAAGTACAACTCCAGCCTGCTCCCTCAAATATCCCTGTTGATCCAGAGGAAGGCGAAAAAACCCTTACAAGGCATGGTCCAATTAGCCCCAAAAGGGAAAAATTCCTTCCCGACTCCAGATGGCAATCAGATAAAATCCCTGGATCAACATCATTCTGCCTTACCTAGTAATTGTAGCCATGGATGTCATTCAACTCAAGGAAAGCATCTAAGCCCCCTTTAAATGCAGGTATAGAGTTTGCCATAACGACTTCCTGTGGCAATGCATTCCACATCTTAATCACTCTTACTGTAAAGAACCCTTTCCTAAATGGCTAAAACGTTTTTCCTCCATGCGCAGATCATGTCCTCTAGTCCTTTGAGAAGGCCTAGGGACAAAAAGCTCATCCGCCAAGCTATTATATTGCCCTCTGATGTATTTATACATGTTAATTAGATCTCCTCTAAGGCGTCTTTTCTCTAGACTAAATAAACCCAGTTTATCTAACCTTTCTTGGTAAGTGGTAAGTTTGGCTTTCTCAATTCTAGCTAGCTTTGATGCTGATATTTTTTTCCTGCAAGAGACTAGGCTCACCTCTGTGGCTGACCTTTGGTTGGCTGAGAGGGACTGGAGGTCTGGTCTGAGTTACTGGTCCCTTGCGGGAGAGCCTGGTAGTGGTGTGGAAGTTCTCTTTAGAACTGATATGGTAACATGCCGGCGAGTAATTGAGGTAGAGATGGGGAGGTGTTTGGTCTTGGACGTCTGTGTGGGGAGGCAAGACCTCCGGCTTATTAACATCTATGCCGACCCGAGGTCCTGTGGGGCGAGGAAACGCCTCTTCTTCACACAGATCAGGCCTTTCCTTTTTTGTAAAAAAGTGCAAAGGCAAAAGATGCCTGTGGATATAGTCCTTGTAATACTTAGCTATCTTACCCAAATAAAGGATAGTGGGCGGGGCCAACCCTGATACAACAATTATACTAAGAAATCTGAACACATATGGGTACTCAGGCCACCTTAATATACAAAGTATCAAAATGTATTGTTAATAAATCAAGGACATGCAAATGCTCAAATGGTCACAAAGGAACAAAACACACATGATTCAGGAATAAAATTGCGTATGCAAAACTACAATTTAGCCATAAATCAGCCACTATGATAAATATATCAGCTTGACAGTGCATGAGGAAATTACCCATTCATACATCCCAAGCATGCCGCGCTTCCGTACTGGTGCCATGCACTATGGATGGAATATAGTGGGGGCCCCCCTCCTCATAAAGACAAAGGTATAAGTTCCTATTGTAGTCCACCACGATAACTTGATAAGTGGACTTGTGAGCTTAGCAGAAGCTCATTCCCCCAAGGATGGTCAGTTCATGTATTTGTCAGCAAGGAATAAAGGATGGGTCTCACCACATGATGTCACTAACACCCGTCCTGCTCTCCGGATATTCGTTTAGCCATCCGTGTGCCGCTGTGGAGTAACTGGATAGAAGGAAAAGCCACGTCTCGGCCTATACTCCCCAGTGGTTGTGATGCCTTAACCTGGCAGTCTAGTTAGCTGCTTCATCCGACCCAGCGTGCGAGCAAGATGGGACGCCACTCCATACGCTCACCAACACGGAAGCGCAGCCGAGAAGCGGGCTGCGTGGCTCCGCCCACCGACGTTTCGCGTCACTTGCGACGATTCATCAGGGTGTGGTTTCCTTTTTTGTGCCTACCCTGTGATCCTAGGTGGTGATTTTAACACCATCACTAGGGCTAGGGACAGGTCAAGTACCTGGGATCAGGTAGGCACTGATGGTAGGTACTTAGTTAGATTGGTTAGTGAGGCTGATTTGGTGGATGTGCACATTCGTCATTCACCAAATCTCACGGGGTTCACCTTTACTAGAGGTAGTCATAAGAGTAGGATAGATAGGTTTTTTGTTTCCGAGAATGTCACTACCTCGACCCCTGGGTTGCTGGCGGTGGAATTCTCTGATCACCTTATTCTGTCGGTGTGTTTGAATACTTCAGATGCTCCTTCCAGAGGTAGAGGTATTTGGAGGATGAATTTGTCCCTGCTGCTGGAAGGAAGGGTAAGACAATCCTTCGAGGAATGTTTTCATGCACAGGTTTCCATCCTGGACTTCTTCAACAGTAGGTCTGAGTGGTGGGAGCTAGTCAAGAAGCGTGTGATTACATTTCTCAAGGGTCTAGCGTTAAGTAGAAGTATTGATAAGAACATTGCTTACCAGCAATTAAGGGAAAGTTTAAACGTTCTCGTTTCTGAGGGTGGAGATCCGGGGGAGATCTCTGAGGTCAAACTTCGCCTCAAGCAACAGCAGTATGACCGGCTGGCTTCTTTGGTTCTGGAGAGGGATCATGGGAAATACCACTCACCTGACCCTTACCAGAGCTACAAACAAAGTTCAGCGCTTAAGACGGTCAATGGTCTCAGGGATAGATCGGGGTCTTTGGCAAAGTCCAGGTCAGAGATCCTATCTATCGCTAGAGAGTTTTACGCTGACCTGCTTGGAGAGAAGCCACTTGACCAAACGAGAATGGAGAACTTCTTGGCTTCCACACCTGGTCTGGGAAATGTAAAACCCGGGTCCGGATGGGTTGACGGCCGAATTTTACAAGGCTTTCATATCCATCTTGGCCCCTCAATTGGCTGGTGTTTTTAACGACTGCCTTGCTGAGGGCTAGTTACCGCCCTCCATGAGGCAATCTGCGGTTATCCTCTTGTCAAAAGGTCGTGATCCTGAGATGATTGAGAATTGGCGTCCCATCAGCCTTCTCAACATCGACAGGAAGATCCTGGCAAAAGTTTTATTCTGGCGTCTGTCCCAGGTAACGGATGTACTTTCCTGCCATCAGCACTGTTCTGTTTCGGGTAGGAGCACACTCTCAGCACTATTAGCTGTCCGGGAAGTCCTGGAACGGTGCAGGGCTGAAGGTTGGGGAAAGTACCTGCTGACTTTGGACCAGTCAAAGGCTTTTGATCGAGTCAATCACAAGTATCTATGGCGTTTGCTTTGCGTTTATGGTTTGCCGGGTGGGTTTGTTAATTGGCTGCAGACATTGTACAAAGGGGCTGAAAGTTTCATGCTCATCAATGTATGGATCGGCCAGCCTGTTGAGGTGAGTTCTGGGGTCCGCCAGGGTTGCCCTTTGAGTTCTCTACTATATGTGTTTGCCATTGACCCCTTCGTAAGGAGGCTAGATGGCGGCACACTTGGTGGGGTTCCAGTGGGCGTCCCTGGTGTCTTGCCTCTAAAGGTGTTAACGTTACTGTAGTGGCCTCAGAGGCAGAGGAGGCGTTGGTGGTTGCCGAAGAGATCACTCGGTACTCGTTGGCATCAGGTTCAATGATCAATCCAGAAAAATGTGAAACTTTCTGGATGGGAAAGGATGGAGAATCCTTTGAACTTCCTGGTTCCTTCCCTGTGCCTCAACCCGAAATAAAATCCTTGGCATCAGATTCGGCCCAGGCGATTATGGCCTGCGAAATTGGGAAAGCAAACTAAAGGATGTCAGCGCAAAAGTAGAACGTTGGAAGAGTTGGAGTTTAACTCTTAGAGAAAGGGTTGACTTGATCAAAACCTATCTGGTTCCCATCATGTTATACGTCAGCTACGTTGCAATTTTGCCAGCATCCCTGTATACCAGGATCAATGGCTTGTTCTTCCAGATGCTCTCTGGGGGAACAAGCTGAACCATGTACGCAGGAACATTACTTTCAGAACTAGGCGGGAGGGTGGCCTAGGGATGGTCAACCCGATTGTCTTTTTCTCTCTGATTTTCATTAAGTACAATGTTGGTAACATGCTCGCAGAGAGCCCGCCTAGTTGGGTTAGTATTTTTCAAGCTTGGTGTGAGCCTTTCCTTGGGAGTTGGAAGAGCGGTGGCCCAGTGAAAAATTTGAGAGCACGCCATGGCTATCTTCCGGCCTACGTTATACCTTGTATGAAGAAATTATTGCAGTGGGGATTGATGGTGGAAGATATCAGATTGGTCGAGAGGAAAGTCCTCTTGGCTCGGGTGATAGATTCTTACTATCATGACACACTGGCCTTGAGGGATTGCCCAGGCACCATTTTGGAGGAGGGGTTACGAGTGCTTAACTCGCCGCGAATTCCGAATAAATTGTGGGACATCGCTTGGCTTACTTTTCAGGGCAAGCTTTATGTTGGGGGGAACATGAAGTGCAGGAGTGTGGTGGAACGTGTTTGTCCTCGACAAGGATGCGGTGTTGAGGAGAGCATGGACCACTTCCTGGTGTCATGTCCCTTCAATGTAGAGGTGTACAAACAGGTGGGTAGGGCCCTCAATATCCCATTTCTGGAGCATCTCAGTTATGCTCAGTGGGCATATGGAGCCTTCAACCAACGTCAGGGTTATGATTTGTGCACTTTATATATAGTCAGTTTAGTGGTTAGGCGATGCACTTGGTTAGCACGGTGTGATTTAGCTATTAGACAGAAAAACTTGCCTGTCCAGGTGGTGGTGAGCAACATACTCGGTGAGGTTGGGCAAATTCGGTACTTAGAAAGGCGTAAAATGTGGAGAGGAGCTTGGGCTCTGGCGTGGCAGAACATCAAGCCTCCTTGATCTGGTGGAGTCTCTCTTGGTGATGGGTCTTTTCTGTCTCTTACTCTTCCACTGTAGATTTTGATCTTTTTTTATACTCATTTTTTGAAGATAGGCCGCAAACACAAGGGAGTTGTCCCTTTGTGTTCCTGCATATATGTGTTTTGGTTGAGGTTTTTATTATTTTCCTTTTATTTCTTCTTTGCACTGTCCTGTAATTTATTTATTTATTTATTGTCTCGTTTCTTTGTTTGTCTTTAGTCTTCAGTGTTCATTTCTCAAATTCTGGACATAAAAGCTCCATAATTGCCATATGAGTGGTCTGAATGTAGTTTATGTTGGTGGTTTTAGTTGTATGACTGTTGTAATGTAGGTGTTGTCAGTGTAGTTTTTTGTGGTGGTTTATGTTATCTGTTAAAGTCTTGTTAGTATGAGTGTGAGTGCATGAGTACCTCCTTGGCAGGCTATCCGTGTTCCTTATGGTATAATTTGTTTATTTCTTATGCTGAGGCATTTCCTTGTGTTGTGTCATACTGATGTGCATACTTTTATTATTTATTTATGTGTATGCTTATGTATTTTTGATAATTTTTAATAAAATATCACAATCTAGTCCTACCATAGTCAAAGTCTAAGGTCCTACCATCTTATTATTGTGTTATTGTGTATTTATATTGCACTGACATCTTCTGCAGCACTTCATAAAGTAATGATTCTCATAATGAGAGCCACAGGGGCAAATGACTTGCAGGGAAAGACAACTATATGGGGGAAGGGGGAGGGGGGGGGGGTTGTTGACACAGGGAGGAAAACACACATTCTGAATGGGCTGGCTGTCGACACATACACATGGCCGGATTTCAGGCAAGGACACATAAGCCATGGCCTAGGGCACCAGGAAAGCAAGGGGCGGGCTGTAGGCAGAAGGATGGTAGTAGCAGTTAGCCTGCTGAACATTCGTCCTGCTACACAGAGTTTGCACATAGCGGTGGGTGGCTACCTACAGCCAGATCTGGCAATCAGGGGACGAAGGGGCAGCAAAGGGCAGTTACAGGGATTTCCAAGCTGCCTGTCTCTGACTGAATGTGCCAAGGAGCTTACAATCTAATCCCTGCCATCCTGTCACTAACTGTCCTCAGAGGATCTTATAATTTTATCCCAGCCATCACTTCACTAATTGGCCTCAGAGGTGCCTACAATCTGAACCCTGCCGTGTTGGGGGGGGGGGGGGGGGGTTTAGGATACTGTTGTCAGGGGGCAGCTGGTGATAGTGGGCCTTGGGCGGTAAAAAGTACAAATCCGGCCCTGCATGATCCAAGAGCATAATCTGGACCTGACTGTGATGCAGCTGCAAGGGCTCCAGAACACATGGGGCCCACGAGCCTATGTCCGCCTCTGCTTCCACAGCAAAAGCACTAATCTATGTATGGTATATTTGATCTGAACCTTGGCTGTAATGAGGGAAGATAGCACTCCATCGATTTGAAATTTGAACTCTCTATGACAGATCCAATTGCCTTATAATTATTGTATAATTGTTGAACTCTGTAATCCTCTGAATACTTAGAAACATTTTTTAAGAGTGTTCCTATAATAACCGTGACTCATTCCAGGATTCCCACGTCCTGTGCAGTCAAAAAGGGAACTTGTCACGTGTATAGTTGGTAGTTATTATTATTTTTAAAGAATACGTTCATGCAAACATTTTGCAGCGTAACTCCTTAGTGGTGAGTGCTGAATCCTTCTTTGTGTTGGATTTAACAACATTATTACTTAACCATTTTCGGACCGCCCATAGTAAATCCTACGCCGCATTTGTGGCTGTCTAAGCCTGATGCGGTGTAGGACTAACACCGCCCACTGTTTCCGCTCCCGAAACGATCGTGCGCACCCGAGAGGGGAGATTAAGCTGTCATATCATAGCCGGCATCTCCCCTCAGTGATCAGGAACCATCGCCTATGGCTTCTGATCACGTGATCACTACGATCGCCGGCGGATCGTAGTGATCACTGTTAGAGCCCCACCTTCCTGACGTGCGATCAGCGCTCCCCTCTGCTCTGGCCGGCATCCCCGCTCGCTCTGACGTAAGTGTCGGGTCTCGGCTTGATGACGTCATCAAGCCGTGACCTGGGACTCAGCGGCAGTACAAGCAGGGATGCCGGCCAGAGCGGAGAGGTCCGAAGGTGCCCACCGCTGGAGCCTGGGAGGTGAGTAAAGGCTGCTTGCAATACGGGGGACACCTGGCCACACTGGGGACACCATATAAAGCTTAGCCCTACCAGGGATCCAGCTGCCTGACCCCCCCCAAACGGGCCCCCTCTCCCCAATGCAAAATCGCCTGGTCCTTAAAGGGGGTTAGGCAGCTGGTCCCAAAGGGGTTAAACTGCAGTATAGTAAAACAACCACAAGATATCACTGTCTGTAAAGTGCGATGAAGATCCCTATGGTATTGTGATTTCCAGTATTCATACTGTGGGCATTTCCTGTGCAGAAAACTGTAAGGATTTGCATGACGTGGAAACCCTTACCGTAGGCCCATTTGAATTGTGTAATAGTATGAGTCTGAATACTAGTTGCTCCTTGGCAGTTGGTTCAGATATATATTATGTGCTCCCTTTGTGAAAGGTTATGAGCCCTAAAGCATGCCGCCAAGGCAATAGCATACTTTATATCTGCTTGCTCTGCAGTGCACAGTAATTGATGCAGGAACTCATCATCAGGAAAAGCCTTGATATAGTTGCCAAGTATAAAGGTGTCCATTAACAACACAATCCTGTGGGTGATTGATCATTTCCTATCACTGTGGTAATCGATCGGAATCAATCGGTCATGCCCACTAGAGGCCGAAAACCAATCCAATGAGACTGATAGGACTGATCCGATTTATCGTTAATGGCCACCATAACAAAAGTTCCACAATCCTTTCTGAAATAAACCTTCCCATTTTAAACAATGATAACAGTATTTGTTATTATTATTATTATTTTTTATGTATACAGCACCAACATCTTCCGTAGCGCTGTACCTAGTACAAAACAGACAATAGTAGGTAGCATATTCAACATACAGTGCAATCAAGACATTCAGTAAGTATAAATCCATGCATAGGTGATGTGTGGTTTGAAAAATCACCACTTGGAGTGTAGCAATATGGGGGAGGGGTTCGCTCCTGCTGTGATTTGCAGAGTGGCCGTAGTGGAGATTTAATACTTTACCAAATCCTTTATTGGCAGTACCAAATACATTTAGTATTGCTAAAGTAAAACATCAGCATTAGCATAGAAGAGGGTGGTTGTCAGAAGGGTACAGGGGGTTGGGGTATACAGTCCATAAGAGTGTGGAGGTTATAAGGGACAGTATAGAGGACTGGGATATATACTGTAGTCTATAGGGGTGAGAAGGGTAATAGGGGTCAGTATAAGAGGTATACAGTCCATGGAGTATCATGTTCCTCTCAGTTGGTGGCAGGTAGTATGAGTGACATATTGGGCCACTATTTGCACAGTTGTTTCCTTTTCCCCCAGCAGGATGTAGAGTTTCCTATCCTCATTTCTGGAGGTGAAATCCAGGATGTGGACATAGAGTCTCTGGAAGTGGGCAGTCCTCGCAGGTGCGTATCAGGAAGTGGGCCTCATCCTCCAGGGCCACCTGGTCACACTGCCTGCAAAGTCTCACCTCCTGGTGTTTTCATGTCTGTCTGTGCCGCCCTGTCTCTACCTCCAGACTGTGGGTGCTTAGATGGTACAGGCTCAGGGTCTATCTGTCTTTGGGGTGGAGTAGCCTCTCCAGATACTCGGCTTTTGTATTCTCCCTCTGCAATGATTGGTAGATGGTGAGTTTCTAGGAGTTCTTTATGTCACTCCTACATTCCTCTAGGTATCCTACCTATTTCCAGAGATGAGACATTCGTGAACTTTAGGAGTGGGGGGCCATCAGCAGGGTTTTTGCTGTGAGTCTTCTGTCCCTACTGGTACATGTTTATTTGATAAAAGTACAACAGAAACAGGAAACACTAGTTGGAGGTCTCTGCCCTTGAGAGCTTACAGTCTGTAAGGTAGTGGGGTGGAGACACTAGCAAAGGAGACAATGGGGGTTAAGGTGCATACACATGTCTGATTTCTTCAAACGACCGGTCGTTCGGACGTCAAATTGGGCGTGTGTACAAACGATCATTCAGCTGATAAGACTGGTTTTGACCGATCTGCCAAGCGGATCCGTCAAAACCAGCGTTATCAGCTGAACGACCGGTCCGAACGACCGTTCGTTTGGAAAAACCAGACCTGTGTATGTACCTCTATGCTCGGAATACACGTTATGTTTTTTTGCGAAGAATCGTTCCGATAGATGCCTTCGATGATAAAATTCCATCATGTCCGATTTTCCGCTCGATTCTGTTCCGCTCGATTTCTCATAGAAGTGAATGGAAAAAAGATAAGAAAAATAAGCGGAAGATATGAGAATTGAGCAGAGAATTGAATGGCTAATAGATTGTGCGGCAAATCGAACGCGAAAAACGTAACGTGTATTCCCAGCGTAAGAGACAGTGATGATACAGCATGTCTGAAAGTCATTATGCGCATGAGTCTGGGAGTGCAAAGGCTTAATTTGCATATGTGCTGTTTGAGTCTCAGGCCTTTGTCACCTTATTCAATGCAGCCCATGCAAGGTCCCTAGGGAAATAAGCAATCATGCTTGTGTTTGATGGAGATGTTGCACCTAGAGTGCTGTTTTGTGTTTAAGGCAGACACCACAACCAACCATGGCTCACCACTGCTAATAGACCACTTGCCTCCGGGTCAGATCACAAAACACACATGGAAACGCTCTGTAATTATTGCCATGCACACCCACATTTGTGTCGATGGAACGATTGATTCCTCCCTGATCAGAAAGTTATTGATTCCGTCCATACACTGCAGAACAGATTTCAATAGATTCCAGCAGGGATACTGTTGGAAATGGATCGAACTTCAGCTTTGCAGCTCTAAACTGTTGGATGCAGTGCAACGCTATGGGCATTCTCCTGTCCCGCCCTCAATCAACCAAAATCTTCCATCTGGTCCAATTAGTACTTCCAATTGATTTTAGGCCAATATTTTTGTGGCAGCAATTCTCAGCAGATTCAATCACAGTGATTTCTAATAGAAGGGAATGGAAAAAGATAAGAAAAACGAGCGGAAGATAGGTAGGCTTAGATTGTAAGCCTCTGGCAGGGTCCTCCACTCCCTAGTGTAATCTACAGGATCATGTGCTCCTGTCCTATGACAGCCTGTACTTGTATTACTGGGCCTACCTAACCAGCCCATATTGCATGATCATGTATTTTGTACAATTTCTATGTATAACGTTGTTCTATGTGTATAACCCTATGTATGTCATCCTTGTATCATTGTATATATTTATTGTCCAGCGCTGTGTAATATGTTGGCGCTTTATAAATACAATAAATAATAATAATAATAATAAGAGACTCGAGCGCAGAATGGAACAGATAATCGAGCGGAAAAAACGATCGGGTGGAAAATCGAGCGGTAAAAAAACGTATCGTGTGTACCCAGCATAAGACCATATCAGCCCGCAGTCAAAAATATTATTTCAAGCATGACAAATAGGTCTGTAAACTCCAGCATCTGCATTTCATTGTAGAGCAGTAACTGTAGATACAGGGAGACTTTGTGAGGCGCTACAGCTTTCATTGTGCTTGCTGACTGGCGCAACTGCTATCTTTGTTTATAAATAGTTTTAAGGGCAGGATCTTTTTTGTTCATTTTGCAGACTTGTAGGGGTTGGAGCATGGATGACCCTTTATGTTTTAATTGACTGAGTTTTGAGTGATTACTGAGTTTTGAGTGAATAGAGTCTCGGTTATCTGACACCGTGTGAATTCTGGTTGCTTGAGACTCAATGTTAAAAATAGGCCTAGCTAATACAGTACTATATCTCACTCTCTATATATATGCTATGAACTCTGTATTAAATAATAAAATACAGTAATTGAAAGTATAGCAAAAACGACAGCTCAGGAGCACCACAAAAAATAATCAAAAGGAATGGTGTGCCTGGTCCTCACCCCTGTACCAAGGGGTCAAACAATGAAAATCCCTAAAGGACCGGCACCACACAAGGTTAAATAGCTCAGTGGATGTTTATTGCAGCATCTAGCAATAAAAGGGCAACGACAGCCCGCTGTTTCGGCCTATAAGGCCTTTGTCAAGTTGCACAAAAACACAGTGAAAAAACACATGTATATATACACAATAACCCCGCCCCCTTAGGACATGAGCCAATCCAGTCTGGAGGAGAAAGCGGACCTGATGGGAGACAGTCTTCAAAAACATGCACCAATAGGCATATGGCATTTAAACATTTGAAAAGGAGAACTCACCAATCAGGGAGCGCTGCACCGCCGATGTGACCAATCCACGAGCGGCTACAGACGGCGCATCAAACCCACGCCGCCATCCCCGTCATTGGGAAGCAGCAGTGATGACATCAGAGTCATGTGCATAAAGCACATGACTCAGGGGTCCAATCACGTGCGTCGTTTGGCCGCTCTGCACGTAACACAAACGGCACTAGACAGTCAGCGGTGGGTGGAGCGGCAGGTGTTGCCAAGTCCTTTAGGGATTTTTAGCAATTGAAAGTATATTAACCTTGGGAAGCTGTGGAACCCAGCATTTAAGCACAGCAGAGCCAACAAAAAGCCTAAGAAGTCGGCCTTCACCACTATAAATACTAGTCTGCCGGAGATTTGTGCTGGTTGGTTGGGACTGCTGGTTAGTTGAGTTCCGCATAACAGGGACTACTGCAATCTCTAATCTGTTAAAATACAACTCAGTCCCTCGGGCCAAGTGCTGTACAGACACCCATGTTCTGTTGCTATGGAGGGGGTGGGCGTGGCACATGACGGAGTGGCTTCCATCGGAGGCATAAGAGGAGAACAATGTGCTTGATCGAGATTCGTCACTCAGGATCTCTCAGTGATGCATCAGAGAAGCTTTAAAGGGCCTGTACACACGCTTGATAGTCTGGAACGACGGGTCCGTCGGACCCTCCCGCTGGGCGGGCGTTCCAGCGACAGTACAGCGTGTGTACAGTCTGTCTGCAGACTGATAAGGCTGTTTCTGAGCGATCGCCGGGCGGATCGCTCAGAAACAGCCTTATCAGTCTGCAGACAGACTGTACACACGCTGTAATGTCGCTGGAACGCCCGCCCAGGACCCGTCATTCCAGGCTATCAAGCGTGTGTACGAGCCTTTAGACTAAACACAATTCCCTACTCCTTTTCTTTCTTCTTTTGTCTTTTAAATTATGAAAATCAGTTTTTATCTTTTTTGTTATATTTCTTTGAACTACGATGCTAAATATTAGCCAATAAAAGAGTGTCTCGGTGAAACCTGTAAGCTACATGTTAAGTGGAGTTACAAAACAGCTGAATTTTGACACTAAAAAAAAGAAAAGGAAGAAGGAAGAAAGGGGGGAAGGAAGGAAAAAAGGGAAGAATACAAACTGAACATAACTAAACACAGTTCACTTTATTTAGCCTCTTTTTAAAATATTTAATTTGTGGATTTTACACTATCCTATTGCAGATGTTACTGCCTTGTACAGACTCCAGATTGAACTCAGCTAAGGTGGCCAATAACGACCGCTTTCACTGATAATCTAGCGCATGTACAGCAGTCCCTTGTCCCCCTTGGCACATTGGCAAGTGATCTGTTTGGTCGATAGACTCGATATTGTTCTCCCTACTCATACTGCCCACTCTGTGATGTTCCTTGTGTGTTCTTGTGTGTCGCTTCATCAGCCCATTCCCCCCATAGCATAGCAACAGAAGGCCTAGAGGCTAACAACACGTCTGGACTACACAAATCCATATCTCCCAACTTTTTGAGATAAGAAAGAGGGACACTTCAAGACACGCCCCTGCCACACCTCTGGTCACGCCCCTGCCACATCCCTAGTCACTAAGAAAGCATTCAGAAGCAAAAGACAAAGCTTTAAAATTCAGACCACACTGGACCTTTCTATCATCATTAGTTCTCCTTCATTTTAAAGCAGGATTGTCAGCATAAAAATCAAAGTTCAACAGCAACTAGTCTGAGTGTATTAAGTGATAAAGATGCTACTCCTGCATTCAAAACTTTACAAACTTTTTCTGCTGTTATGGTTTGGAGTTATCACATACTTTAGGAGCACTGACCCTTTAAACACGATCCTCTGCTCACTTGTGTTTACAAGCAAGGTTGAGGTGACTCAGCAGTTAGAGGAGAAAAGAAAAAAAAAGTTAAGTGCAGAAATGACTTTAGGATTTAGCCTCAAACTGTGGGCACAAGAGATGGTTCCCACCAGGAACAGAATTCTCTTCATTTACTATATAAAATTCACTGAAATCAAAACGTGGACTGTACAATATACGTGTTATGTAAGTAGATCAAGCATTTATCTACTTATATATGTGTTTTTTTCCCCGGGCATAGTATGGCTAATCCTACTGCTTTAACATATCAAAATACGTCAAATATATGTCTATTTAAATGATAGAAATAACATTTATTTAGAGTATATTAAACTCATTTTAAGTAGAACAATATACATTTTTACATAGATCTGTACACGAGTCCTGAAAGAGGGACAAATGAGGACGAAAGAGAGAGAGAGAGCAATTTAGTTCCCAAAGAGGAAATGTCCCTCCAAAAAAGGGACAGTTGGGAGTTATGCAAATACTATATATTTACTGCAGCAGAGACATGAGCTAGACAGGGTTATTTGTTCAGCATTGTTCAAATCAAATCAAGTCAAAGATAGCTTTATTGGCATTACCAAGATTCATACAGGCCTTGCCAAAGCTGGGGGAAATGGGGGACATGGAGGTGGGGTAGAAGTACAGAGGGTTAGCAGTTCCTGGACATCTTATGCTCCTCTCAGTCTGTGGCATACTGTGACATAGTGTGCATATCAAACACTATTCATTGCAGAAGTTTATTGTCTTTTTGTTTGCTGTGCCATCAAACAACTGTTTGTGCAACACATGCAAAAAAGGTGCTGTCTGTGCTCAGTGGGAGCCCAGACAGGTTTTATAAAGGTGTGTCCACTACACCAGGAAAAGGTTAAACAACCACAACATGAAAACTGATCTTTTTCACCTCCTCCTTTGCATTTGAAAACCAGTTAGACCAGTTTGTTCTTCCCTTTCACAATCTATTCACCTCCTTACCTGTATGAGCTTACTCATGTCCCAGCTAGCCTGGACTTTCTGTGACAGTATTAATGGCTCCCACTAGTTTAGCCCGTTGTCGACTTGCTCTCCTGTTTGCTGTTTTAATGGACCTGATTGGGGTGATCTCTTTGCTTGTTGGGATCTTTGCTGACTTGCAGCTGAATGGCCAGGATTTTGGTGATCTGTTGATTTACACGGGCGCAATCCTCGTCTTTGTGAGTTTAATTGGCTGGATCTTCTGGTATACAGGCAATATAGAGATATCACTGGAAGAGCTACAGCAAGACTACATGATCAAGGATGGGACACTTGCTCGCCTGGCACGTAAGATTTCTCGTCACTTTTCTCAACGGGACGTTAACCGTGGAAACAAGAACTGGAAAGGTGATGGACAGCGAGGATCCCCCAAGCCAGACACGCTACAATTATCAAGAACGAAGGCAGCAAAAAGGGACATGTTCACAGGAGGATCTGAGTCATGATTGTAAGTTGGTGAAGTCACTTTTTCATCAAGATGGAAGAAAACATTATTTGTATTTTTATGACGCTTATATGTGTTCTGATCATAGGGGTCGTCTATGAGGCATCCCCAAACTTCAGATTAGGTGTTGTTCTAAAAGTACTCCAGTCCAGAGCAGTTTTGTTATTCACTCCCTGACGCAAGTCAGGAAGTGAACGCTTTGACCCAGAAAATAGTAAATACAATGTATTTATTGTAAAAAACGCAAAGGCGCATAAAGCGGTTTTGTGAGCATTCAGCGCTCTTCCTATACCTTCCATTATAGCAAAAACGTCCCAAAAATGGTACAGGCACCCCTTTTGCGGACTGCAAAGCGGACACAACGTGCTGATATGAACCTTCTCATACAGATTCATTGCACAAGCGTTTTGTGGGCGATTTTGAAAAGTGCCTGCGCTAGAAAAAAGGGCAAAAACGCCCTTAGTGTGAACGAGCCCTAAAGGTGGCCATACATAAAGCGATTATGGGCAGATATGACAAAGAGACAGATCTCTCTCTGATCGAATCTGATTGGAGAGAGATCTGTCAGCTGCTCATACATTGCAGGCTGATTCCAGATCGATTTCAGCATGAAATCCTGCGGGAATCGGCCTAGTGATGCAGCCTCTGACCCACCTGGTGTAAAATGTGCCTTCCAGGTGCTCCATGCTTGAATACTTTACCTGTCAGTGTCCACCGCTGGCTCAGTCTTCGCACTCACATACACCACCTGACAGGTAAAGTATTCATGCACAGGGCATTGGGGACGACGACATTTTACACTAGGGGGGACAGTGCTGGGGGTTCTGTCGTGTTCATCGCTCACCCCAATATTGCACCCGCTACCACCGTGCACCCGATTAAGCACATCAGCCAGACATCTTGCAGCATGTCCAATTGATACATGCAACCAATTTTGGCATGAAATTGGTCGCATTGGGCAGGTTCTTGGTTGCACCAATCTTCATTTGATTATAAAAATCGAATAAGATGGTCATTCAACCACCAAGTCGCCTGATAAGTACCTGCATCCTATCATCTGCAGATGTAATCTCAGATATCGCAAAACAGTTTCTGTTAAAATAGCACCTAGTGACTTTGAAGATCCTTTTCAGGCAGACACACTTTAAAGGGAACCCAGGGTGAGAGAGATATAGGGGCTGCCATATTTATTTCCTTTTAAACAATACCAGTTGCCTGGCAGTCCTCCTGATCCTGTCCCTCTAATACTTTTAGCCATAGACCCAGAACAAGCATATACAGATCAGGTACTCTGACTCAGCTGACTCAGGTTTTACTGAATTGACCATATGCTTGTTCCACGGTTTTGACACAGACACTACATATGCCAGAAGATCAACAGGACTGCCAGGACACTGGCACTGTTTACTAGAAAATAAATATGGCAGCCTCCATGTCCCTCTCACCTGAAGCTCAGAGTTTTGATAATGAGTTCAAAAGTAACTGCTGACTGATCTTATCTTAGATATTATCAGGTCAAATTGTTTGATCATTAAGCTGAAAGTGATAATTCATTGGGTGTGGGGCCATTTGTCTTGGTTGGACAACGTACTGACAAGTTTGCCTTTGTATATGGGGAAATAGAACAGGATTGATGTGGGTATATAAGAACCGCTTTTGCTCTTTTGTAAGGTCGGACCAGACCACTTCTTTCTGCCATGCATGATTTTAGGTCAAGTGTCAAAGGTCAGCTTTTGTTTTGCCTTGACAGCATAATATATTTCATGTAGGGGCAGCCTGGAGTGGTGATGTATGACGCTGTATGACACTGTTGCAAGAGGAGCAGTGATGCTGGTTTGTAGCTCAGTAAAGTACTGTAAAAGGAAAAGTGGAACATAGACACAGTGCCTACAGCATGTCATCTAAGTTGGCGCACACATACTGTAGATGTTATGTTCAATATTTGGCCCGGTCAACGATCTGTTGTGCCCAACCCCATTTTAAGTAGGCCACACATCTGCCTCTTCCTGGAAACAGAGATGCTCCTGAACTTCTGGGATCCTTAAAGCAGACCTGAATTCAGATCTTTAGAACCTCCCTGCTCTAAAAGATAAGCAATAGCAGAATAACCTTTACAGAAAAACATTTCTTTGTTACAGTTGATAGAAATCCTGCAATAAATCTGCAGTGTGAGTACTTATTGCTTTCATGAAAGCAGACATAGGATTAAAGGACAACTGAAGTGAGAGGGATATGGGGGCTGCCATATTTATTTCTTTTTAAGCATTACCAGTTTCCTGGCTGTACTGCTGGTCCTCTACCACTTATACTGTCAGCCATAGACCCTGAACAAGCATGCAGCAGACTAGGGGCTTGATTCACAAAGCGGTGCTAACTGTTAGCACGCCTGTGAAAACCCCCTTAGCATGTCTAAACAAACTTTTCGCGCATAAAACTTTACGCGCGCAAAACTTTATGCGCGTAAAACTTTACGCGCGTACTGCACAGAGCGCAGGGCGCACCGCGCGAAGTGCCCATTAAAGCCTATGGGACTTACCGCGCGTAAAACTTTGCGCGCGTAAAACTTTACGCGCGCAAAGTTAGCGCACGATCTGATTGAGAAATCCGGTGCTAACCTACTTAGCACCCTGGTTAGCGCGTCTAAAGACTTTAGACGTGCTAAGTAGGTTAGCACCGCTTTGTGAATCAAGCCCTAGATGTTTCTGACATTATTGTCAGATCTGACAAAATTAGCTGCATGCTTGTTTCTGGTGTTATTCAGACACTACTGCACACGAATAGATAAGCAGGGCTGCCAGGCAACTGGTATTGTTCAAAAGGAAATAAATATGGCAGCCTCCATATCCCGCTTACCAGTGACCGACTGGGAGGTGGTAAAACTGAGGAAATCCACCTGCTGGCCAAGCAGCAGAAACCCTGTGTTATCACTCCCAATAGAAACCTGCAGCAAGTCTTCACTGTGAGCAGCTGCTTGGCAAGCAAGTGGATTTCCTCAGCTTTTCCAGCTCCCAGTCCGACACTGCCTCTCACTTTAGTTGCCCTTTAAAGTGGACCTGAACTATTGCACAGGGCAGAAGGAAAACAGAGAGAAATGTACCCTGTATGTATTTAGAGAGTTTTTAGCCTGTCTAATTTCCCCTCATTTGTGTCAAATCACAAGTTGTAATTTGATCTCTCCCCGTGTCACCTGAGTGCCACGGCAGATAAGGAAGATAAGCCCATTTGATAGCACAGGATGATAACAATATGACAGCTTTCATGAAAGCAGGAAGTAGAAACAGTGCAGATTTATTTCAGGATTTGTATCAACCGTAACAAAGACAACATGTCACTAACTGTCCTCAGAGGAACCTACAATCTAATGCCTCCTGGGGGGAAGTTTAGGATGCTTTTGATCTGGGGGCAGCTGGTGATAGTGGGCCTTGGGCAGTAAAAAGTACAAATCTGGCCCTGCATGTAAGATTGCACATGTGCTGGTATGGTCCACACCTGCGAGGTTGCACAAAGCCACTCGCACAAGGAGGAAAAGCTGAGAATAAGCGGCTTTGGTCTAAGACACAGGCACAGACTAAACCAGTGGTAAACATTAGCAAACTGTTTCCCATCCTCTACTTACACCTGTAATATTGTGACAGTGCTTGGCAGGTTTGTGTACGCCATATCAATTGTTACGTATAGAGTACTTGGAGGACCCCATGTAAAGTTTACACTGGGGCCCAAAGCTCCTTAGCTATGCCTATGGTCCCAGTGCTGGATCTTTGTGATGGGGGAAGGGAGCCTTTGGAATAGACTATCCATAGGCTTTCCTCCACTGAGGTAACTATTCCTCCACTGAGGTAACTATTCCTCCACTGAGGTAAGTATCTAACCTCAGTGGAGGAAGCATGAGGCTTCTTCTTTTTTCTTTTTTTTACTCACAGGTACACTTTAAGCTATGCACAACTTACTGTTGCCTGAAAAACAATCTTGAGTGTTATCAGTGATAATGTAGAAAAAATCATACCACCCAACATTTTTAAATAAAAAAGTGGGACACTTTAAGCCCTGCCCCCTGACACACCCTACCCATGCCCCCCCCCCCCCCCCCAACCCCTGTCATGCATTATACAAAGAGTTCAGAAGCAAAAGATGTATTTTTATCATCCAGACCACACTAGTCCTTTCTATCATCATTCGTTTTCCTTCATTTTAACATTTGAAAATAAGAAATATAATAATTTACATCATGGGAATAAAGTTTAGAGTCAATTAAACATATTTTCAGTAGAAAAATGCATAAATTACACAAATTTGTACATCAGTCCTGAAAGAGAGACGAATGAGCAAGAAAGAGGGACAGAGGTATTTGTTTCCCAAAGAGGCACTCTAAAATAGGGACAGTTGGGAGCTATGGAAAAATCGTTGTACAGATACGAGCTCAGCACTCTGCCAAGCAGTCTTTTCTGCCCTGTGGAGAAAAGAGGATGAGCAGAAGGCGACCTCGTGCAGGATTGCAATAGCGGTTGGCCAAATATGATCCAACTATGCTTGCTTAGTCAGGTTTCACTGCAGGGTTGCATTTATGATTTCCGAAGGGAAAAAAAGCAAAAACCAGAAAAAATTTCCAACTGATGTATCTCAAGAAATTTAAAAAAAAACATAAAGTACTGCATTTTCTATGCGATTTTCCTGTGCTCTCATTAATTTAACGTCAAAGCAGGGAAAATGCGGCATGCACTGCTTTTCCACCAGCGGAAAAAGGGCACCGCGATTACTATGTTAATCATGGTACCTTTGCGATCTGCAAATAGTGTCTGATCCGAAAATTGGCATAAACCAAGACTGGTGGAGAAGAGCCCTAAATGTAGTTTTCTATAAATATATTTTTTTTAAATCAGTTTAGGAGTGCTACACAATGAGTTGGCAATACATTAAAGGTAGCCATAGACCTGACAATTATGGGCAGATTCGACAAAGAGACATTTATCTCTAATCGAATCTAGTCGAATCTGATTAGAGATAAATTTGTCTCTTGTCGAAGCTGCCCATATACTACAGGCCGATTCCCGTCCAATTTCAAGATGTTGCATTGCCACTTTACAATGCAACGTCCCACTGTGAACCTAGCCAAATACAGGAAATAAATAATAAATACATGAATTAATTAATAACATTTTTTGGTCATATTTTTTATGCAGAGCCTCAGAATGAATCCCCATTGAGGCATCATTCAGATGCAGTGGACCTTTGCCTCTCATTGTTTCCCCAGGAGCCTCTGGCAGATTATGTTCTCGTCTATCACAAAAGAATTTCCGATCACATTTGGAAAGTTTTGTGTCTTGATTGATGATGTAGAGAGACTGAATTACATGATTAGCACTGTAATGTATTTATAATAAGCCATTTACTGGGCATAAATCATTCCTATATGAGGTTTCTGTATTTAGAATAACCTTCACTTCTTTGTTTATTGAGGCATCGTCAGCCTGGAGTTGGTCAGAGAACTTTGGAGATGATAAGTAATGTTGTAGGTTTGGAAAGGAAAAAAATTTAATTGGGCAAAAATGTTGTACAGTGTCAGCTGAAGGCCCATTGGGCCTGATCCAATTTACCTTTCTCCTGAGTTTTCTCCTAGGTGATATTTTCACATTGTGAATAAAATGCCTTTTACGCTACCAGCAAGCAAGAAAATACTCAGAATAATTTTGACAGTACTTTTTTACTTACTTTTTGGTACTTTTTCAATTGCTGAGGGCAAAGGTTATTTTAAAGTGGGGCTCACTGAGACATGGCTAACTCCATCAGGCACGGTGTCTCCAGCTGCTCTATCATATGGTGGTCTAAAATGTTGTCATGCCCCTAGACCTGGCCACAAACATGGAGGTGGGGTGGGGATCCTCCTCTCTGAACACTGTTCCTTTAAACCACTCACATCACTACACCACTACCCACACTCTCACTCTCATCCTTTGAAGTTCATGCTGTCCGTCTCTACTCTCCATACCACATCCAGATTGCTGTTATCTACCGCCCGCCCGGTCCTGCCTCTACTTTCATTGATCACTTTTCAGCATGGCTTCTCCAGTTCCTCTCCACTGATATACCCTCTATCATCATTGGAGATTTTAATATACCCATCGATACTAATTGCCCTACTGCCACCAAACTGCTCTCTCTCACCTCCTCGTTTGACCTCGCCCAATAGATCTCCACTTCCACCCACAAAGACGGCCACACTCTTGACCTTGTCTTTACCCGCCTCTGTTCTATTTCAAGCTTCCATAACACTCCGCTTCCCCTCTCAGACCA